>NC_137467.1:131330980-131868352 GCF_964235325.1 Thermobia domestica
GAGGAGGAGGAAAAGGAGGAGGAGTAAGAGTAAGAGTAGTAGTAGCAGCAGGTTAGAAGCCCCGCAGGGCTCATTTTGTTCCATCTTGACCCCATAATATTAATTTTGTGATCAACTTAAAACAGCTGACTAGGATAGCGTGTAAAACAGCTGGCTAGAGTAGCACGCGAATGAAACGTACTTCCGGGAGCATTACTCTCCCGTGCAGGTCGTCAATTGAAGGGCTTGCTGCAGTAAGGAGTAGGCTCCAAAATACTCTTTCCATACTTAGTTACTATTCCGAAAACTAGTAGGACCAAACTCCTTTTGACAAAAACTGTTTGAGCTAGCTTTCTTTGTAGGGATGGAGGGGAGAACTGGTAAATACAGTAAACCACCGAATTTGAAATTAACTTCATATTAGAGCAAACCTCTAAATTGTTAACTGTCTATACTGAAAAAAACAATGGAACATATGTATAAAAATTAGCAAATGAGTAACAAATATTATTTTCTAATATTGATGCCTACTCCAACTTGCACTTTATAGATGAAAAATTAGATACAATATACGATGAAAAGTTTTGATCATATCTATCCGGGTGGGCGCTTACACTTTCGCCTTTAGGTGCGAGGGGTTCGATTCCCTCTAGGAACACTTAGTCGTAAAGGTGTCATCCCATCCTAAGTATTTTTTTCCCCTTACAAGGAACATCACCTAAATGTCCGGCTCCGATTTCAATGAAATTTTTTGGCTGATAGAGAGCATGTATGCATTATTTGTGATGACAGAAATTTTTGCCATGGTGCATTTTTCTATATATATATATATATATATATATATATATATATATATATATATATATATATATAATTTTTAAGAGTTGTGATGTGGTTACTAGAGATTACTGCAGAAGTCCCTTACTACCCTTTGTAAACGAAGTGTTAATGAAAAAGAGTGTAGAACAACCATGTGGATCCATATAAGACCTAGGGAGAAGTCGTATGGTAGGTATGACGTTGACGGCAGCCATCTTGAAATCCGCCATTTTGAATTAAAGTGAAGTTTTGAAAAACGTAAACCATAGCATGTGACACCTCATTTTAATAGCAATTTTTTCCAAAAAGCCAATGCTTGTTTTTATTTTGTATGACAATTTTTTAGCTAGTCAGACAAAAAATGCCATTCGTTTTCTAGCGATTGTTGTCGAAAGTTCATATTTTTAAGATTTATAATCAGTTTTGATCGGGAACTCGATCAAGGTACACCTCTTTATAAACAAGTTACTTGTTTTCATATTATGGTCATGGAACAAACAACGTGTTGGGAAGAGTCATATTATGCGTCTCTGATATTTTCTACAATTGCTGCTGTTCCTTTAGAGTTGTATTTATTTAAAATATTTTATTGTTTGTCGTTTGCGCAACATGTCCGCTACATTTCCTGATAATTTTGTGTTCATATAACAACAATTTGTTATAACTTCATTTGTATTTCTTTACGTCACATAGATCCATAGGCTTCTCATGTATTTTTGTTTGAAGTAAATAGTTACATTGCAATTCAGAAAGATTGCTGTATGTTCATACTGGTTAACTATAGAACAACAATAATCATATCATTGGCTTTTTGTAAAAATTTGCTATTAAAATGAAGTGTCACATGCTATGGTTTACATTTTTCAAAACTTCACTTTAATTCAAAATAGCGGATTTTAAGATGGCTGCCATCAAGGTTACCCTTACCGCATCACTTTCCTCTAGGAATAATATGTATTACCGAAGCTTTTATCTACTTATTATCATTAATACGCGGGTTAGAAGCGGAGGTAAGGAACTAGGGCAAATAGTAAGTATAAACAATTAATATGCCTGTAACTTTTCCCCAAATGTGCGTATCTTAAAACTAACTTCACCATTGTTTTCCTGATTAAATTCTAGCCCGAAATCATGTATCATATTAACCTATTCCCATTTTTAAAAAAAAATTGACCTTAATTCAAAATGGCGGATTTCAAGGTGGCTGCAGTCAAGGTCGTACCTACCATACGACTTACCCCTAGGCCTTATATGTATCCACATGGTTGTTATTCACTTTTTTTTTTTTTATTAACACTCCGTTTACAAAGGGTAGTAAGGAACTTCTGCAGTAATCTCTAATAACCACATCACAACTCTTAAAAATTATATTAAAAAATAGAAAACATGCACCATGGCAAAAATTTCTATCATTGCAAATAATGCATACATGCCTTCTATCAGCCAAAAAATGTCATTGAAATCGGAGCCGGACATTTGGGTGATGTCCCTTGTTAGTTTTCCTCATTCACATCAGACAAATGCCGGGATGGCACCTAACATAATAGTCCCAAATTTCTTCCTTCCATCCTCATTCCTTTCTTCCTCTGCAATTCCTCAGGCAATATGATCGCCGAGGGACGTCATCTCTCGTATGTGTGGCAGACTAACATGACCAGAGTTGCCGAAAGCCCAGAAATCTATTTCCTAATCGTAATACATATCTATCCGGCCTAGAACATTAAAAGTTTTTGAAAAAAAAAAAAGTAACTGGGATGGATCTTCAAGCTTAATGCATGAGTGAGCTGTTTTATGTGGCATTAGAACCAGCAGAGAGAGGCGGTTTGCTGAGTGGTTAATACTCTCCCAACTGTTTAGAGTAGTAATGTTAAGAGAAAATTATGGCATACAAAAACAGTTTGGATGTTTCCCTCTCTCTCTCTCTCTTTCTAGCTTACTACGATGTAAGGTGGAGAAAACTGTGCCAATTGGCAACTCTTCGCAGCATTTTAGAAGTAAACAAAACCAGTGGAGGCCAAATTGCAGCCTCAATTACAGGGCGTTTACTACGAGGTTTGGCAACGATCTTTAGGGATAAGTTTGAAGGAGTAACGTGATTCAACCAATACTGCATATTGGTTTATTTTCTGTATTTTATTAAGATATCTCTGAAACGATTAAATTGTTTTTGAACGAAGATATGGTTTCTGAAAACTATAAGAGATCAGCGTATTAAAATTTGAGAAATATCAACTCTTGGCGGCCTGATTAAAATATCGTGTTTTTCCCAGCAGAGAATTTTCAAAAAATCATATAAAACAATTCGTTATGATGTGTTTATTTTAAAGGCATTTATGTCAACTACTTCTATTTCTTTCAAAAAATAGGCCTATATAACCTATTATAATTAAAATATTCGTGTTAACATTTGAAAATCGTTTTCTTAAACACTTTTTGAGAATTTAAAACAATATGTATTGTATTAGAACTTATTGTAAAGATATTGGCGATAAATAATACGTTAATAATTGGTACAAATATCTTAAAAGTTGAACATAGATTCCTCTGTTTATTAGAAAGTTATCAGAATCAGGGATGGTTCTACCATATGTGAAACACGTGCATTTGCACGGGGCAGCAAATTTCGAGGAGCGGCAAAATCTGTCATCTATATTATTTAAAATAAATACACTATGTGATCAAAATATCCGGACACCTGGCTGAAAATGACTTACGAGTTCGTGGCACCCTCTACTGGAATTCAATATGGTGTTGGCCCACCCTTAGCCTTGATGACAGCTTCCACTCTCGCAGGCATACTTTCAATCAGGTGCTGGAAGGTTTCTTGGGGAATGGCAGCCCATTCTTCACGGAGTGCTGAACTGGGGAGAGGTGTCGATGTAGGTCGGTGAGGCCTAGCACGAAGTCGGCGTTCCAAAACATCCCAAAGGTGTTCTATAGGATTCAAGTAAGGACTCTGTGCAGGCCAGTCCATTACAGGGATGTTATGGTCGTGTAACCACTCCGCCACAGGCTCTGCAGTATGAACAGGTGCTCGATCTGTTGAAAGATGCAATCGCCATCCCCGAATTGCTCTTCAACAGTGGGAAGCAAGAAGGTGCTTAAAACATCAATGTAGGCCTGCGCTGTGAGAGTGCCACGCAAAACAACAAGGGGTGAAAGCCTCCTCCAAGAAAAACACGACCACACCATAACACCACCACCTACGAATTTTACTGTTGGCACTACACACGCTGACAGATGACGTTCACCGAGCATTCGCCATACCCACACCCTGCCATCGGATCGTCACATTGTGTACCATGATTCGTCACTCCACACAACGTTTCTCCACTGTTCAATCGTCCAATGTTTACGCTCCTTACACCAAGCGAGGCGTCGTTTGGCATTTACCTGCGTGATGTGTGGCTTATGAGCAGCCGCTCGACTATGAAATCCAAGTTTTCTCATCTCACGCCTAACTGTCATAGTACTTGGAGTGGATCCTGATGCAGTTTGGAATTCCTGGGTGATGGTCTGGATAGATGTCAGCCTATTACACTTTACGACCCTCTTCAACTGTCGGTGGTCTCTGTCAGTCAACAGACGAGGTCGGCCTGTACGCTTTTGTGCTGTACGTGTCCCTTCACGTTTCCACTTCACTATCACATCAGACACAGTGGACCTAGAAATGTTTAGGAGTGTGGAAATCTCGCGTACAGATTTCTGACACAAGTGACACCCAATCACCTGACCAGTGCCGTAACAAAGGGCGGTGCAGACGGTGCAACGCACCGGGGGCCCAAGCCTAGGAGGCCCCATCGAACCCCTTTATTACTCAGTAGGCCACTGATTTTATTATTAATTTCTTATGTGCAAGAGAAAATCATTGTCAATTTTAAAATTGCCAGCAATTTTAGTAATATGTTTTTTCTGTTCTTGGTGGCTCCAAACCTAGATACCTCGTTGAACCCGTTTATTACTCAGTACTAAATACTTATATTGTTATTAACTTCTTATGTATGGGAAAAAAAATCATTGTCAGTGTTAAAATTGCCAGCAATTTTAGTAACATTTTTTGGGGAAGCTGCCAAGTCTATAGACCATTTCTTATGTATGAGAAGTAATCCTTGTGAAATTCTAGATTACCAGTAACTTTCGTAACATTTTTTTCGTTCTTGGAGTTCCCAAACCCAGGGGTCCCCACTTAACTCGTTTGTTACTCGGTACTGAATACTTATATCCAGTTGTTTATTTCTTATGTGGAAGAAGTAATCATGAAGTTATTTTTGAAGATGTTCGAAAATCTCTGCTTTTTTTCAATAATCGTGGATTCAACATTGGACATAACAAAAGCTGATCAGGTTAGTGTTATTCTTCGCTACGTTGTTGTGAACTATGAAGAAACGACTTTGAAATTAAATAAAGTTTCGTAGGATTTTATGCATTAGATAAGCATGGTGCCGAGAACTATAAACATCTTACTCAGCAACATACAACGACGTACAACGGTGCAGAGGGCAGGGATATGATGGAGCATCAGTGATGAGCGGAGTTTATAGTTGTTTACAAGCAAGAATTAGTAATACTCCAAACTCTACGTACGTTTATTGCTGTGCGTATACTCTGAATCTTGTTATTTTCGATGCTGCAAAAGCCTCCACATTCGTTCGTTTCCATTTTTATTATTATTATTTTTTATGTTCTTCAAAATATTTTCCTTTTTTTAAGTTCTAGTGTCACTTTTAGCTCTTGGTGATGAAATGGCTTCAAAATTAAAGAAGGAAGCTCTAAAATAATGTATAACTAGGTGGGAAACAAAACATACTACGGCATGAAAGAGAGAATTGCTGAAGTTCCTTACTGCGATTTGTCTGACAAGTAAGAAACCCGATGAGTTGAGAGTAGCTGAGTTATTAAAGAAGATAGAGACATTTGAATTTTTGTTGCTCCTAGTCATTTGGGAAAGATCCTAATGTCATGTATGTAACTTCCAAAAGTTTGCAGTCTTCTGATATTGATCTGCAAAAAACAGAAAAAATCTGAAGAAATCACTTCAGCAAATGAAAGATCTTCGGGGAAAGTATGGCAAGCTTATAAAATCCACAAAAGACTTGAGCTCGAAATTGAGTATTTCAGAAACATTTCAAGAGAAACGCAAAAGGTTTGCAAAGAAATATTTTGATGAACTGAACGGCAGACTAGATGTATCGGAAGATACATTTCGTGTCACTATATTTTATCCTATTCTGGATTGTATTGTACCACAATTAGAACCCGTTTCCATGAAATGGCTGAAGTGCTCAATAGCTTTTCTTTTCTCTCTCAGCAACACTGTTTTCTGCATCTGAGGAAGACGTTCAGGGTTCAGAAATATGGATATGACTTTGCCACAAAGTACAGTAGTGATGTAAGCTCCGATTTTCCATGGCAAATACTGGTATTCAGAGATTATAATAGAGCTGAGATAGGTAACCTTCGAAAAATTCGGGAAATAGCTTTATTCTTAGTGGAAAATGGGTATTCTACGTCTTTTCCTGATCTGCTTACTGCATGTGTAATTTTTTCTAACAATACCAGTAAGTGTGGCTTCTGCTGAACGCTCGTTCTCGAAATCATAAAGAAAGCTTATCAAGAACTACTTACTATACCCTTTACATACTATACCCTTTCTATCTTATGTTATTCCATTATTTAAGCTTACTTTGGAGGAAAGTATTTCTGTGTATGTGTAATATCGTGTTTGCTGCTTTTACTATTATATTGAAAAATACGTTCGCTTGGAGGCCCCGAAGAGTTTTGTTACGGCACTGCACCTGACCACGTTCGAAGTCCGTGAGTTCCGCGGAGCACCCCATTCTGTTTTTTTTTTTTTTTCACGATGTCTAATGACTACTGAGGTCGCTGATAATGAGTACCTGACAGTAGTTTGCAGCACAATGCGCCTAATATGAAAAACGTATGTTTAGGGGAGGGTGTCCGGATACTTTTGATCACATAGTGTATTTCTGGTTGGAAACAGACTTTATGATGATAGTAGCTAAATTTACTAAGCTAGCCTTCTATTTGAATACTACATTCATAAATCATGTTTAGGTTGCATTAGTTTAAAGTTACATGGACAATGCTGAAGCAAATGGTCAAACAAATCCCAGCATGAATTGGTTGATTGTTGTCAAATACAAGAACTCAATTTTCGAACAGTAGCGAAAAAATGTTCCATTTAGTTAATTATCATAGTTTTGATATGAAAACTACTCTTGCCTTTGTCACAAACAAGTTCTTTATCATTAAAGGAGAAAACAAGTTGTTTTTTTTAAATTTTTTAACAGATGTAGACGGAAAATCAAGAATAAAGATAAAAGAGCTAGTTGCACTGGAATTGCAAACTGATAGGCTATATTGAAATTGAGCTCGATATTGAATTCTATAAAAAAAAAAGATTGTTATCTTTCCACTGCATCAGGTACTCCCATGCGCAAAAAATATTGCGCGTATACTGTAACTCACGATTTTTCGCAATTATTCCATTTTCCTTATGTTTATGGGTAAAATTCAGTTATTAGTATGTGGAGATAATAGAAAGCAATCCATCTAAGGAGATATTTCCAAAAAAATATAATAAAATAATAAAAATATAAGCAAAAAACAAAATTATGTTCGGTTTTGTGTATACTGGCAATAATGTTTTCGAGGGATTTTTTGCAGTAGCACAGCACGATTGCAGAGGGAAGAACTTTAGTTGAATCAAGGAACTGGAAAGTGGACTAATATTTTGCATTTATTGGCTTAAATCTAGGGTGTAAATTGTCTACCAAATATAAATTAGCTTCTGTAACCAAGATGTTATACGGAAGTATAGAAACAAAGAGAAAAACTGTTGTCTTAAGTTTGGAAGTGACATGCTCTATAGCCATGAGCATTTATTTGTTAAGAAAAAGACAGGCAACAGAAGGTAGTCTGTGTGGTCAAGTGGGTAGAGTGGCGGACTAGTAATTCTTATATTGTTTTGACACCAGATCGAATCCCATGCGATCCCATCTAATTTTTTCTTTAAAAAACATTGTAGAAAGTGTATAATTTTTATGTTAATAAGAACCGACACAATATAATAATGAAATAACTTTTTGTTTTTTCTGATGACGTATTTATTTAGAATTAGTGTATGCTGTTGTATAGCTTCTTTTATCATCCTCTTTTCTTGAAAAAAAAAATGTCTCCAATAAAGTATGAAAAATATATATAGACAGAAACAGACATCTTAGTATCAAACGTGATTAATCGTGATGAATTAAACAAGTTTCCCGTTGTTAAAAAAGAAAACTATAGAAAATTATTGAATTTGGTCTTTAGGTTTTTAGCATGCTATATATATTCTTTATAAGACTATACTTTATAAGGGAAGATGTGCGATCATACCCACAATTTTAGCTAGTGAGTGAAAGATGTTTTCGGCACAAATATTTTACAGGTTTAGGTGCATGAAACACCAATACGCCATGGTCTCGACCTTCGTTTATTCCACATTATTATCCGACATATCATAGCAGGTAAAAAGCAGCATCAATTGGCAAGAAGAACGGCAAGTTGTGGTCTGTTTTCGATGCTCCGAACTCGATCGCCTAGCACGCCCGTCTATACCGTGACTCATACGTCTATCATTCAGTGCAGGCACGTATCCAGCTTTTCTTTTCGGAGGGGGCCCAACACGAATTCTCGTAAGCATGTAATTCTAATGTTTCAAAAATATCAATAATAATAATAATAATAATAATAATAATAATAATAATAATAATAATAACAATGCAACAGTTCTGTATTTCTCTTAAACGTTTCTTACTTTTCATTTTTGAACCGGTCAAACTGCATTGTAACACAAACGAAATCAAAAAATATTTTCTAGAGACATGTAAGGAAAACTGTCTGCTACGTATATCACATAAAAAATAGCAAATGGCTATGAGTGTATCGTTCTAATACAGTAATGTTATAAACAAAACGGAAACGAAATTATAATCCCATTTAAAAGTGTGCTTTAATTCCACCTGGTTTCAATGGCATTACGGTATATTCTTACAAGTAACACTCCGATTTTGATAAAATTTGGCAGGTAGATACTACACATAAAATAAACGAATACATGTTTCTTTTTTTCTGCGGAAAAACGATTTTAGGGGGCAAAAGCCCCCACCCAAAATTTTGAAAATTGACGCGCGATAGGCAAAAACAAGTGGACCAAAGTGAACGAAATTGTGCACAGATATATCAAACGTAAAATAAAGGAATACGTGTTTTGTATTTTCCTGGAAAAAACGGTTAGGTGCGGCACAGACTCCTCCAAACCATTGATCACGAAATATCAAAAGTGCTAGTAACAATATGTCAGATGTGTGTAAAGGACGAAGAATTCCAACGACACTTTGTGTATATACGATACGCAAAAACTAAACGAATACCTGTTTTTTTATTTTCTGGCGAAAAAATGGCTTTTGGGGTCAAAAGCCCCCATCCAAAATTTTGAATGTTGATGCCCGAAAGGCAAGAAGAAGTGAATCTAAATGAAAGAAATTGTGCCCAAATATTGTAGACGTAAAATGAGGGAATACGGGTTTTGTATTTTCCTGGAAAAAAGAAAAGAAAAACGTTTGGGTGGGACACAGACCCCTCCAAAACTTTGATCGTGAAATATCAAAAGTGCTAATAACAGTATGTCAGAAGTGCTTAAAGAACATGAAGAATTGGAACGACACATTGTGTAGGGACAATACACAAAAAACAAACGAATACGGTTTTTTTTCTGCGAAAAAATGGTTTTAGGGGGAAGAATTCCCCACCCAAAATTTTGAAATTTCAGGCCAAAAAGGCAACAAGAAGTGCACCGAATTGGATGAAATCGTGCACACATATTCTAGACGTAAATTGAGGTAATTGTGTTTCGTATTTTCCTGAAAAAAAAAAAGGTTGAGTGGGGCACGGATCTTCTTATCTGGTTATTACGAAATATCAAAAGTGCAAATAAGTATACGTCAGAAGTTCCTAAAGAGTATGGAGAATTGCAACGAAACTTCGTATAGGGACAATTTGCAAAACAATAAATGAAATGTGTTTTAATTTGTACGGAAAAACAGTGTTGGAGCCTAGAGACACTCCGAAAAAAAAAAAATATTACCGTAAAAGTGCAGGAAGGAGTGGACCGAAGCAAATGAAATTGTGTGTAGATATTGTATAGACTGTATGTAAAATAAGGACTTTCGTGTTTTTAAGATGTCCCTATCAATTTTGGCACATCAACAGCAAACAGGAAATTAATCGGCACGTGTTTTTGTTTATGCGGAAAATCATTGTAAGGGTTAAAGTTGCCTCGTGAAATACTATAAAATACGCTATACTGTTTGTGATTGTTGTTGATCTGCCAAATTTGAATAAATCTGATGGAGACACTTGTGAAACAGGAGAGGCTTTATTTATCATATCCAATATCTATAGACAATTTCATTGGCTTCGGTCCACTCCTTCCGACACTCAACACCACGGTCCACTCAACAGTATTTTTTTTTTTTTTTTCAGGAAAATACGAAACACGTATTCCCTCATCTTACCTCTACAACATTTGTGAACAATTTCATTCAGTTCGGTCGATTTCTTCTTCCCTTTCGAGCGTCAAATTTCAAAATTCTGGGTAGGACCTTTTGCCCCCTAAGACCGTTTTTTTCACAGGAAATAAAAAAAGCCGTATTTGTTTATTTTTTGCTTATTGTCCTAACACAAAGTTTTGTTCCAATTCTTCATGTAAATTTGGGCACTTCTGACATACTGTTATTAGCACTTTTGTTATTTCATGATCAAAGGTTTGGAGGAGTCTGTGCCCCACCTAACCGTTTTTTCCAGGAAAATACGAAACCCGTATTCCCTCATTTTTCGTCTAAAATATCTATGCACAATTTCATTCACTTCGGTTCACTTTTTCTTACCTTTCAGGTGTCAACTTTCAAAATTTTGGGTGGGGGCTTTTTCCCCTAGAACCGTTTTTCCGCAGAAAATAAACAAAAACCGTATTCGTTTATTTTTTGCGTATTGTTCATACACAAAGTGTCGTTGCAATTCTTCATGTCCTTTACACACATCTTACATGTTACTAGCACTTTTGATATTTCATGATCAAAGGTTTGGAGGTGTCTGTGCCCCACCGAACCGTTTTTTTTCAGGAAAATACAAAATACGTATCCCCTAATTTTACGTCTGCAATATCTGTGCATAATTTCGTTCACTTTGGTCCACTTGTTTTCGCCTTTCGGGCGTCAACTTTCAAAATTTTGGGTGAGGGCTTTTGCCCCCTAAAACCGTTTTCCGCAAAAAATAAAAAAGCACTTATTTGTTTACTTTATGTGTAGTATCTACCTGCCAAATTTTATCAAAATCGGAGTGTTACACTGGGGAAGTGTTACTTGTTAGAATTAAAACAACAACGCATTGCCCACAGTTTGAACACTGACTCAAAATAATCTGATATAAAAGAACCTCAAAAGGAAAAAAGTAGGTTTATTAAAAAGTGTTTGAGGTTTGGAAAGGGACAGCTTCCAGGACCTCACGCTGGATACGTCCCTGAGTCAATGCATTATATTTGTTTCTTGCAAAACATGATTATTAGATGAGTAATATGTAAAATTATATCATAGTTTGACTTTTTATAGGTCTTTCCTTAACACACCCATATTATCCGGCATTCTGCCTGTCTGTTTTATGTCGGATAAACGAAACTCTACTGTATTTCCAAAGATAGCATATACACAGGGGCTAGCGGTCTGCACGGGCCGGAATTTTTAGAACGGACCCTGCCCGTCCCCTTTAATTTATAATCTATAGGCATTAGTGGATTAAGGGCGGAGCCAATGGAGCCCAGGCTTCGGGACCCCAAGCTCAGGGGGCACTTTAAAATCCCTCTGTTTAACAGTAAAATATAGTAATCAACTTATATTATAGGCTCCAGACCGATGCTATTTTTTTTCCGCTCGTTACGCTCGCGGTATCGCTAGATTTAAATCTTTCCATCAGCAGCATTTAACTGTTAATAATGAATGCAATTATTTAATTGTTAATAATGGATTTAAATAAGTTAATTATTGTAAACTTGGAGCACATTCAAATATTACAGCATAGTTCTCGGTAGTTCCATAAACCTATGAGGCTGTGGAAGGCAGCAAAGAAAATTTATGCCCTGGAACTATTTTTAACATAGGGCCCCCTTAAAATAGTCGGCTCTAGGTCCCCAAAAGCCTTAATCCGCCCCTGTCTATAAGCAATATTTCACGAAAAGCTGGTATTTTTTAACAAATGTTTTCATAAAGTAGTCCCTTTCTCCTTCAAGTAATTTCAGAGCCCACGGTGTTTCAGTGGTAGAGCGTTCTCCTCTTGTGCATGGAGTCCTTGGTTCGATCTATGCTCGCGCCAAGTGAACCTTGTGCTGGACACTGTGTGCGTGAGTTTTCTCGGGGTTCTCCCGTTTTATCCCACTTTCTTCATTCGACCATTTCATTCATTTCTTATCATCACTGTCTCCTTTAGCCTAGCCGGCATAACGTGGGACGTAAAACTTAAAGGTTTCATTTCAAATCATTTCAATCAAAAAACAGTTGTAGGAAGTATGTAATTTCGAATAAAACAAACTACTATATACAATTCTGAGTATATTATTCTTTTATGAAATTCTCGCGAACCTTATTTCTAAATCGAAGGGTAAGAAGACTAAATTCACTCTCTTATTGTTATAGATCCATTTCAATTGAAGCAGTTGGAATAGTTGGAAAAAATTAAAAAGCCATACCCTATATTCCAGTGTGGCACAATTGGTATAACACGGCACACTGGTGTGTCTAGCAAAGTGAACAGTGTGACGCAAACTGTTTCCTATTATTTGCAAGAATATTTTGTCGAGTTTCTGTTATTTATTTATTTATTATTATTATTATTATTATTATCAACGATTCTTCCATGGACAGCTGTCTGTATACGGTTAAGCAATCACAAGTATCACATTGAGGGATAATGCAAAAGTCTATTTGCTTGTATATTCTATCGGGAATAACTGCATCCGTGTAGAAAGCTAGGACTAACAACAAAGGGATCCGATGTTCTGACCGCACACCGCCCCAAATCGTGAGTGCTACAAGTTCTCTTCTACGCCTTAGCACAATAAGGGCTGTTGCGTTAAGGGAGAGAGAGAAACAACTTAATTCCATTGCAGTTATATGCTTATTAAATGTTAACTTATGTTTATAAATTATGTAAATGATCGTATCGTTTTCTGTTTTTTATTATTATTATTATTATTATTATTATTATTATTATTATTATTATTATTATTATTATTATTATTATTATTATTATTATTATACATTTCTTAATAGGTTGATTGCCACGTGTATGGAATTCCATACACACGGCTCTCCTGTGCAGCAGAACGTGATGATTTTCCATACGCAAACAATGTAGATATTCCAAGTTTGTTGTGTTCGTTTTATAGGTGTGTATGTAATTAGATACATATGGCGTAGAAATCAAAATTTAATATCCATGCCACGTATATGCAAAACCATACACAAAGAAATTTATGAACAAAGACATTGAGTTTCAGTTTATCGTCTCGTTCAGCAACGAAGCTATATGAGACTTCGGCCTACTGATTAATGTGGACTCTAAACCACGTGAGCTCTCGCCGGGAATCGAAGCCGTGTCTTCCACGCCAAAGGCGCATACGCTAACCGCATATCCACTAAGGAGCTCATGAACAGAGACATTTATGGGCTAAAACAAAGGCGAAAACAAAGATGTGTGATGTGATTTTGAGTTTATCGTCCCTTTCAGCAGCGAGGCTATATGAGACGTGGACCTACTGATTAAAGTGGAATCTGAACCACCTGAGCTCCCGCCGGCCGAAAACAAAGAATGTTCATTTCAATGCAAACCTATGTAGGCCTACGGACTTCAATATTCGCCCTCAAACGAAAGTGAAGACTATCCATGATTCGCAGTATTAAACTCTCTCTCACCTCTGTATTCTCCTAACATGTCTCCCAGCGATTACAACATTTTTTGGCGTCTCAATCACTTCTTATGTTAGTAGGATAGCTTTACCTAGAGGCCACTGATTAACCTGGCATTGTATTTTTCACTTTTTTACCTTTGGAATTGACAATCATCGTTTGGACATTTCAGTCGCACCTACCTAATATTAACAATGTTTCTACGATAATTTCGTAACATTGTATTATTTCTTTGTTGATTAGCTTGGTTAGGCTTATTTAAACACTTTTTTTCTTTGCACCGACGTGTAACATCTCTTGGACGAAAATACACTAGCTCTCACTGGAAATCAAATCCAGAACCAATGCACTTGAACCATTTGACCACAACAAGGCACATTTAAAAAGAGGTTTCGATTTTGTTCGGAAAATTGTGATTAGGTGTAACATTAAAAATACATTTAAGAAAGGGTACGGAGCAAACGCACTGTACTTTCTCGCTTGAATTTCTTACACTGACTCGTGTTAGGCTGCAACTATTATTGAAACATTTATTTGGGAAATTGCGAATAAAATAATATTTTGGAAAACTTTGCTAGAAGAAACTTCAGGCCCAAAAGTAAAGTACCCATTGGTCATATTTTGGTTAGAAATAACTTGATCCATATATTAGAATTATTAAGGATATAATTGTATGCGAACTATAAGCAAAAGCGTCTGAGTAATTTCTGAGAAAATCATGAAAAAGTCACCCCAAGAATTATTATCCTTTGTGGATCTTTTCAGGACAAACAAGCTATGCTATATTGTTAGTGTTTTCATAAAACATTTATTTATAAAATACGAACACAATCGCCTGAGTTGTTCTTGAGAAAATCGCAGGGTAAAACGTACTGTCAAAAGTATTATACCACTTCTAGATTTTCCGGATGAGGGAATTATACCATATAGCTAGGTTATTTATGTAACATGTATTTATAAAATATGAACAACAAACATCTCCTGAGTTGTTTTTAGGAAGGTCATCGGGAAAAGCTTACCCCCAAAGGTAAACTCTTCTATCTGTAATTTTGACAGTATATCGAATAATTTTTAAGCAAATCGTCGGGAAAAATTTCACTGTCAAAGTAAACTCTCTCTTTTGGATTTTTCTTTTCGGAACAAGCGAGTTATGCATATTGTAAGAGTGTTACAGACAATATTTTTACTGAAATTAGAAGAAATTTGTCTCAGTTATTACTGAGAAAATTGTCAAAAAAAAATCAACCCTTGAGAAAACCACTTCTTCTGTATGTTAACGGAATAAACGATTTATGCTGTATCTTAGTTTATTAATGAAACATTTCTTTACGAAATATGAACAAAATTGCCTGAGGCATTAATGGGAAAACCATCGGGGGAAAGCTCACCCTAAGAGTAAACTACTCCTTCGAAGGAGTTGTCATATTGTTAGGTTATTAATAATAAGTTTATTTATGAAATGTGGTTGAGAAAATTGTGGAAAAAGAACGCATACCATACAGTAAATTACACCATATATATTTTCTCAGAAAAAATATTCATATACGGTGGATATTTGTTAATAAAATATATATTTATAAAAAGTAAATAAAATCGTCACAGCTTTTTTTTCCTTGAGAAAATTGAATTGTTTTAAATTTTAATTCTTCAGTAAATTACCCTTACTTTTAGGTGTCGAAGGATATAAAATTCGAAAGATAGTATGTTATTAAAACGTTATGTCTAGAATTCGGTCCAGATACGTTGAACAGTATGGCCTCTATTTGAGTGCATGTAAAAGCGTGACGAACCGAGAGACGAATAGATGGACAGACATCGAAAAATATTTTTTTTTCGATATGTAGGAGCATTGTAGCTTGAATTCATTGAAATCTGGTATTCGGTTTTTATAACTATCACCACACTTTCTTCTTTCGTCGCTCGACTGTGAAAACGAATAGGCCTATACCGACACGTAAGGTGATAATTTGTAATCCCAAAAATTTAATTTGTTATGTTTAATGTGTTGTCACGCTAGAAAAAAAAAAGCTTATGCATGTTACATCATTTTATTATCAGTTTTTCACGCTACTGTATAATTCGGTATGATTATAATTAATATCCATGGCATCTTTTGGAAGCATTCGTGTTCCTCACAAATAGAGCTGTTAATTTAGTTTTGTTTAAAGAAAGCATCCTTTATTTCCTTACACAGACTTATGACTGCATTTGTTGCACTTGTGGATATGAAACAAAAGGAGAGAGAGAGAGAGAGTCAATACTCTAAAAAGAAACACACACACTGAAACACTAGAACAGTAATTTAACATCAGGTTTTTTTTCTACATGACAACGAGCTATCGCTGTGACTGTGTTCGCCACGCTGTGTGTAAGGCAGCAGGTCGCGCATGTTTTTTTTTTTACTGTTCCTGACTCACAGACACTCGCAGTGAGTAGAAGTTACTTCTGCTGACGGAGAGGGAATGATTAAGCATATCATACCATAAACTGAAAACAATCGCTATTAGTAATAATACACTAATTCTAAATAAATACGTCATCAGAAAAAACAAAAAGTTATTTCATTATTATATTGTTTCGGTTCTTATTAACATAAAAATTATACACTTTCTACAATGTTTTTTAAAGAAAAAATTGGATGGGATTGCATGGGATTCGATCTGGTGTCAAAACAATATAAGAATTACTAGTCCGCCACTCTACCCACTTGACCACACAGACTACCTTCTGTTGCCTGTCTTTTTCTTAACAAATAAATGCTCATGGCTATAGAGCATGTCACTTCCAAACTTAAGACAACAGTTTTTCTCTTTGTTTCTATACTTCCGTATAACATCTTGATTACAGAAGCTAATTTATATTTGGTAGACAATTTACACCCTAGATTTAAGCCAATAAATGCAAAATATTAGTCCACTTTCCAGTTCCTTGATTCAACTAAAGTTCTTCCCTCTGCAATCGTGCTGTGCTACTGCAAAAAATCCCTCGAAAACATTATTGCCAGTATACACAAAACCGAACATAATTTTGTTTTTTGCTTATATTTTTATTATTTTATTATATTTTTTTGGAAATATCTCCTTAGATGGATTGCTTTCTATTATCTCCACATACTAATAACTGAATTTTACCCATAAACATAAGGAAAATGGAATAATTGCGAAAAATCGTGAGTTACAGTATACGCGCAATATTTTTTGCGCATGGGAGTACATTTGCTTTATCTTTCACTAATATAATAGACTTATTATTTAAAGAAAGGAAAAAAGAACAGAAACAACGAAAAATGAAAATGAAATTTTTGAGTTTTACGTCCCGGTTAGGCTAAAGGAGACGGTGATGATGAGAGATGAGTGAAATGGTGGAATGAAGAAAGTGGGAGGAAACGGGAGAATCCCGAGAAAACCCACGAGCACGGTGTCAGAAACAACGAGATTGTATTTCTAGTGTTTAGGTCTTTCTGATTGAGAGTACCTTTTCTGGTGTTGTAAAGGCCTGGTGTTGTAAATTTTTGGTAAAAAAAAAAAAAAAAAAAAAAAAAACATTTTACCGTTTACTTTCCCGAAATTGGAAAAAACGGAAAACTTGGGAAAATTGAAATTTTCGAATGTTTTACTACATTATGCTTTTAAAATGAAAACTATTTTATATTTACAAGTTTACAGTTAAGATCATTGAGTAGTTATGTTTCTTGTATTAGAATAGGGAAATTTTGTGGCAACAAATATATTTTCACCACTCCTTTAAAGTTAGCACCGTGATAGAGTGAAATTATTGCTTCAAAAGATACTAAAATATAATCCTAGTTAGATTAATTAATATAGACGCATTTATATTATCTTAAGTAATTTTATAAAGTTACCATTTTATGGCAGGGAACTGTTAAAATAACAAGGCCAGAATCATTTTAGTTAATACCAGTATGTTAAAATTAAATGTATATTTTATGGAGTTACGTATTTTCCTTGTGTTTTGTAAAACTTCCGGAAATTTTGAACTTATTAGAAAATCTTTTGTTCGGAAATATTGGCAAAACTCGGAAAATATAATTTAAAAACTATTTCTTCGCCTGACGCTAATCTTATTTGCTGTAACGTGTCTGCAGCATATACAACGTATTTCGCTAACAGGAAAAATACTTAAAGCAACAGCTTTTAATTTTACATTTTAGTTTCCTGATTTCTGATTTACAAAAAAAAAAAAAAAAAAATCCCTCTTTATTATTTGTATATTTTTCGAATAATTTAAAAAGAGAGATGATCTTATTTACAACATACACACATACACAGCACAAGTGCGTAAATTTGAGCAGCGACAAATATATTAAAGAATTAACATGTGAAACTTCCGTTCGCATATTATTAAAGACTAACAGAATACCCGTTCTTCGCACGGGGAGAATACGTTTCATTTTGGGTATAAAGGGCACCAAAACTGTCACCAATGACCTTACGAACCCCAAAAACTATGAATTCGATACTAGTATCAGTCATCTTCAATTACTTTTACATATCACCCTCCCCCTTTAGAAGTACTAATGGGGACTGAATTTTTTTTTTTTTAAGTGTCACTGTTTATCTCAGCCAACCCGAAAACTATGGATTCGATACTAATATCGGCCATTTTCGATCATTTTTATATATCCACCCCTTCTCCCTCCCCAAGCTGCGGCGCTGAATTTGAATTTAAACAGCATCGGAAGTGTTAATGTTCATCTCAGGACCCCCCTCCCCCCCAAAAAAGAATTCGACACTAATATCGGTCATTTTCAATCATTTATATATATCCCCTCTCCCTCACCCCCAGGTTACGAGGATGAACTTTGATTTAAACTTTATCGGAAGTATTACTGCTCATTTCAGCGACCCCAAAAGCTATGGATTCGACGGTCATTTTTGATCATATTTATGTATCTCCCCGCCCCCAAGTTGCGGGGATGAATTTGGATTTAAACGGCATCGGAAATGTTACTTCTTATCTCAGCGACTTCGAAAACTATAGATTTGACACTAATATCGGCCATTTTGAGTCATTTTTATATATCTCTTCGTATCCAAGTTGCGGGCCTGACTTTGGATTTAAACGGCATCGGAAGTATTACTGTTCATTACAGCAACACTAAAAGCTATGGATTCAACAGTAATATTGGTCATTATATATATATATATATATATATATATATATATATATATATATATATATATATATATATATATATATATATATATATATATATATATTCCCTCCCCTTCCCCCAAGCTGCAGTGCTGAATTTGAATTTAAGCTTCATCTCAAATGTCACTGTTCATCTCAGCAACCCCGAAAACTGTGTTCGACACTAAGATCGGTAATTTTCAATATATATCCGCAATATACTTCTTTCCTCCAAGTTGCATCTTCAAAGTGAAATTTTAAAATCCATCTTAGGTCTGAACCTCATCTATGTTGAAAATTTTTATCGAGATCAGTCTAGTGGTTCGAGAGTTGTTAAGTTACAAATATAGTCACTTTCACTTTTATATATAGAGATAATTTGTCGCACTAGAAGACAAGTATTTGTTTACATACAAAATTTTGTACATAAAGTTTATATTAAAGTCTGTATTTGAATATTAAATAAAAGTAATTGTATGTCTTAGTGTATGAGTATTAGTGAAATTTGCTTACCGCTCTTTCTTTTAAGCAGTAATTTGGTTAAAATTAACAAGATTTCAACAAATCAAATAGCACATTAAGAACTCAGTTTCATTCAAGAGCCCTATTTGTTGCAGCAGAAACGCTTCATGATGGTAGATGTGTATGCTATTGTAAAAGTTCTGTAATTAATGCACAATCAGGAGTAAACGACTAAAAGGCACATAAAGGAAATGAGTGCAGACTATTAATTTTCAATAATAATTACAACAGTTTTATATTCGAATGCGTCTGTTTTAAATATTCACAATATTGAAATTTCTCAACTCACATTTTTGACATGTTCGAAAAAAAAATGGTTCCATTACTAGTAAACTAACCTAATACAATGATTTTTGTTATTTTCCCAATTTTTCCGGAAAGAAACCGGAAAAAACGGTTTTTTACCAGCAGGTTCAAAATTTCCGGAAATTTTACAACACTAACTCTTTCACTTCCCTTCGTTGTTCATGATGGGGAAGCATACTTAAAATTGTGGCTTTGAATATTGTTTCTTTTTTTTTTCTGGAGAATGGGGAGACGGGAAATGATGTCATTACACGGGGCGACAAATTGCTTAGGGACGGCCCTGATCAGAATAAGAAACCTCGTAAAGAAGTTCCAAAGTCTGATCAGCATCTAAATTAATCGATTCCGTTCTCAACAACATAAACGTGAACACGAGATGAGTTCAAGTAAACTTTCTCAGTGGCCATAAAAATAAATAAGTAAAAGTATTCGTGCTACCTAGCGGCTCGAATTTGAACAAAGTGGTGCCAATAAACAGTGCACAGAAGACACGCTGCATCCCTTTCCGCTGGTCTAGTGGCTGGCATGTATGGCTTTAGTGCATGTAATCCCGGGTTCGATGCCAGGTGGTAGATCACAAAAAAGTAATCTCACAATTATTCACATTCATTAATCACCCACTTCTCAAGCCTAAGGGGCATCGTGGAACATTAAACTAAAACAAAGAGACACTACGAATATACTTAACTCGTAGTTCATTCGCAATAAAACTGTAAAGCAGAGAGCGGGCAATGCTCAGTGACGTAGCAATAGGGTGGGCAGGGTAGATATTGCCTACGGACGCAGGGAATTTCGGTACATTAGGGGACACCCCAGGTTTCTAATAAAAAAAGAACCAAATTATATAAATAGAGCCCCAAGTTTTCGTGGTTCTTTCTTTCTGAGCATGGCAAGAATAAAAATTCCTGCTCACTTCACTCGCAGTTTATTACATTTGCGTATCAAATTATTGGCATTACTGTAAACTCGTCGAGGTTATAGCACTATATGATTAAGAAATCAAACCTCCTGTTTTAATACGATATTAGGCCTATATTACATGTACTGAGCTCACTAACTTTAAATAAAATTCCCCTGCACAACAGGCTTCAACCAGTGCTTAAAGTGACATTAGATGAGGTGGCGGTATGGAACAAATATGACCACTTAGAGCAGTAATTTTGACAGAAATCTAAAGACCTCCTGACATTTTTGCACCATTTTTGACGTGAAAAATTTATAGAAAGAGAAACAGAGAGGGGGAGGGGAGAGCGAGGGAGGACAAATATGTAAATGTTTTACTCCCCATTATCACTAGCCTATAAAATAGTATTCAATGAATATGGTTTTCCGTTGTATTCCATTGTATTGTAGTGTATTCCATTCAATAATAAGGGGGGCGAGGTGGCTCAGTGGTAGAGCGTTCACCTCTGGTGTTTGGGGTCCCGGGTTCGATCCCAGCCCCCGCCAAGTGAACTTTGTGGTGGACAAACACCGCGCTCGTGGGTTTTCTCGGGGTTCTCCCGTTTCCTCCCACTTTCTTCATTCCACCATTTCACTCATCTCTCATCATCACCGCCTCTTTTAGCCTAACCGGCATAACCGTGGGACGTAAAACTTAAAGATTTCATTTCATTTTTCCATTCAATAATATGGAAACTTTAAATATAGCTAATCATCACAATATTCGGTAAATAATTGCCAGCACATAATACCAAATCCAGTCAACACAAAAATGTTTGGTGCAGACGGCTTACTATTGTTGAACCAGCCTATACAGTTTGTTGAGCGATAGTGCTTATGAGGTGTGTGTGTGGGGGGGGGGGGGAAGCAAAGGCGGTATGCTTTACTAATGTTTTGCTTGAGCATATCGGCGATCTAAATGTGGAAGAACATGGATGGTACGTTTACTTAAAGATCGCATTTACAATAACATAGAGATTCAACACGGCCTTTAAGTGGATATGCCATTATGCTTTATCGTCCCGTTTTCAAGGCTTTGTAGGTACTCTCGTCTCTCTTCTAGTATTTAATGATTCTTTCCAATCTCATTTCCATTTGCAAAAGCTTCTTCTGGTCTCATCTCGTCTCGTGGTTCAGTACTAATTTTCTTATAATTGTAAACACAGAAATCTAGACAATGAAAATAATAATTTTGAATTTAAAAAAAAAAAGTCTTGTCAATGCCAGAGGTGGATCCAGGTTAAACATTTTAGGCGGGTGGTACAGTAGTTGGATTTTTTTGAGAGAGGTGGGTGGAATTGCTTGCACAAATGTTGAAATGATCAAGAGCACAAATTCTGCCATTGAATAGGGTGATAGGGAACTGTTATTTACTTTCGAAACATCAGCAACGAAATCTTTCATAGTACAAACATATTTGTTGACTCAATGCTGACGTCGTATTTATTTCTATTTGTAAAATCTGTTTTCTTTTTCTACACGCAAATTATAATTTAAATCATATATTTTTACCGGTATGCCATACTGGCCGATTTTCTAACTTTCGGATGCATAACCGGCTCATACCGGCTCACTTTAAGCACTGGCTTCAACAATAATGACAAAGAGGCCGCGGTGGGTCAGTGGTAGAGCGTTCACCTCTGGTGCTTGGGGTCCCGGGTTCGATCCGAGCCCCCGCAAAGTGAACTTTGTGGTGGACAAACACCGTGTGCGTGGGTTTTCTCGGGGTTCTCCCGTTTCCTCCCACTTTCTTCATTTCACCATTTCATTCATTACTCATCATCACCGTCTCCTTTAGCCTAACAGGCATAACCGTGGGACGTAAAACTCAACGATTTCATTTCATTTCAATAATGACAAATTCTATGATATATCTGGATTAAAACGAGTTAAAAAGTATCATATTGCCATGATTATGAGGCACAATACTATTGCCACGTAACGCGGCTACACAGAACCAAGCACAAGCACCAAGGGTCGTGCAAATCGGCCTACTGCACGGGGCGCCAACGTCATGGGGAACCCAAACGAGCTCCAAAAAATAAATTCTCCAACGTTTTTTCTAAATATCACTGTAATAAAGTGTTAAATATAGGCTAGTACTAGGTGGGTGGCGGAAAAAATACACTTTGACCGTGAAAATTTTCATAAAAGAATTTGCACATGCAAAAGTGGAAAAGAAACACTTCTGATTTTGTATACAATTTGTCGATTAAAAAAAATAAAAACTGAAAATAGAAAAAATGCTTATAAGCGGTATCACAAAATTTTATTGTTTATTTTATAATTACGTAAAATCGTAACATACTATATAGATACTGTATATTCATTTGAAATCCTTTTGGAAATACTGGTTGATACATTACTGTTTATTTACCTACTACTGAAAAAAGAAGCCTGAATTTTACATGAGTATATTTTTAATGATTAGTTTACTTTTAAAAGACATACCACAACGATATAAAAAGAAAAGCTGTCAATATTGTCCCACCGATAATTTTCGGTTTATGGCCATTTCTGCGCGCACGAACAAGTTATAGATGATCATGCATGTGGCCTATTCGATGAGTGAAGGGGGCCTATGGGCGCCAAAGACTATTTTTGCCTATGGGCGCCAAAGACTATTTTTACGCCACTGGCTATGCTCATCATTTGTCCTACTGGATTTTAACTCCACGAGAGATATACAGCCGGAAAGTGTTAATTGCATGTACAAGGGAATGTCTATGTAATGAAATTATAATTATTCAGTTCTTCAGTTCAGCAATGTAAGACATACTTTCTGTCGCTTCTCAATTCTCTCAAAAAGCCCGCATGAGAATTTAGGATCTAACCTGTCATTTTGTTGAGCACAATTTGGTCTGTTGATTGGTATATGTGTTGTGGCGGGCCGGCGGTATGCGTTTGCTTAGACCGGCACCCACACAAGAGAGTTTTGTAATTTCCCAAAATACTTCTATTTAGTCAACCAAAGTTTCTGCAAAACACCAACTATAACTCGAGCGGTAAAGTTATACTGGAAACAGGAACTCAGCTAACAAAACAGTCTGAAGAATCTTAGTATTACACGGTAGCGTTGGCCGTGGCCAAGACTTATCTTCTAATGGAAACAATGGAATCGTTATCCTGATTAAGGTTTTATAACCAAACAATCTTTTGGGATATCTCTTGAAACAAAACTCGACAAATATGTTCCTTGCAGTAAGCCTGCAGTTTATTGGCTCTAAGCAAATTACAAGAACCAGAGCCGGGGCGATAGTGTAAGTACTGTGTCTATATATAAGAGAGTTTAACTTACGTGGCGACGTTCCAATAGGTAGTAAAAATAACTCACTGAATGTCACTGAATAAAACAAACTAACTGTAGCACTTTTCACAAATAAAACAAAACTGCACTAGACTGGGAGGGCACGAATCAGTCCTAGTGGGTAGGTAGGTAAGAGGTATACTATTTGATCTACCGGTCTGCGAACAGACATCAAATAGGGTAGGCTACCAGAGGTTAGGAACAGGTTACCGTTTGATCTACCGGTCTGCGAACAGACATCAAACAGGGTAGGTGTAAAGGTTACCGTTTGATCTACCGGTCTGCTAGGCAGACATCAAACAAAGTTGGTTACCAGAAGGAATTAAGGTTACCGTTTGATCTACCGGTCTGCGAACAGACATCAAACAAGGAAGGTGTAAGGGTTTACCGTTTGATCTACCGGTCTGCGAACAGACATCAAACAGGGAGTCACTATTTGATTACCGGTGCGTTTTAGGCCAGCTAAGCAATAAACTTAGAGTCTGTCAAAACACACATCAAATAGGGGTGCGACAGAACTTTAGCCGTCAACTTCCTAAGTTTGCCAGCAGTTTCTGGAGCGAGTCCGGGCTGAAGCGAAACTTGCGGAAGTAGATTGCCAAGTTCGGAAGGAGGTAACTTTAGCCGTCAGTTTCCTAAGCAGACCAGCAATTATGGGAGAACCCTGGCTGAACCGTCTTGCTTTCAGAAACAGATTGCCAAGTTACTGTGAGGATTAGGTAGGGTAGTACTTTGACCGTCAGTTTCCTAAGCCGACCAGCAATTATGGGAGAACCCTGGCTGAGCCATCGAGCTTTCAGAAACAGATTGCCAAGTACTGGGTAAACCAAGGTAGTGAGGTAGGTAACCAAGAGATTGAGTAGGCAGGCCTCCGTAGAGGCAGAGAGGTTTGAAGGCAGAGGGATGGACAACTAGAGACTTCTTCGTGATAAGTTCCTGAACTGAGACGTACCTAACGAATTGCGTACTCCTCGTAGTCTGCACGTCTCTGAGGGGTTCAGGAGAGGGACGTTGTCCGACGAGAGAGGCCAAAACATGCGTTTTTAAGGGCCTCGGTCGGAGGTGCAAGCGGCACCAATTTACGGTCTGTGTGCAAAATAGTAACGTGAGCAAACGTTGCACGAGGACCGTAAGGTCAGAGGTTGAGCATGCGTGGAGATCTAAAAAGTACCTAGGGCGGAGCCCGAGGGGGACCAGTATCCTGAAAAGAAAGATTATTGGCTTTGCACACGATTTCGGGTGCAGATGACCTCGGAAGAGTTCCACTCTGAGGGGTGGAGCGACTAACTATTGGAACGAGCCATGCCATTAACATCTAGATTGGCTAGTACAAGGTGCCTTGGGCGGAGCCAGGCAAAAGATAAGATTTTGTGTGTGCGCATGCGTGTGCGTGTGATGTGTAGTCCTTGAGTTTAGGTGTGTGAGCCCCTTTCTCTGGAAGAATGAGATTACATCGAGATATTACAGAGAATGGTACAAATAGTATCTTAAACTATAAACATATACTAAACATAAAAGATTTCAAGTAATAAACTTGAAAGGTTTTATACATAATGAACTCAAGACCCTTCAACAGTTTATCTTACTCGTTTTCGACCAAAGACACACATATATATTTAATGTTCTGAAGAACGAAAAGAATCTTCTTTCAGAAGCAAAAATGACATTTTAAAGATACACAAACTATATGGGTTTTCTTAACAGTATTCTACCACTAATAATAATAATCTAACTTGTTAAAAGACTACATCAATATAAAAAAAAAACTAAGCTTCTGTATCGAACCAGAAGGGGAGAATGTTTATCTTAACTGCGGTTGACCTACAGGTCAGAAAGGGGGAACTCGGTGAAGGCAGACAGGATGTCTGGTTTCCAGCTAGGAAAAAAAAGAACACTCAACACGAATTTGTATTTTAAAAGAAGTAAATGAAATACGAATTCTGTTGCAGTTTTAAAAAAAATAAAAAGAAAAGAAATAATTATTCGCAAAAAGTAGTTTGCGAATTTGCGGCACTACAGTCCTTCCTCCTAGGGAAAGAAAAATTTTAACTGTAAGGCAAAAATTTTTCGTACTAACTACAATCAAAGTAAAAAAAAAATTCCAAAATTAAATTTTAACGATAGTTCCTAGACCTAGTAACTCTTTGATTGAGATGAGGTGAATCATCTTGTGATTCCTCGTTAAAAGTTATTTCACCAGAAGCAGCTCGATAAGTAGCATTAAGAGCTGGACTATTTGATTGTACACCTGCAATGATTGTTGGCTTAAAACATATGGTTCTGATACAGTCTGAATTACACCATTTATTCCTATGTCTACAACAATTAAACTTAAAACTACAATACACACAAAGAAATATCAGAATAGTAAACATGATTATATAAGTCAAAATAGAATAAGAAAATACATGATTACTTTGTCTTATCTGCCATTCTTGTTCATTAATTAATTTTTCAACATCCTCAACACGATGGCTGGCATATTGTAAATCTGTAACTTTGTGTATGATATGATTTAACGGCAAAGTAAATTCCATATTCTTAATATTGATCTTTGAGTTTGAGAATATACAACAATCAATGCTATCATTTAGTAGTGGAAGCAAATCTTTACTTGTACTGTTACTTACATATATTTCCTGAGAACTGATTAAGGAATTTGGACCATAAGCTTTACAGTTTTTATCTAAAGTTAATTTTCCAGTTTTATGAATCAAAACAGTTTTCGACACATCATTTCCACAAACTATTGTTAATTTTTCTGGGAATGGCGAAGCAAATAGCCATTCATTATTATCTAATGAAATCCATAAAATATTTCTTAATTCTACTATACGTTTGTTACAATCTGCTGGAATTGATTTAACAAAATCAATAAGTTTTACTTCACAGTCTTCATTACTATGTGTAGGTTTTAACGGAAATGTTTGTTTGCAAACCCTTGAAAATGAAGTTAATTCCTTACAAGTATTAAACATATGTTCATCAATTTTACCATAATATTGTTTTGATACTTCAATAATCAAATACGGATTTTGAGGCTGTATAAAGAAATACTTATTGTCTTTAAGCTCAGTTGGAAATGGAATTAATTTATACATATTAAATCTTAAACCATCAGTCAAAGGTAAACTAATAACATAACCAAGAATTTTCTGATTGATGAAAAAAAACAATTGATCTAGATGTCTTTATTAATGTATGACATGCAAATTCATAAATGTCTGACTACAAGTATTGACTACGTTTAATAGACAACACAGTGTCATGAATAGTTTTCAAAAGACTATTTGATAATAATTAACACATGAAATGACATCTGATTTAATTATCGTAAATAATTAAATAAGAGTCATTGATAATTAACATCTGAAATACAAAATGAGAATTTTTAGATTTCAAACAACCAAATTAAATTTATGAAGTTAATTAAATATTCCTCTTTGGTTTTTCACCATGTATGTATTTTAAATTTGCTCAACCTTGTAAAGTTTTCGGGTGATTACACTTAATTAAAGTTTTAGATGAGAATACCCAGAACATATAACCAAAAGTTTTTTTATATATATAATCAAGCAAGCAGACAAGGAGAGAGGATGTCTCATGATGGCTGCGAACAAAAAATGGAAACTACACTACCTACTAATAAAGTCTACTAATATTATCTACTAATAATATAACTTTAACCTATTAGCATGAACTACAAATGTTTTTCTTCGATTAGCAATAGTACAATTAACACCTTTAACTTTAACTACTTTGTATGGACCGATCCACTGTGAACCCAATTTCTTGGATCGTCCTCTTCTAACAGATTCATCTTTAAGTAACACTTGATCGCCTACTTTAAACAATTGTTCTTTATGAGAGGCGGTCTTATCATATTGTTCTTTGTTTTTAACCTTAGCTTGTTTCAGTTTTGTTCTAGCTAACTCGTAACTGTTCTGAAGCTTCTGCTTTAGGGTTTTGATGTAATCATCATACGCGTAATTAATGTCGGTAGTTTGTTTCTGTAATATACCAGGGATGTTAGCCATCCGGCCAAACATCAACTCGTGTGGAGTATAGTTAGTTACTGAATGTGGAGTTGTATTGTAAGCAAAAGCAGCGTATGGCAACCAGACGTCCCAGTCCAGTTGGTTTTCAGACACATAATGCCTCAGATACTCAGCAAGAGATCTATGAACTCTTTCAACGAAGTTAGCTTGAGGGTGGAATGCACTAGTATGTAGTTTCCTAATCTGGAACATGCGACACATTTTCTTAAAGGTATCGCTCATAAAATTAGTACCTTGATCGGTTAAAATGGTTTGAGGTATACCGAAAACACAAACAAATTTCGTCACAAAGGCTTCAGCTACGGTTTCTGCATCTTGTTGCTGTAGGGGAATGGTCACTAAATATTTCGATAATTCATCTTGGCATGTTAAAATGTATTTGTTTCCGAGAGAACTCTCAGGAAACGGCCCTACAAGATCTAAAGCACATTTCTCAAATACTACATCAGGAGTGGTGGTCAAAACCATGGGAAGTTTGACATTAGGTTGGATGAGTTTGTTCTTTTGACACGACTCACATTTCTTTATGTATTCTTCGACATCGGTGTTTAGTCTTTTCCAAGATTTCGGATCAATATTGTTCAATTCTAAGTACGCTTTGATTTTAGCTATAGTTCGATGAATACCTTGATGTCCACCGGCAGGAAGGTTGTGAAACTCTTTCAGAATCCTACTCTTTGTTTCTTCGTCAAGGGTAGAAGGTTGACCTTCTGGATCGGGGTCTAGATATGCAATGCGACTCAATGCATCAGCATTGGTATTACGGACACCTGCTTTATAAACAATCTTATAATTATATTCTTCTAACTTAATTCTCCATCTTAAAAGTCTACTACTAGGATCTTTTACACTAAACACCCAAAGCAAAGGTTTATGATCAGTCACAAAGGTTGTTTCCTTTCCAAAGATGTATGGGCGGAATAGTTTGGCAGCCCAAACTATCGCAAGTAATTCACGTTCGGTTGTGGAGTAATTTCTTTCAGCATTATTTAGTGTACGACTAGCGTAAGCGATTGGTTTGTCTTGACCAATTTGGCCCTGAGACAAGATAGCTCCAATTGCGACTTCTGAGGCGTCACAGGTAATAATAAAGGGACGGCTCATGTCAGGATATTGAAGGAGAGGTGGTGATGTCAATTTTTCCTTCAAAGTTTGGAACGCTAGTTCTTGTTTGGTTTCCCACTTGAATGGAACATCTTTCTTTAACAAAAGAGTGAGAGGTTTGGCTATATTGCTATAGCCTTCAATAAATCTACGGTAATAAGAACTTAATCCTAAAAATCCACGCAATTGCTTGACATTTTTCGGATGCGGAAAATGTAACACTTTCTCAATTAAGCGAGGGTCTGGCTTCAGACCTTGATCTGTTATTTGATGTCCTAAATATGTTACTTCTTTTCTAAGAAATTCGCACTTATCAGGCTGAAGTTTGAGGTTGTAGGTTCGAAACCTATCAAATACAAGTTTCAATCTTGACATATGGTCCTTTAAGTCTCTACTATAGATACAACAATCGTCTAAATACGAAAAACACTTTAATCCTTGTAATCCGGATAGAACAATATTCATCATTCTCTGAAATGTTGCGGGGGCACCGCATAATCCAAAGCTCATGCGATTATACTCGTAATGACCATATGGTGTACTGAAGGCGGTCTTACTACGGTCTTCAGGTTTAATTCTAATCTGCTGGTACGAACTGGCTAAATCCAAGGTCGTAAAGTATTTCGATTGCCCTAACTGATCTAGTATTTCTGTAATATTCGGTAAAGGAAAGCTATCTCCAATAGTAATCTGATTAAGCCTACGAAAATCTAAACATATACGAATCTTAGGTTTGCCTGATGCGTCCATCTTTTTCGGCACTATTAATATTGGAAAATTCCAAGGACTCTTGCTTGGGGAAATTATACCTTCATCTAACATCTTGTCGATTTGATTTTGTACTTCTGCCTTATGTACCTCGGGAATACGGTACGGTTTCTGAGTCACGACTGTACCTCGTTTGTCGGGATGAATGGGGATGCTATGTTCAATCACATCAGTATAGGAGAGTTTGTCTCCCTCTAAATAAAATAAATCATGATATTCTTCACAATGCGACAGTATTAACGCTTTCTCTTCTGGATTCAAATGGTCTAATCGCAAGTTCTGCCTAAGTAATTCTAAACGCGATTTTAATCCTTTAGTTTGACTTGCATTGTCAGATTTGCTCAATGCATAAACACTATGAGATTTTGTCATATCAAGAAGTGGTTCAAAATCTAAAGAGATTGGAGGAATTTGTACGTCTACCTCATTTTCAGTCAAATTCAAAATGCTAGTAACACATTTGTTATCGGATGCTTTAACTAGAGCGTCTGGCAGGAATACACCGTCTGCCAAAGTACGTTTGGACAAAAATCCTATCCCATTATTTTCAGTCTTAACTTCAATTAGCTTTTCAGTACGTGCTGGGATCTTTACTTTAGTTCCTACATCAATTTTCAATTCAGCTTGTCCGTCATACGAAATTACACAATGATGTTCAAGAAGAAAATCTCTGCCTATTATACCGGCTACATTAGGAGGTAATAAATCACTACGCATTACATGAAAAGTATGAGTCACTCTGTTCTTGCCTATTTCTAATCTAAGGTCTAATGTACCTAAAGTATGGGCATGAAAATTATTGAATCCATGCACTGGGGTGGAGTCACATCTATGTATCTTTCTTAACATTGACTCACGTAAATGGCTATACTTAATAAGCGATAGATCTGAGCCTGAATCTAATAACATTTCGTAATTCTTATTTAAATCCATCATTCTGTAGTGCCGCAAATTCGCAAACTACTTTTTGCGAATAATTATTTCTTTTCTTTTTATTTTTTTTTAAACTGCAACAGAATTCGTATTTCATTTACTTCTTTTAAAATACAAATTCGTGTTGAGTGTTCTTTTTTTTCCTAGCTGGAAACCAGACATCCTGTCTGCCTTCACCGAGTTCCCCCTTTCTGACCTGTAGGTCAACCGCAGTTAAGATAAACATTCTCCCCTTCTGGTTCGATACAGAAGCTTAGTTTTTTTTTATATTGATGTAGTCTTTTAACAAGTTAGATTATTATTATTAGTGGTAGAATACTGTTAAGAAAACCCATATAGTTTGTGTATCTTTAAAATGTCATTTTTGCTTCTGAAAGAAGATTCTTTTCGTTCTTCAGACCATTAAATATATATGTGTGTCTTTGGTCGAAAACGAGTAAGATAAACTGTTGAAGGGTCTTGAGTTCATTATGTATAAAACCTTTCAAGTTTATTACTTGAAATCTTTTATGTTTAGTATATGTTTATAGTTTAAGATACTATTTGTACCATTCTCTGTAATATCTCGATGTAATCTCATTCTTCCAGAGAAAGGGGCTCACACACCTAAACTCAAGGACTACACATCACACGCACACGCATGCGCACACACAAAATCTTATCTTTTGCCTGGCTCCGCCCAGGGCACCTTGTACTAGCCAATCTAGATGTTAATGGCATGGCTCGTTCCAATAGTTAGTCGCTCCACCCCTCAGAGTGGAACTCTTCCGAGGTCATCTGCACCCGAAGTCGTGTGCAAAGCCAATAATCTTTCTTTTCAGGATACGGGTCCCCCTCGGGCTCCGCCCTAGGTACTTTTTAGATCTCCACGCATGCTCAACCTCTGACCTTACGGTCCTCGTGCAACGTTTGCTCACGTTACTATTTTGCACACAGACCGTAAATTGGTGCCGCTTGCACCCCCGACCGAGGCCCTTAAAAACGCATGTTTTGGCCTCTCTCGTCGGACAACGTCCCTCTCCTGAACCCCTCAGAGACGTGCAGGCTACGAGGAGTACGCAATTCGTTAGGTACGTCTCAGTTCAGGAACTTATCACGAAGAAGTCTCTAGTTGTCCATCCCTCTGCCTTCAAACCTCTCTGCCTCTACGGAGGCCTGCCTACTCAATCTCTTGGTTACCTATCTCACTACCTTGGTTTACCTAGTACTTGGCAATCTGTTTCTGAAAGCTCGATGGCTCAGCCAGGGTTCTCCCATAATTGCTGGTCGGCTTAGGAAACTGACGGTCGAAGTACTACCCTACCTAATCCTCACAGTAACTTGGCAATCTGTTTCTGAAAGCAAGACGGTTCAGCCAGGGTTCTCCCATAATTGCTGGTCTGCTTAGGAAACTGACGGCTAAAGTTACCTCCTTCCGAACTTGGCAATCTACTTCCGCAAGTTTCGCTTCAGCCCGGACTCGCTCCAGAAACTGCTGGCAAGCTTAGGAAGTTGACGGCTAAAGTTCTGTCGCACCCCTATTTGATGTGTGTTTTGACAGACTCTAAGTTTATTGCTTAGCTGGCCTAAAACGCACCGGTAATCAAATAGTGACTCCCTGTTTGATGTCTGTTCGCAGACCGGTAGATCAAACGGTAACCTGTTCCTAACCTCTGGTAGCCTACCCTATTTGATGTCTGTTCGCAGACCGGTAGATCAAATAGTATACCTCTTACCTACCTACCCACTAGGACTGATTCGTGCCCTCCCAGTCTAGTGCAGTTTTGTTTTATTTGTGAAAAGTGCTACAGTCAAGTTTGTTTGTTTCTCAGTGACATTTAGTGAGTTATTTTTACTACCTATTGGAACGTCGCCACGTAAGTTAAAACTCTTTTATAAATAGACACAGTACTTACACTATCGCCCCGGCTCTGGTTCTTGTAATTTGTTTAGAGCCAATAAACTGCAGGCTTACTGCAAGGAATATACTTTTCGAGTTTTGTTTCAAGAGATATCCCAAAGGATTGTTTGGTTATCAAACCTTAATCAGGATAACGATTCCATTGTTTCCATTAGAAGATAAGTCTTGGCCACGGCCAACGCTACCGTGTAATACTAAGATTCTTCGAACTGTTTTGTTAGCTGAGTTCCTGTTTCCAGTATAACTTTACCGCTCGAGTTATAGTTGGTGTTTTGCAGAAACTTTGGTTGACTAAATAGAAGTATTTTGGTAAATTACAAAACTCTTGTGTGGGTGCCGGTCTACGCAAACGCATACCGCCGGCCCGCCACATAATTTGGTGTCAGCCTGGTGGGATATCTTGAACAACCCTAGGATATCTTGAACAACCTAGGATATCGTGAACTTTTTGCACAGCCTTAGGATATCAGGAATAATCGTGACATCGTAAACTTTGATACCAGTTTAAGTTATTTAAGTGAACTGTGTTTTGTGCATGTGCATTTTGCATGTGTGATATTTATTGTGTGCTGAAAGTTTTTTCCATCTGTTTAACTTTCATTCCATCCTCCTTGGCGGAAGCGAAAAAGGGAAAAGGACGCTTTTGTTGTTTGACTGGCCATCAATCAGCAAAACATCCTGCTCACTGTATCGTGACGCCAAACGCACATTAGTGATTTCAGTTCATTAGTGTTTAAATAAGTGCAGTGCATTTTAGTGTTGAAATTAGGCATTTAAAGTCCCATACAGGTGATAAACCCATCGTAAATTTAGATTTAGTTAGGTTAAGTGAGAAATTCCTCTCAGAAACCATTATTGCTCAAACCTTCGAGTTTTCGCAAATCTAAGAGGTCCATTCATTTATTTCATTTGTTGTTTGTACGTTGAAACGTAATTTGAATTTTTAATCATGGCAGAAGCTGACGGAAGTAACGTACAGCCAGAATATGTTAAAGTTTCTCAGGCAATTCAGGTTATTGCAGAACCATTTACAGGAGATCGTTCTAAGTTGAGGCAATTTATTGATAGTTGTGAAATTGCTCAAGGGTTAGTTAAGCCCCGTGATAAGCCTGTATTATTGAAGTTTATTAAGTCGAAAATTTTAGGAGAACCTAGAAATCGTATTTTAGTTAGATTGAACGTAGATACTTGGGAAGCAGTTAAGACAATTTTAGAAGAAAATTATGCTACACATAGATCTATTGATTATTATGCTTGTTTATTGTTTTCTGCCAGGCAAGGCAAAAATGAGGGTATTAGCTCATGGGCTAGCAAGTTAGATACAATTCGAGCTGATCTGAAAGCTGCTGCTTCGAAAATATGTCGTGAAACTGAAAGAGCTGGTGCTCATTCACTTATTGATCATTTGACAAAAGCATCTTTTGTCCAGGGAATTAGCGATCCCCGCATTCAAACAGTAATTCGTGGTAAAAGTACAGAAGATGATAGTTTCGCTCAATTAGTAGATTTCGCTCTAGTTGAAGAATCGCACATATTGTCTCAGAGACGAAAGCCATTAGATTCTAAGAATGAAGATAGGGCAAATTCTTCAAATCATAACCATAAGTCAGAAAAGAAAGGAAATAGGAAATTTTCCGAGAAAAAGCATTCTGAAAGTAAATCTAGAGATTCTCATAACTCTTCTCATTCCCGTAAGGATAGTAGAAATTTTAAGAAAAAGGTTCATTGTTTAGAAGATTGTGATCATTCAGTAGACTCGCATGAAGAACCGCATGATAAACATTGTAGTGAAAATCGTGACAAAATTGAGGATTCCAATTCTTGTTGTGCTTTACGTTGTACACACTCCTATCATTGTCGTGAAAAGCGTACCCATACTTGTGCGAAGAAGCGTATCCATGTTTGTACCCGAAAGAACACGAGTTCTCCGCGTTGTTCTCATCACCGCCAAACGCGCAGTCCTTCTCCGCATAGTTCTCGTCGCCGCAAAACGCGAATCCGTTCCCCGCGTCGCATTCAGCGTCGCCCAGCGCGAGATCCTTCTCCACGCCATCCTCAGTGTCATCGCCCAGCGTGTACTCATTCTCCGCGTCGCACTCAGCGTCGCCGATCGCATAGTCATTCTCCGCGTCGCACTCAACATCGCCCAGCGCGTAGTCCTTCGCCGCGTCGCCCAGTGTATGTGTGTCCTCAGCGCCGTACACCGCGCAAACCTTCTCCGCGACCAAACCCGAATAATGTCTCACCGCGTCGTCATCCCGCCTTTGACACGCATGATTGTGAATTGAAAGAGAAATGCCGTGCTGACCACAGCACCAAGCCAAAATCTTGTAGCAAGAATAAGTCTTTATGTTGTTTATCGAGACACAACTCCTCCAGAGTTAAATTAGAGAAACGTTTTGATAGTAATAGAAATCAGAATGATAATGTTAAGAAGATTTTCCTTTGTTCCACTGAACAAACGAGTGATAATTGTACGAAGGTGTCCCCACCTCAGAAACCTGATCGAAATTCTGTTAAGTCTGATACAATTGGACGTTATGCACAATTATGCGAATGTTCCACTAAGAGTATAATCGATGAAAAGGGTAAAATTAAAGTGCGAATGATGGACTTAAATAAGAATTACGAAATGTTATTAGATTCAGGCTCAGATCTATCGCTTATTAAGTATAGCCATTTACGTGAGTCAATGTTGAGAAAGATACATAGATGTGACTCCACTCCAGTACATGGATTCAATAATTTTCATGCCCATACTTTAGGTACATTAGATCTTAGATTAGAAATAGGCAAGAACAGAGTGACTCATACTTTTCATGTAATGCGTAGTGATTTATTACCTCCTAATGTAGCCGGTATAATAGGCAGAGATTTCCTTCTTGAACATCATTGTGTAATTTCGTATGACGGACAAGCTGAATTGAAAATTGATGTAGGAACTAAAGTAAAGATCCCAGCACGTACTGAAAAGCTAATTGAAGTTAAGACTGAAAATAATGGGATAGGATTTTTGTCCAAACGTACTTTGGCAGACGGTGTATTCCTGCCAGACGCTATAGTTAAAGCATCCGATAACAAATGTGTTACTAGCATTTTGAATTTGACTGAAAATGAGGTAGACGTACAAATTCCTCCAATCTCTTTAGATTTTGAACCACTTCTTGATATGACAAAATCTCATAGTGTTTATGCATTGAGCAAATCTGGCAATGCAAGTCAAACTAAAGGGTTAAAATCGCGTTTAGAATTACTTAGGCAGAACTTGCGATTAGACCATTTGAATCCAGAAGAGAAAGCGTTAATACTGTCGCATTGTGAAGAATATCATGATTTATTTTATTTAGAGGGAGACAAACTCTCCTATACTGATGTGATTGAACATAGCATCCCCATTCATCCCGACAAACGAGGTACAGTCGTGACTCAGAAACCGTACCGTATTCCCGAGGTACATAAGGCAGAAGTACAAAATCAAATCGACAAGATGTTAGATGAAGGTATAATTTCCCCAAGCAAGAGTCCTTGGAATTTTCCGATATTAATAGTGCCGAAAAAGATGGATGCATCAGGCAAACCTAAGATTCGTATATGTTTAGATTTTCGTAGGCTTAATCAGATTACTATTGGAGATAGCTTTCCTTTACCGAATATTACAGAAATACTAGATCAGTTAGGGCAATCGAAATACTTTACGACCTTGGATTTAGCCAGTTCGTACCAACAGATTAGAATTAAACCTGAAGACCGTAGTAAGACCGCCTTCAGTACACCATATGGTCATTACGAGTATAATCGCATGAGCTTTGGATTATGCGGTGCCCCCGCAACATTTCAGAGAATGATGAATATCGTTCTATCCGGATTGCAAAGATTAAAGTGTTTTTCGTATTTAGACGATTGTTGTATCTATAGTAGAGACTTAAAGGACCATATGTCAAGATTGAAACTTGTATTTGATAGGTTTCGAACCTACAACCTCAAACTTCAGCCTGATAAGTGTGAATTTCTTAGAAAAGAAGTAACATATTTAGGACATCAAATAACAGATCAAGGTCTGAAGCCAGACCCTCGCTTAATTGAGAAAGTGTTACATTTTCCGCATCCGAAAAATGTCAAGCAATTGCGTGGATTTTTAGGATTAAGTTCTTATTACCGTAGATTTATTGAAGGCTATAGCAATATAGCCAAACCTCTCACTCTTTTGTTAAAGAAAGATGTTCCATTCAAGTGGGAAACCAAACAAGAACTAGCGTTCCAAACTTTGAAGGAAAAATTGACATCACCACCTCTCCTTCAATATCCTGACATGAGCCGTCCCTTTATTATTACCTGTGACGCCTCAGAAGTCGCAATTGGAGCTATCTTGTCTCAGGGCCAAATTGGTCAAGACAAACCAATCGCTTACGCTAGTCGTACACTAAATAATGCTGAAAGAAATTACTCCACAACCGAACGTGAATTACTTGCGATAGTTTGGGCTGCCAAACTATTCCGCCCATACATCTTTGGAAAGGAAACCACCTTTGTGACTGATCATAAACCTTTGCTTTGGGTGTTTAGTGTAAAAGATCCTAGTAGTAGACTTTTAAGATGGAGAATTAAGCTAGAAGAATACAATTATAAGATTGTTTATAAAGCAGGTGTCCGTAATACCAATGCTGATGCATTGAGTCGTATTGCATATTTAGACCCCGATCCAGAAGGTCAACCTTCTACCCTTGACGAAGAAACAAAGAGTAGGATTCTGAAAGAGTTTCACAACCTTCCTGCCGGTGGACACCAAGGTATTCATCGAACTATAGCTAAAATCAAATCGTACTTAGAATTGAACAATATCGATCCGAAATCGTGGAAAAGACTAAACACCGATGTCGAAGAATACATAAAGAAATGTGAGTCGTGTCAAAAGAACAAACTCACCCAACCTAATGTCAAACTTCCTATGGTTTTGACCACCACTCCTGATGTAGTATTTGAGAAATGTGCTTTAGATCTTGTAGGGCCGTTTCCTGAGAGTTCTCTCGGAAACAAATACATCTTAACATGCCAAGATGAATTATCGAAATATTTAGTGACCATTCCCCTACAGCAACAAGATGCAGAAACCGTAGCTGAAGCCTTTGTGACGAAATTTGTTTGTGTTTTCGGTATACCCCAAACCATTTTAACCGATCAAGGAACTAATTTTATGAGCGATACCTTTAAGAAAATGTGTCGCATGTTCCAGATTAGGAAACTACATACTAGTGCATTCCACCCTCAAACTAACTTCGTTGAAAGAGTTCATAGATCTCTTGCTGAGTATCTGAGGCATTATGTGTCTGAAAACCAACTGGACTGGGACGTCTGGTTGCCATACGCTGCTTTTGCTTACAATACAACTCCACATTCAGTAACTAACTATACTCCACACGAGTTGATGTTTGGCCGGATGGCTAACATCCCTGGTATATTACAGAAACAAACTACCGACATTAATTACGCGTATGATGATTACATCAAAACCCTAAAGCAGAAGCTTCAGAACAGTTACGAGTTAGCTAGAACAAAACTGAAACAAGCTAAGGTTAAAAACAAAGAACAATATGATAAGACCGCCTCTCATAAAGAACAATTGTTTAAAGTAGGCGATCAAGTGTTACTTAAAGATGAATCTGTTAGAAGAGGACGATCCAAGAAATTGGGTTCACAGTGGATCGGTCCATACAAAGTAGTTAAAGTTAAAGGTGTTAATTGTACTATTGCTAATCGAAGAAAAACATTTGTAGTTCATGCTAATAGGTTAAAGTTATATTATTAATAGACTTTATTAGTAAGTAGTGTAGTTTCCATTTTTTTTTTCGCAGCCATCATGAGACATCCTCTCTCCTTGTCTGCTTGCTTGATTATATATATAAAAAAAAAACTTTTGGTTATATGTTCTGGGTATTCTCATCTAGAACTTTAATTAAGTGTAATCACCCGAAAACTCCACAAGGTTGAGCAAATTTAAAAATACATACATGGTGAAAAACCAAAGAGGAATATTTAATTAACTTCATAAATTTAATTTGGTTGTTTAAAATCTAAAAATTCTCATTTTGGTATTTCAGATGTTAATTATCAATGACTCTTATTTAATTATTTACGATAATTAAATCAGACGTCATTTCATATGTTAATTATTATCAAATAGTCTTTTGAAAACTATTCATGACACTGTGTTGTCTATTAAACGTAGTCAATACTTGTAGTCAGACATTTATGAAATTCCATGTTATACATTAATAAAAACATCTAGATCCATTGTTTTCATCAATCAGAGAATTCTTGGTTATGTTATTAGTTTACCTTTGACTGATGGTTTAAGATTTAATATGTATAAATTAATTCCATTTCCAACTGAGCTTAAAGACAATAAGTATTTCTTTATACAGCCTCAAAATCCGTATTTGATTATTGAAGTATCAAAACAATATTATGGTAAAATTGATGAACATATGTTTAATACTTGTAAGGAATTAACTTCATTTTCAAGGGTTTGCAAACAAACATTTCCGTTAAAACCTACACATAGTAATGAAGACTGTGAAGTAAAACTTATTGATTTTGTTAAATCAATTCCAGCAGATTGTAACAAACGTATAGTAGAATTAAGAAATATTTTATGGATTTCATTAGATAATAATGAATGGCTATTTGCTTCGCCATTCCCAGAAAAATTAACAATAGTTTGTGGAAATGATGTGTCGAAAACTGTTTTGATTCATAAAACTGGAAAATTAACTTTAGATAAAAACTGTAAAGCTTATGGTCCAAATTCCTTAATCAGTTCTCAGGAAATATATGTAAGTAACAGTACAAGTAAAGATTTGCTTCCACTACTAAATGATAGCATTGATTGTTGTATATTCTCAAACTCAAAGATCAATATTAAGAATATGGAATTTACTTTGCCGTTAAATCATATCATACACAAAGTTACAGATTTACAATATGCCAGCCATCGTGTTGAGGATGTTGAAAAATTAATTAATGAACAAGAATGGCAGATAAGACAAAGTAATCATGTATTTTCTTATTCTATTTTGACTTATATAATCATGTTTACTATTCTGATATTTCTTTGTGTGTATTGTAGTTTTAAGTTTAATTGTTGTAGACATAGAAATAAATGGTGTAATTCAGACTGTATCAGAACCATATGTTTTAAGCCAACAATCATTGCAGGTGTACAATCAAATAGTCCAGCTCTTAATGCCACTTATCGAGCTGCTTCTGGTGAAATAACTTTTAACGAGGAATCACAAGATGATTCACCTCATCTCAATCAAAGAGTTACTAGGTCTAGGAACTATCGTTAAAATTTAATTTTGGAATTTTTTTTTACTTTGATTGTAGTTAGTACGAAAAATTTTTGCCTTACAGTTAAAATTTTTCTTTCCCTAGGAGGAAGGACTGTAGTGCCGCAAATTCGCAAACTACTTTTTGCGAATAATTATTTCTTTTCTTTTTATTTTTTTTTAAACTGCAACAGAATTCGTATTTCATTTACTTCTTTTAAAATACAAATTCGTGTTGAGTGTTCTTTTTTTTCCTAGCTGGAAACCAGACATCCTGTCTGCCTTCACCGAGTTCCCCCTTTCTGACCTGTAGGTCAACCGCAGTTAAGATAAACATTCTCCCCTTCTGGTTCGATACAGAAGCTTAGTTTTTTTTTATATTGATGTAGTCTTTTAACAAGTTAGATTATTATTATTAGTGGTAGAATACTGTTAAGAAAACCCATATAGTTTGTGTATCTTTAAAATGTCATTTTTGCTTCTGAAAGAAGATTCTTTTCGTTCTTCAGACCATTAAATATATATGTGTGTCTTTGGTCGAAAACGAGTAAGATAAACTGTTGAAGGGTCTTGAGTTCATTATGTATAAAACCTTTCAAGTTTATTACTTGAAATCTTTTATGTTTAGTATATGTTTATAGTTTAAGATACTATTTGTACCATTCTCTGTAATATCTCGATGTAATCTCATTCTTCCAGAGAAAGGGGCTCACACACCTAAACTCAAGGACTACACATCACACGCACACGCATGCGCACACACAAAATCTTATCTTTTGCCTGGCTCCGCCCAGGGCACCTTGTACTAGCCAATCTAGATGTTAATGGCATGGCTCGTTCCAATAGTTAGTCGCTCCACCCCTCAGAGTGGAACTCTTCCGAGGTCATCTGCACCCGAAGTCGTGTGCAAAGCCAATAATCTTTCTTTTCAGGATACGGGTCCCCCTCGGGCTCCGCCCTAGGTACTTTTTAGATCTCCACGCATGCTCAACCTCTGACCTTACGGTCCTCGTGCAACGTTTGCTCACGTTACTATTTTGCACACAGACCGTAAATTGGTGCCGCTTGCACCCCCGACCGAGGCCCTTAAAAACGCATGTTTTGGCCTCTCTCGTCGGACAACGTCCCTCTCCTGAACCCCTCAGAGACGTGCAGGCTACGAGGAGTACGCAATTCGTTAGGTACGTCTCAGTTCAGGAACTTATCACGAAGAAGTCTCTAGTTGTCCATCCCTCTGCCTTCAAACCTCTCTGCCTCTACGGAGGCCTGCCTACTCAATCTCTTGGTTACCTATCTCACTACCTTGGTTTACCTAGTACTTGGCAATCTGTTTCTGAAAGCTCGATGGCTCAGCCAGGGTTCTCCCATAATTGCTGGTCGGCTTAGGAAACTGACGGTCGAAGTACTACCCTACCTAATCCTCACAGTAACTTGGCAATCTGTTTCTGAAAGCAAGACGGTTCAGCCAGGGTTCTCCCATAATTGCTGGTCTGCTTAGGAAACTGACGGCTAAAGTTACCTCCTTCCGAACTTGGCAATCTACTTCCGCAAGTTTCGCTTCAGCCCGGACTCGCTCCAGAAACTGCTGGCAAGCTTAGGAAGTTGACGGCTAAAGTTCTGTCGCACCCCTATTTGATGTGTGTTTTGACAGACTCTAAGTTTATTGCTTAGCTGGCCTAAAACGCACCGGTAATCAAATAGTGACTCCCTGTTTGATGTCTGTTCGCAGACCGGTAGATCAAACGGTAACCTGTTCCTAACCTCTGGTAGCCTACCCTATTTGATGTCTGTTCGCAGACCGGTAGATCAAATAGTATACCTCTTACCTACCTACCCACTAGGACTGATTCGTGCCCTCCCAGTCTAGTGCAGTTTTGTTTTATTTGTGAAAAGTGCTACAGTCAAGTTTGTTTGTTTCTCAGTGACATTTAGTGAGTTATTTTTACTACCTATTGGAACGTCGCCACGTAAGTTAAAACTCTTTTATAAATAGACACAGTACTTACACTATCGCCCCGGCTCTGGTTCTTGTAATTTGTTTAGAGCCAATAAACTGCAGGCTTACTGCAAGGAATATACTTTTCGAGTTTTGTTTCAAGAGATATCCCAAAGGATTGTTTGGTTATCAAACCTTAATCAGGATAACGATTCCATTGTTTCCATTAGAAGATAAGTCTTGGCCACGGCCAACGCTACCGTGTAATACTAAGATTCTTCGAACTGTTTTGTTAGCTGAGTTCCTGTTTCCAGTATAACTTTACCGCTCGAGTTATAGTTGGTGTTTTGCAGAAACTTTGGTTGACTAAATAGAAGTATTTTGGTAAATTACAAAACTCTTGTGTGGGTGCCGGTCTACGCAAACGCATACCGCCGGCCCGCCACAATTCGTACTTTAATTTTACCCCTTTCATCGATTATACTCTTAGTGGAACATTCGCATAATTGTGCATAACGTCCAATTGTATCAGACTTAACAGAATTTCGATCAGGTTTCTGAGGTGGGGACACCTTCGTACAATTATTACTCGTTTGTTCAGTGGAACAAAGGAAAATCTTCTTAGCATTATCATTCTGATTTCTATTACTATCAACACGTTTCTCTAATTTAACTCTGGAGGAGTTGTGTTTCGATAAACAACATAAAGACTTATTCTTGCTACAAGATTTTGGCTTGGTGCTGTGGTCAGCACGGCATTTCTCTTTCAATTTACAATCATGCGTGTCAAAGGCGGGATGACGACGCGGTGAGACATTATTCGGGTTTGGTCGCGGAGAAGGTTTGCGCGGTGTACGGCGCTGAGGACACACATACACTGGGCGACGCGGCGAAGGACTACGCGCTGGGCGATGTTGAGTGCGACGCGGAGAATGACTATGCGATCGGCGACGCTGAGTGCGACGCGGAGAATGAGTACACGCTGGGCGATGACATTGAGGACGGCGCGGAGAAGGATCTCGCGCTGGGCGACACTGAATGCGACGCGGGGAACGGCTTCGCGTTTTGCGGCAACGAGAACTACGCGGAGAAGGACTGCGCGTTTGCCGGTGATGAGAACAACGCGGAGAACTTGTGTTCTTTCGGGTACAAACATGGATACGTTTCTTAGCACAAGTATGGGTACGCTTTTCACGACAATGATATGAGTGTGTACAACGTAAAGCACAACAAGAATTGGAATCCTCTAATTTGTCACTATTTTCACTACAATGTTTATCATGCGGTTCTTCATGCGAGTCTACTGAATGATCACAATCTTCTAAACAATGAACCTTTTTCCTAAAATTTCTTCTATCCTTACGGGAATGAGAAGAGCTATGAGAATCTCTAGATTTACTTTCAGAATGCTTTTTCTCGGAAAATTTCCTATTTCCTTTCTTCTCTGACTTATGGTTATGATTTGAAGAATTTGCCCTATCTTCATTCTTAGAATCTAATGGCTTTCGTCTCTGAGACAATATGTGCGATTCTTCAACTAGAGCGAAATCTACTAATTGAGCGAAACTATCATCTTCTGTACTTTTACCACGAATTACTGTTTGAATGCGGGGATCGCTAATTCCCTGGACAAAAGATGCTTTTGTCAAATGATCAATAAGTGAATGAGCACCAGCTCTTTCAGTTTCACGACATATTTTCGAAGCAGCAGCTTTCAGATCAGCTCGAATTGTATCTAACTTGCTAGCCCATGAGCTAATACCCTCATTTTTGCCTTGCCTGGCAGAAAACAATAAACAAGCATAATAATCAATAGATCTATGTGTAGCATAATTCTCTTCTAAAATTGTCTTAACTGCTTCCCAAGTATCTACGTTCAATCTAACTAAAATACGATTTCTAGGTTCTCCTAAAATTTTTGACTTAATAAACTTCAATAATACAGGTTTGTCACGGGGGTTAACTAACCCTTGAGCAATTTCACAACTATCAATAAATTGCCTCAACTTAGAACGATCTCCTGTAAATGGTTCTGCAATAACCTGAATTGCCTGAGAAACTTTAACATATTCTGGCTGTACGTTACTTCCGTCAGCTTCTGCCATGATTAAAAAATTCAAATTACGTTTCAACAACAAATGAAATAAATGAATGAACCTCTTAGATTTGCGAAAACTCGAAGGTTTGAGCAATAATGGTTTCTGAGAGGAATTTCTTACTTAACCTAACTAAATCTAAATTTACGATGGGTTTATCACCTGTATGGGGCTTTAAATGCCTAATTTCAACACTAAAATGCACTGCACTTATTTAAACACTAATGAACTGAAATCACTAATGTGCGTTTGGCGTCACGATACAGTGAGCAGGATGTTTTGCTGATTGATGGCCAGTCAAACAACAAAAGCGTCCTTTTCCCTTTTTCGCTTCCGCCAAGGAGGATGGAATGAAAGTTAAACAGATGGAAAAACTTTCAGCACACAATAAATATCACACATGCAAAATGCACATGCACAAAACACAGTTCACTTAAATAACTTAAACTGGTATCAAAGTTTACGATGTCACGATTATTCCTGATATCCTAAGGCTGTGCAAAAAGTTCACGATATCCTAGGTTGTTCAAGATATCCTAAGTTGTTCAAGATATCCTAGGTTGTTCAAGATATCCCACAAAGCTGACACCAAATTATGTGGCGGGCCGGCGGTATGCGTTTGCTTAGACCGGCACCCACACAAGAGAGTTTTGTAATTTCCCAAAATACTTCTATTTAGTCAACCAAAGTTTCTGCAAAACACCAACTATAACTCGAGCGGTAAAGTTATACTGGAAACAGGAACTCAGCTAACAAAACAGTCTGAAGAATCTTAGTATTACACGGTAGCGTTGGCCGTGGCCAAGACTTATCTTCTAATGGAAACAATGGAATCGTTATCCTGATTAAGGTTTTATAACCAAACAATCTTTTGGGATATCTCTTGAAACAAAACTCGACAAATATGTTCCTTGCAGTAAGCCTGCAGTTTATTGGCTCTAAGCAAATTACAAGAACCAGAGCCGGGGCGATAGTGTAAGTACTGTGTCTATATATAAGAGAGTTTAACTTACGTGGCGACGTTCCAATAGGTAGTAAAAATAACTCACTGAATGTCACTGAATAAAACAAACTAACTGTAGCACTTTTCACAAATAAAACAAAACTGCACTAGACTGGGAGGGCACGAATCAGTCCTAGTGGGTAGGTAGGTAAGAGGTATACTATTTGATCTACCGGTCTGCGAACAGACATCAAATAGGGTAGGCTACCAGAGGTTAGGAACAGGTTACCGTTTGATCTACCGGTCTGCGAACAGACATCAAACAGGGTAGGTGTAAAGGTTACCGTTTGATCTACCGGTCTGCTAGGCAGACATCAAACAAAGTTGGTTACCAGAAGGAATTAAGGTTACCGTTTGATCTACCGGTCTGCGAACAGACATCAAACAAGGAAGGTGTAAGGGTTTACCGTTTGATCTACCGGTCTGCGAACAGACATCAAACAGGGAGTCACTATTTGATTACCGGTGCGTTTTAGGCCAGCTAAGCAATAAACTTAGAGTCTGTCAAAACACACATCAAATAGGGGTGCGACAGAACTTTAGCCGTCAACTTCCTAAGTTTGCCAGCAGTTTCTGGAGCGAGTCCGGGCTGAAGCGAAACTTGCGGAAGTAGATTGCCAAGTTCGGAAGGAGGTAACTTTAGCCGTCAGTTTCCTAAGCAGACCAGCAATTATGGGAGAACCCTGGCTGAACCGTCTTGCTTTCAGAAACAGATTGCCAAGTTACTGTGAGGATTAGGTAGGGTAGTACTTTGACCGTCAGTTTCCTAAGCCGACCAGCAATTATGGGAGAACCCTGGCTGAGCCATCGAGCTTTCAGAAACAGATTGCCAAGTACTGGGTAAACCAAGGTAGTGAGGTAGGTAACCAAGAGATTGAGTAGGCAGGCCTCCGTAGAGGCAGAGAGGTTTGAAGGCAGAGGGATGGACAACTAGAGACTTCTTCGTGATAAGTTCCTGAACTGAGACGTACCTAACGAATTGCGTACTCCTCGTAGTCTGCACGTCTCTGAGGGGTTCAGGAGAGGGACGTTGTCCGACGAGAGAGGCCAAAACATGCGTTTTTAAGGGCCTCGGTCGGAGGTGCAAGCGGCACCAATTTACGGTCTGTGTGCAAAATAGTAACGTGAGCAAACGTTGCACGAGGACCGTAAGGTCAGAGGTTGAGCATGCGTGGAGATCTAAAAAGTACCTAGGGCGGAGCCCGAGGGGGACCAGTATCCTGAAAAGAAAGATTATTGGCTTTGCACACGATTTCGGGTGCAGATGACCTCGGAAGAGTTCCACTCTGAGGGGTGGAGCGACTAACTATTGGAACGAGCCATGCCATTAACATCTAGATTGGCTAGTACAAGGTGCCTTGGGCGGAGCCAGGCAAAAGATAAGATTTTGTGTGTGCGCATGCGTGTGCGTGTGATGTGTAGTCCTTGAGTTTAGGTGTGTGAGCCCCTTTCTCTGGAAGAATGAGATTACATCGAGATATTACAGAGAATGGTACAAATAGTATCTTAAACTATAAACATATACTAAACATAAAAGATTTCAAGTAATAAACTTGAAAGGTTTTATACATAATGAACTCAAGACCCTTCAACAGTTTATCTTACTCGTTTTCGACCAAAGACACACATATATATTTAATGTTCTGAAGAACGAAAAGAATCTTCTTTCAGAAGCAAAAATGACATTTTAAAGATACACAAACTATATGGGTTTTCTTAACAGTATTCTACCACTAATAATAATAATCTAACTTGTTAAAAGACTACATCAATATAAAAAAAAAACTAAGCTTCTGTATCGAACCAGAAGGGGAGAATGTTTATCTTAACTGCGGTTGACCTACAGGTCAGAAAGGGGGAACTCGGTGAAGGCAGACAGGATGTCTGGTTTCCAGCTAGGAAAAAAAAGAACACTCAACACGAATTTGTATTTTAAAAGAAGTAAATGAAATACGAATTCTGTTGCAGTTTTAAAAAAAATAAAAAGAAAAGAAATAATTATTCGCAAAAAGTAGTTTGCGAATTTGCGGCACTACAGTGTTATCTTTGCACAATATTATAGTTAAACAAAAATTAAACTTGTCGAGTTGGTAATAATTTTGGACTCAATCTCATTAATTATGCAGGGTGGTTACAAATCATTGGATGATTTAGGAAGGATATATTTTCACCAATACTAAACAGAAATACAAAATCTTAGTAGCAATGGAAACAAGGAATAATGAAGTTCTATTCTGACTTTATATGCACTCGATGTGAGCTCCGAGTGTAATGTGGTAGATAGGCCCTATTCAAGCAGTGATCCCATTTTTGCCATACCCTCTGAAGCATGTCTAGTGTGATATTCTCTATGATGGCTCTGGTAATACGCCTTCTCAATTCTGGCATGGCAGTGTAGCTGGAAGTGGAGGGTTGTAACCATTGTCCTTGACGGAACCCCACAGAAAGAATTCAACAATATGAAGTCTGGTGAACGTGATGGCCATTTGTAGAATATGTTGTGTGCGGCCATTCCACGACCAAACCATCGTCCTGGCAGGTGTCTATTTAGTTAGCCCCGAACATTCATATGTCAATGTGGAAGAGTCCTGTATTGTTGGAAAATAACTGTTCCTCCTCTTCAGTGAGCTGTGCCATTAACCAGTGTCCAACATGGCAAAGCACTCGTTTACCGTAATAGCGTTGTCGAAAAAAAAAAATAAGTAAAATAAACACTTGTCTTTTTGTAGTAATTGCACAAGGTACATTCACTTTCGGGCTGTCACGTTCTACCGCATTGACAAGGCGGTGATTTTGTGATAAATGACAAAAAGAACTTATAATAACGTATAATAATAATAAAAAAACCTCAAAAATCATGAGAATAACATGGGAAATGAAAATCTACAAAAAAAAAAAAAAAAAAAAAAAACTTGAGAATACCATGGGATAATCTGAAATGACGTCTGTCATACTACACGTGAGGGTCATATTCAGTGCATCTAAAGTTAAAATAACCTCGGTCGAAAAACGCTTTTTCAGGTCAGCCATTCTGAACGAGATATTCCTCATTCTCACCAGGCAAATGCCGAGATGGTACCTAATACTCAGGTCCCAGGCCGCTTTCTTCCTTCCCTAATCCTTTCTCCTTTCCCTTTCTTCGGATAGTGTGATCGCCGAGGGTCGTCATCTCTCATACGTAATGGGCTAATATGCCCATAGATGCAGAGCGCCCAGAAATCTAAAATCCTAATCGTAATCTAAAGTTAAAACTTCAAACCTCCCTCTTCCAAATGACAGTAACTTAAGAGAATGTATTTTCGTTCTTCTAAAATAGTCCATTAATTTGTAACCATCGTGTACTATGTACTGTTGTGTCGGTAGTGTTCATGTCTTATTTAGCCTCGATACTGAAAACGGATGCTACACTTCAATAAATAAACAAACGAAACTTGTAGTTCAGTCATGAGAATATACTTTAGTGCCAGTTTCATCGTTATAGAACGTCTGGTTACACTACAGTATAAAGTGTTCTTCTCGAAAAGTACGCATAATGATTTACTCTCAGCCAGGGCCAGATCCAGGATTTTCTGAGGGGGTGCACCAAATAACTGCCAGTACATTTGAATTAAATTTAAGGTTTCTAAAGGCTTTTAGGCATCTGTGGTGTGAATGAGGAATTGCCTTGGAAATGCTAAGTGTCTGCTCTCGATAAATCCTTTTCGTTCAAACTTCAGAAAATTGACTGAAACTATTGATTTTGCAAAACTCACTGCTAGCTAAGTGAACTTTGTGGTGGACAAACACTGTGTGCGTGGGTTTCCTCGGGGTTCTCCCGTTTCCTCCCACTTTTTTCACTCCACCATTTCATTAATTACTCATCATCTCCTTTAGCCTAACCGGCATAACTGTGGGACGTAAAACTCAAAGATTTCATTTCATTTTTTCACTGCTAGCTTCTCACTTTAGGTAGTGTATACTTACAACGAAGGGGGGGGGGGGTTGCACGTGCACCATTGCACCCCCTAAATCCGGCCCTGCGCTCAGCCGTATCATTTTGATCTTCTACATGAGATTTATTGATTGGTACATGTATCATCTTTGGACTTTTCTTTCGTGTTAAGCGCTAATGATATTATAGAACATTGGTCAAGTGAAATCTTTCTTTTACTTTTAATCTTAGAACCTACAAAGTCCTTCCGGCAGGACGTAACTTCGTAAAAATCGTACTATGTTTGTCTACAAGTTACAGTGCTTTGTGTATGTTTAGCAGGACAGAAGCTGCCAAAATGTCTTGAGCTGTGGCAAAAATGCGAACTAAAGCTCACACCCTCACACACCCACGCGTTGAGCCAATAAGGGTTCAGCTGTTGCTAAGGGAGAGAAAGCGAGTGGAATTCCTTCAGCCAATAGGAGCGCTTGCAACGGAAGACTAGGGATCAAGTCAATGTAGCATATCAATAGTTCAGTAATAGCGAGATGTTTTCTAAAGGTAATCGTTGTATGTTTATGCTTCCTATTTTCATTGATGGCGGCTGGTGTACGAGAGCCCTCCGGCAAGACAGAGGTTTGTACGTTTTGGCTAACTAATATTTTGTACATGTTAAATTGTAGGCTTGTTAAAATTATCATATTATTTGTCACTATTAAGTTACTTTAAAAAAACGAAAGCAAAGGGAGGGAGGAAAACACTTATATAGCTAACTAACTCTATGGTATACGGAACCCGGTGGTTCAATGTCGCGTTCACAAAAGCCCTCAATTGCTTACGTATGTCCTTAGCCAAATGGATCCAGTTTCTACTTTGTATTCCTATTTCTGCGAGATCCATCTTAATACTGTTCTCCCATCTGCGCCTAGGTCTTCCTAATGGTCGTTTTCCGATTGAATTTCCAGTTAAAACTTTTGAGAGCATTCCTACTTTCTTCTATTGTGGCTACATGACCTGCCCGCCTGAGCCTCCTAGACTTGACATTAACCATGTTTGGTAAACGATATAAACTGTACAGTTTCTCGTTATGAAATTCCCCATTCCCATTTGTGTTTCTCTTGTGTCCGAACATGTTCTCAAATCCAATGTTCTTCTCTCAGAGTAAGTAACCATGTATCGCAACCATACAGCACAAGAGGCGTGATTATGGTTTTATATACGAGTATTTTAAGCTTCAAATTCTGTGATAGAAGTCGCGACGTTAAAAGATTCTGAACTGAATTCTCTGCTTTTAGTTGACATTTAATTTCTTCGTAGATATGGTTTCGGTCTGTTAATATTATCCTAGATATTTGAAAGTATCCACTTTGTAGAAAGTATTAGTTGATAGGGGAGACCGGGGCTATTTGAGTATAGTAAGGGAAAACTCAAAATTTCCAAAAAACTACGCACTTAAGAGTTCAAATAATTAGGCCATAATCTACGTACATTATTATAGTACAACATATTAAAGAATAAAGAACCTGTTAAATTATGGAAGTTCAGGAAACGAATTTAAAATAAAAATGGCAGAATTCGAGGCTAGTAAAAATCACGGGGTTATTTGGGTTTCTCACGGGGCTATTTGGGTACTTCACTGTATCAACATTGTTTACATTAATTACATTAGCGTTCATGTATATTCTGAAAGTATACCCTTTCCTATATAATTTGTAAAAAACATAACTTCATAGTAAAAGAAAATAAATGAAGCAATTCTTTAAGAAAGGGGGTTCAGGATAAGCTAAAGCTCCTTCAGCACTGTAATAATACAGGACTTCTAATTTTCTTATATGTTACATAATACCTTACACCTATAGATTTATCTTAGAATGATTTGACTTATTCTCTTTGAAATAAACACTTGTAAAAGCAAATGAGAACAAAGGCAACTCCTGACAGAGTAACATAAAAAGAAACTTCGGATAGTTTTACATTTTCTACATTAATTTTTAGTAAATAAAAAGAAAACACTATAATGAAAACTATAGTTCAAATTTAACTTTTAAAATAAAAAATGAACTCACAATAAGATTTATGTTCCAAATCAATTTAACGAGTAGTCTTGTGAATTAAAATTAGTTGTATAGTAACATAAAAATCAAAATTTGTGCTGGAGAAAGCAAGGTGCATAAAAATTATTTTTTATACAAACTTATAAAAAATCACTAATTTCTCGAACTTCTGAAGTACGAGACAATGAAAGTTATCATGGAATGTGTAAAATAGAGGCACTTGTTGCATACAAGCTGTTTTTCCATAAGGTCCAACACATATCTCATGGTACCACTATTTACAATGTTGGCAGCAAATACATTCTTCTTTGCTCATAGATTCTTGAGAGTAATATTTCACCTTACAGAATTTGTATGGTTCATTGTTCTCGGATTCGTTCTCATTATCATCATAACATGTAACGTAACACTTGAAGGTACATGCTTATTTATTTTTGTCTTCTTAATGATTTTTGTCTTCGAGCAAGCTTTACCAGATACCTCCATTTATAACTTCTGTTTCGTGCGAAGCTGTTGGACATTTCCGGGAGACGGCGGTAGATTGTTTACAAATTCTTCATTCATATGCTGATCTTTAGAATAATAAATTGTGGGATGTATTGTAAAACTGCGTTCCAAGCGACTGTCATAGTGGCATTTTTGCCTCTCTCAACGTAAATACCACCCATTCTCCCACCTTCTTGGCAATGACTTTGTTTCATCCACATTGTATACACGGTGTTGTTTTTGTGTTGAGACCCCACCGTTGAAGTAACGGATTTCAATAATTGAAAATCGGACTCCTGCTTCCTTATTAACGCCCTCAGCACGAGCTCTTGAAAGTCCCTCAGGCTTTCGTAATAATAAATTCAGATGTCTTTTCATCGAACTTGAAAACCAATCTTCACCAGCTAGTATCTGAAAGGTATGTATAAGAATTTGATTTATTGTTACATATCGATGTACAACTGTACGAATCGTTTCATGGTGCAGCTTAGTCCTTTTTTCCGTGAGAATCATAATTCGCAATATCAACTTCCTCCTGTTCTTCTGTCAGTATTGTGGAGTGTCCTATGACTTTCGGTTTTGTACATTGTATATTTCCATTATTATCACCCAAACTAGTCTCACCCTTTCGAACTGCACTTTCCTTCGCAAAGTTTCAAAAGGAAAATTGCAGAGCTATGAAGCTCCACGTAAACTCAAATCAATTTTTGTTACACTTTGCATGGCCTTCTCCATATCTTCATTATTCCACTTGCTGTATTTATGTTTTGATTTGCATTTTCGTACTATATAAAAAGAAAATGAAGTGTTTTCTTTTACATACATGCATTACATAGGAGGTTGAACCATAAATACAAAACTAAAATTCATAAATTAAAAATATTCACGTAAGTTTATACCTGACTCAAATAGCCCCGATTGGCTCAAATAGCCCCAATTTTTTCGACTCAAATAACCCCGTTTTGCACATATATACATAGGAATGTACTATTTTCACATGAAATAGCGGAGAGAGCCAAAAATGGCGATTATAACATGCGGACGTTCTGTTTTACGCGTACGGTAATAATTTTACAAAAATATGCGTTTACACAGATTCAGCACCTTATATTATAGAGACATTATTTAACATCAGACCAAAATACGAAGCATTGCAATCCACTTTGTTTAGAATTGCCTCATATTTACAGGAACTGGTGAGAAAGCAGCAGATCAACGATACATACAAATTTTCCTTTACCAACGAACTCACAAATGAATGCAAATTCAGCACATTGATGCGCATATTAAGTGCGCAGTGACATTTTTTCTTAAGTTTGACCCAAATAGCCCCTTGGCTCAAATAGCCCCGGTCTCCCCTATTTTACTCTTACGCAGTTAATATTTGGCTTATTCTCCTATTGATTCCACATTCCAAAGGGGAAATGAGAACGTCAGATGGTGTGTGAAACAATCAGTAACATAACATATACTATCGATTAACGTTCAGTGGGTAGAGATGATGATTGAATGACGCATGCCCAATGCACATTTCAGTGCCCATTTATTATTGTGCTAATCCAGAAGGGGGGGGGGATATCAGTTATCCCTAACTACTCTGTATAATTAGCTCTATTCACCACTTCAATCTTTGTTGGGAAATGCCATTCTCAGCCGTTGATAATTATTGTTATTTGGAAGCATTAACCAGCGGTCAGATTTACCGCACATGGAAAATACACGTTAACATAGATCTGTTTCTTGTATTATTGTCCAATATTTCGTTCCACTAACGTTAAATTTCAGAGACCAGCATATCTGCTCTGTGATGTATTCACGGAAACAAATTACGATTAACTTTACTTTAGCGACTGAAACACTTACAAGAAGGCACACTTTGGTAAGTGAACATCGTGGCCTTTTTTTTTTTTTTTTTTTTTTTTTTTTTTTTTTTTTTGCGAGGTGGTAGTGCACATTTAAAGAGTTAATATTACAAACTGAGAGAGCGCAATGGGCAAAACTGACGGAGAAAAACAGTCTTAAAGTTTTCTGCTCGCCGCATATATCGTACGACGCGCATATTTATCAAGTGAGGGCGTGGTAGAGGGAGAAGAATCAGTGACTCAAGTGCGAAGGGTCCCGGGTTCGATTCTCGTTCGAGCCGAACTTTTGTTTTTGCTTCAACCAATAAAGTAGGCTTATAATGAATAAAACAATAGAAATTTTCAATCACTTGTAAATTCTTTTGATTTTCCATATTAACTAGGAACAAAATTTAATCTCTTCCGTAAATATTATTGTTACTGAAGTCGTGTAAAAACTGATCCTGAAGCTTCGTGTCTACATCTGTTGACAGTGTGAGAATTGCAAGGGGAATGAGGGGGAAATCTGCTTTGGTTATAGCAACATCCAGTATTAGCAAAGGGGATTTCCTCCCTCAACTTCTTTGTAAATCGCACACTGTCAACAGATGTAGACACGAAACGTCAATAACATTTATTACACGACTGTAGTCAAGGGCGTCGATCATGGGGGACGGGGGCCCGTCCCCTCAAGCTCATGTGGGCCCCATGTGTTTTTATGAATATGTATTTTCATATGTATTTTTATTGTTACATGTATTCTTGTATGTATTTTTTTATGAATGGGCCCCCCAATTTTACAGAGAAATCGGCGCCGTTCACTGTCGTAACCCTAATACAACTCGTGATATCAGTATATTTACGGAACAGATTAAATTTTCTTGCTAGTTAGCATGGAGCATTGAAAGATTTTTCAATTTCTATTGTTTTATTCATTATAAACATATGGTGAATTAATATTTTATTTATAGTTACAAATGGTTACTTTATTAGTTGAAGCGAAAAATAAAACAAGCATTGACTCGAATGGGAATCAAACCCGGGACCCGTTGCATATGAGTTTCACACTTTACTCACTCTGCAACGCCGTCACTTGATAAATTTGCGCGTCGAACAGTATATGTGGCGAGTAGAAAACTTTTGAAGATGGTTTTTCTCCCTTATTTTGCCCATTGTGCTCTCCCAGTTTGTAATATTAACTCTTTAAGTGTGCACTAACTCCTCGCAATAAATGGCCCCGAAGTTCACCTACCAAAGTCTGTCTTCTCCTTGTTAGATCTACAAGGTTTCGAATTAACCAGAATTAGTATTCCCACGAAGAGAGAACTTGAATTTCAGACGAAACTAAAAGCTTCACAGCTATCATGACATTTTCGCAACAACAAATCTCGTCTCGTAAGCAACAATAACCAGAATACTTTGAATATCAAGTAAGCTACAAATAAAAAATACAGCCCCTATCTTTCTGCACTTATCATGCTTGGGCGAGATATGAAGTTGATGGACAACATTAAGAGTCTTCATCCCGGCGAAATTAAAATGCCGCTAATTTTACAGTAATTATGTGGTATCTTCAAATAGATAAAGGATAATTGAAATATGGAAGAGCGCCCTAGACAATATTATTTTGCGTGAGGTACCGTTATCAGAAGTCACCTAGCGGCTTTCCGTTTTCAGCTGTTTAGAAACGCGAAAATAAATGCCGATTTTCAAAATGGCTCGAAATCGAAAGCAGATAAGTGAGTCGTGATAATGGTTTCTCATGTAAAATAATATTGTCTAGGGCGCTGTTGTTCCACATTTCGATTATCTTTTATCTATTTGAAGATATCACATAATTACTGTAAAATTAGCGGTATTTTAATTTCGCCGGGATGAAGACTCTTAAGTACGAGCGTAAAGGATTACTTTTAATAGTGGAAAGCAGGCGCGCACCCAGAAATTTTTGTTGGGAGGGGGAGTGGTCGAATACTACAAGCCACAATGTTTATGTAGTATTGATTGGATATTATTCTGTACCCGAAAAAGAGTTGAATTGATTTTGAGTTTAACGTCCTTTTCAGCAGCGAAGCTATATGAGACGGGACCCACTGATTAACGTGGAATCCGAACTACATGAGCTTCTTCCGGGAATCGAACCTTGTCTCCCACGCCAAAGGCGTGTTCGCTAAATACCCGAAAACACGATGAGTAATAATTCCACCTATATTTTCAGAAAACAAGATAGATTGTTTCTAGAACATAAAAATAATGCAGATGAAGCGTAAGATCAAATTTTCATGCTACATCAATTATTTCCCTGTTAAACAGGTATAGTTTTATTGAGAAAATGGACGAATGTTTGTTGAATTAGGAAGTTCTGGGCGATCTGGACCATATGGACCTCCCGTAAGTGTGCCCCTTATTATCAGGATGGTCAAATAAATGCAGTTGTTTATTGAGATATAGAGGTGACAAATCCAATACCACCATGTCTATTCTTTTATATAATACACACGACTAATTGTGTATTCCGGTCAGCGACACATAGGGTACCTCAGATAAAGAAAGTAAAGGCACGATGTACACTCATGTCCAAAATTATTGTCGCATGTCTTTGAATATGTTGTGGTTGGAATATAATTTGATAACGAATTCACCCGGTATTTCTTATAATGTTAGTATGTGTATAATCGGCAAAGGCATGTATGTGGCAAATTTCATGTCATAAGAGCTGTAAATAAGAACAATAAAACGAAAATAAAACTTTCTTGTTCATTTAGCAACATTTTGTTTGACTCACTCTAATTTTCATATTTATAACTCTTTTCTATGAAATTTACCACAAATATACATTTTCCGATTATACACATAGTATCAGTATTAAAAGTACCCTGCAAAACTATAATCAAATTATATTCTTACAAGAAGACAGTTATAGATATGCGACAATTATTTTGGACATGAGTGTACATCATGGATCAAAGAAGCCGTTCTCTGTGTAGGTATTTCTTGCCTATGCATTTTATACTGGGTGTATTTCTTGCTGGCTGCATCGGTAATGAAAGAACAGCTATGCAATACACTTTTACGTTAAAAATGAAACGACACCAATTATCTCCCTCAAGAAGACTTGGTCTTATGCTGGAGAAAAATCTCCTTTCACTCTAAAGGTTTCTTTTGGTAAAGGATATTTGACAAAGGATCACCACCAAGATATGAGAATCAACATTTCACATATTTAAAACTGTGAGCGAGAGTGATGATTAGTATTATCCAAATTTCTCGTCTCATAGTACCTTTTCAAATTCGAGACGAGATAGGAAATATGCTAATTCTGGTCTCGTTCTCGAGACGAGACGAGAAATATCTGGAGTCTTGAGAGCAACAGTAGAGTTCAGCTAAATCTTAGATCTCAGAAACAGTTTTCGCGCTATATGATTTATAGTATAAAAAGTATGAATTGATAAAGTGGTTGTACTACAAACACAATGGAGAGCATCTTTCAACATTTAAAGATATGCAAGTCGTTACAGGATATACACTAATAATTAATGTGGTGTAAATGTTGTTCTATCACACTCTTCATGAACCTGTATTGACACGGAAAGAGTCTGATAACTTGTAGATGAAATTAAGCAAAATATCAGGTCATAAATCACGAGAAGAGACGAAGAAAGGTTTCCGAGAATGAATATCCGGGGAATAAATAACCAGTTGCGTATTTAGCATTTTGTTTCGGGGAGGGGGAGGCTATGCACAACTTGGGAAGCAGGGGAGCAATTGCGCACCTGAGTTTGAGAATTAAATATATTTTAATCGCTTGTCTACTAATGTACTAGGAAAAAACGTGAAACTCGTATGTCAGTGGAGGATCTTACCCCCTCCCAGACAAATCTGAAATGACGCTTCTGTAAACATAGTTGAATATTTGTAATCTCATTCCAACTTAACTGATTTCATTTTTTAAATTTTTTTTTTTTTAAATGGAACTATTCAGTTTTATCTGTGCACGTTTTACCTGAAAGAAAATGTTGAGTCAAGTTGAAGCTGAAATATACTGATTACAATTTTAATGGAAAGAATTGCAGACTGGTGAATCTTACGTGATATGATATACACAAAAATTTAGCAGTGAATCTAGCCTTTTATTCTATTCATTGGAGAAAAATGAAGCATTCTCTTGGCAAGGGCGCCGATCCTGGGGGGGGGGATAAAGCTCATGTGGGCCCCCCTATTGTATTTATGAATATACAATATTTGGCATAATTTGAATGCAATTTGTCTTAAAATCCTCCTATATATACCTTCTGCATCTGAATGGGCCCTCCCAAATTTACAGAGAAATCGGTGCTCTTGCCTCTCGGCCTACATAATTTCCTAGTCCACTTATCCCCCCCCCTCTTGATTTTCTTTAATTCGAACATTTACCTTTCTATATAACTAAACGATGTAAATATTTCTTTGCAATAATAACTAAAGTCCCGTTATGTTGATATTCATCCAAGTTGGTATGCGACACCAGTTTCGTTTATCAGCTTCTCTTACTCTTGGTGTTATTGACGACGGCCAGTGGCGGATCTAGCTCGGGGCCGGGGGGACCTAACCGCCCTAGTTTAATGAGTGACAAAAATAATAGTAAACTCATGATATACTTATCATGTCTGGGTTCTTTCCCCCCTCCCCCATCCCAGTTTTTATCTTCTAGATACGCCTTTGACGACGGCCGACTTGAATCACAACTAACAACGGTCGAAAATATGATAGGAGAAACGAAAGAAAGCTACAACTAAGAAAAATAAACAAGAGTAGAATGGACGAAAGAAGGAAAAAAGTGCAGTTCTTACATAGAATGAAATTTGGCGAATACAGTATTATTTCTGAATTAGGAGCATAAGAAAATGGCAAGTCAATGAAATTCTTAGAAATGGTCAGATACATGGAATGCGTAAAACTAACAAATTTATTTCGGAAGGGGGCTTGAGACCGATAGGCCCCCTAAATACACCACTGATCATAACTATTTAAAAAAAAAAAAAAAAAATCAAAAGCAGCTTCCTCTGAACGTACCGTGAAGAACTGCGGAAATGGTGTGAAGCAAAACGGTGTATACGGTCGATCACGTACCTCCTCTTCTCATCCTTTCGTGCTGCTTCAAGTGGTCGCCGCTATGAAAACACTTCCCTTTCACTAAAGAAGATCTTAATATGCGTAAGGTAAAGTGAATACGTAGTAAAAAAGCACCAGCATCGGTGGTTCAGTGGTAGAATGCTCGCCTGCCACGCGGGCGGCCCGGGTTCGATTCCCGGCCGATGCATACATTAAATTTTTTCATTACATAAAATAACAGGGTGTCCAAATAGGCACTCTATATTTTAACATAATAACGAAAAACTCATTTAGTGGCAATAAGGAATACATGATGCGTTTATTTCGTTTAAAATCTAGAAAGATTACATTAAAAAATTTAACTTCCTGTATTACAAAAAAAGTAAAACTACTATCGGCTCATTTAATAGCGGTTTGAAGATAAGTATCCTGCTCGATTTCTAAAATTTTATCTCTTTATTATTCTTATAAAGGTCCCACCCCACCCTCGTATCACACCCTCTTGCCTCGACCCTATAATAAGTGGAAGAGCAAGAGAAGACTGGATCTCGAACGGGATTGTGAACTTATTTGGGTGGAAGTATTTATTCCAAAGCGTCGTTCTGTGTTTATTGGATGCTTCTATAGACCGCACAAGAACACCCCCAAGCACATCTTAGAAGCTTGCCATGACTCACTGTTGCATGCGTTGTCACACGGTGACGTCATCCTATTGGGTGATTTCAACCTTTCCATCACGTGGCAGGACAGCAAGCATGGCGTCGCTAAAGATGGAAACGACAGTTATTTCATGGACAATTTTATTCATGGACTTGGTCTAGGTCAACATAATATGCATAATACCCGCAATAATAGCAATCTTGACTATATTCTATCTAACTTAGAACCTCGTTGTGTTGTCCCATGCAGAAATCTTTTTCCCTCGGATCACGATTCCTTGGATGTTTCTTTCGATTTCCTCCCCTCCCCTACTACAAACCAGCCCCTCAAAAGTAGGTCACAACTTGTTTGGAAGAAAGCCCCCTGGGGTGACATCTGCCGGGCTATTGAACTGTTTCGTTGGTGTTTGTTAGAGGTAGGAAGTGTTGACGACGCTGTGGACTTATTTACATCTGTTGTCCACTCAGCCATAAAGGACTTTGTGCCGGTGAAAGCATCAAAATCGAACAGGTTTCCGGTCTGGTACGACAATGAACTTCGTGAACTTCTTAAAAACAAAAAGCTTGCCTGGACTCTATGGAAATCACATCCGAGTGACTACACATACAAAAACTTTGCTAGAATTAGAAGTCTTGCCAAGAAGGTACAGCGGCGTAAATATTTTGAATACATGGACTCAATTGGTGATTTTACTGTTAGTAACCCTAAAGTCTTTTGGTCTGTAATTAAATCTAGAACAAAATCTCCGGGCATACCGGCAACAGTTCAAGATGAAAATACTGAAGCGAGTGATGATCAAAGACCAGACCTCTTCAATAACTACTTCTGCAAAACATTTACTTCCCTTCCCTCTACGACCCATCTCCCCCCTCTCCACCCCATCTGTTCGGACACCTTATCCATTCTCTCTACCACCCCGGGCGAAGTTCTGGCTCTCTTACTATCGTTATCTCCACATAGATCACTTGGACCTGATAAAATTAGTCCTCTCTTTCTCAACAAAACTGCTTCAGTTATTGCGGTTCCTCTATCTATCTTATTCAATAGATGCTTCAAGGAAGGGTATTATCCCACCAGTTGGAAACTAGCTCACGTGACCCCAATATATAAATCAGGACTTAAAGATCATGTATCCTCCTATAGGCCAATATCTCTTCTTTCTGTAATATCAATTATCTGTGAAAAAATAATCAAAGACAGGCTACTTAAATTCACCTCACCTTACATCCATAGTTCTCAGCACGGCTTTCTACCGAAAAGCTCAAGTCTCTCAAACTTAAGTACTCTTCTTTCCTGTGCAGTCAAATGTATGAATAACAATACTCAATTAGATGTTATCTACTTTGATCTCTCGAAGGCCTTTGATTCTGTCAGTCACATTCATCTTCTTCATAAACTCTCCAATAGATTTAATGTACATGGCAAATTTCTCTCTCTAATCACAAGCTACTTGAAGGACCGTAAACAGAGAGTTGTTATTTCAGGGGCGACTTCTAACCCCCAACCCGTGATCTCAGGGGTGCCTCAGGGGAGTGTACTTGGGCCTCTGCTGTTTGTCCTGTATATGGATGATCTCTACACGCACTTATCAGCTCAACCTAGTGGCCTTCTCCTTTTTGCTGACGATTGTAAGTTATACAGAGAAATATCGTGTCTCCATGACACAATTGCTCTACAGGAAGACATAAATTACCTTACAGGCTGGTGTGAAATGTGGCACTTGAAACTCAACAGTAAGAAATGTGACAGTATTACTATTACTTTGAAAAAGTCTCCTGTTCCCTCCACATACCACATCAACGATTCCCCTATCACACATTCTGCTAGTCATAACGATCTTGGTGTCATCTTTGATTCAAAACTCACCTTCTCTGACCACATCTCCTCAATACTAAAGAATTCAATGCGCATGTTGGGACTTCTTTATCGATTCACCGAACTACGCACTGTTTCTTCATTAGCAACTTTTTATAAGACTTTAATAGCGCCCAAGATCGAATACTGCTCTCCCATATGGGCCATGGCAGCACCTACACATCTCTCCAGACTTGATTCTGTTCTCAATTTCTTCATCGCTATAGTCCGTTTTCGTGTTCCTGCACTTCGAATATTATCTAAGAAGGAGCTCTTGCGACATCTTAATATTCAGACTCCTGAAGTACGCAGAATTATCTCTGACCTGAAATATCTACAGAAAATAGTTAATGGAAGCTTAAGATCGGAAATATTACTTCAGGAACTATCCTTACGTGTCCCTTCCCGCATCACCCGGAATACCCACCTATTCCATCTTTCCCGTCCTAGGTTGGCTGTTATACAGAGGTCTCTTTTTTATAGAATACCAAACTGTTATAATCAAGTAACAACTGATGTGGACATTTTTTCGAGCTACCCAGTGTTTGAAAGAGCAATTAAACGAGCTTTGACGGAATAGTTTTACTTTTACACTCTTTTTTTTTCTATGTTGTTGTTATTGTTGTCTTGTTTTTTTTCTTTCTTTTGTTAGCATGTCCCTGTGTAAAATGGCAAAGTTATGCTGTATCTGGGAATTTGTTCAATAAATAAATAAATAAATAAATAAGTATATTCCAATTTGTAATAAGCTTTTTTATTATTGCTGTTTATTACTTATTTGTATATATGTGTGTAGACTTCATTTTGAACTGTATTTCAATATGCAGTTTTTGTTGTATATGTAATTATCGTGTATTCAACATATAGTTTTTGTTGTATTTATAATTGTTACGTATTTTTTAATATGCAGTTGTAATGTAATTGTCTTGTATTTTAATTTGCAGTTTTTGTTGTATTTGCTATTGTCTTCTATTTCCATATGCAGCTTACATCTGTTTCATTCCCATTTTATTTAAACTTGTTTTAATACCACTCGTATAAAATTACCTCTCTGTCTATCTACCTACCTAAATAAATAAATAAAAATTAAAATGACTATGTTTGTGACTTAATCACCTGACCAATCTCAATCAAATTTTCAACATAGGTATAGATAAGGTTCGTGTCTGGGATTTTTTTTCTTTTATCATTTCACTTTGACGAAGCAACGTAGGGGAGAGGGATGGCGAAGATATATAAAAATGATCGAAAATGACAGACATTACTGTTGAATCCATAGTTTTCGGGGTCGCTGAGAAGAACAGTGACATTTCCGATGCCGTTTAAATCCAAATTTAGTTCAGCTACTTGGGGAGGAGGAGATATATAAAAATAATCGAAAATTATTAATGTCGAATTCATAGTTTTTCGGGTCCCTAAGTTGGGTTGCTGACAGTTTTGGTGCCCTTTAAGTCCAAAATGAAACGTATTTTTTCCATGCGAAGAACTAGCATTCTGCTAGTAATAATAATCTAATATAAATAAAATAGTTTGTTTCTTTGTGTGTCTGTTTGTCTGTCTGTGTGCAGCCTGGAGACCAGACGAGTGGACCGAGAGTTATCAAATTTTAGTCACTGGTACCTTGGTCCAGGTCCCAGACTAAGACGAACCGTTTTTTTAATTCGATCCAGGGGGTCTCAGGGGGGGGGGTGAAACATGTAAAAATAATCCAAAATGACCGATATTAGTGTCAAATCCATAGTTTTCGCGGTCGCTAAGATCAATGGTGACACTTCCATTAGCGATAACTATAATTCAGCTACCATTGTATGCGGGCCGTGGGACACCTGCGGGGGAGGGAGTTACCAAGACATGTAAAAAAAATCCAAAATGACCGATATTAGACTCAAATCCATAGCTTTCGCGGTCGCTCAGATGAATGGTGATACTCCCACAGACATTGACTTCCAAATACAGCCCCATGCAAAGAATGGGTATTTCAGCTAATATCCCTATCAGAGAGTCGCGGTCGGAAAGAGGGATTGCCGCCATCGGCGGTGGCGGGCTGCCAGAGGCAGCCGGCACCCGTCCGCGGCGGCACGACGATCTACTTGTTCAAAGTTGCCGACCTTTTGCCGAGGCAGCAAGCGGTCGAAAATCGTAAAATAAAATGCCCTTTGCCGACTGTTGCCGACCGTCAGAGTCGGCAAAACAGTCGGAAAGGCCTCTTTCCGACCCTCTGCCGACTCCTTATGCCGGCCTCTCAGTGGTAGAGTGTTCAACTCTGGTGCTTGGGGTCCCGGGTTGAATCCCAGCCCCCGCCAAGTGAACTTTGTTGTGGACAAACACCGTGTGCGTGGGTTTTCTCGGGGTTCTCCCGTTTTCTCCCACTTTCTTCATTCCACCATTTCAATCATTACTCATCATCACAGTCTCCTTTAGCCTAACCGGCATAACCGTGGGACGTAAAACCCAAAGATTTCATTTTTATTTCCCAGATTTTAAGATTACCAAAGCAATTCGGAAATCAATAACAGCTAATTAGTCAAATACTAGTTAGTCAGTCATAGAGGAGTGAAAAATTTTATTATAAGTATATAAAAAGATTGTAGCTCTAGGTTGCCCATGATGGAAGTTAGCAATTGTGGACATCAGTTACATGTTGTTCCTCAGAGTATACTGTATATATATATGGAATTCCAAGAAACTAATATGAAAAGCGAAGGAAAGCAAGGCCTTATTCCTATGAACAGGCTCTGTTACTGCAGAGGAAAGTTTTCGGATAGGGCAAGTTTTCCGAGAATGGGTGGAGAGAGTTGGTGCATATGACACGAAGGGTGAGAGAGAGAGAGAGAGTGGAGTGTGGTGAAATGGGAGAGATTCGGTTGTCATAGCAACAGAAAGCACGTTTTGCGAAAGAGCGCCTACATGTCACGTGGCATATAACAAACAACGCAAAATGATGTATTAGGGGGTGCCGTCTGTGCAAGACATAACCAGTGATTACATAGTTTCTACGGGAAGTGTTCCATACAGGAGAGCACAACGCTGCGGTTCAATTATTCTTTTCTCTGCTCGATAGCGCAACCAAATGTAATTAGTAATTGGCAAGGAGAAATCAACTACAAGGAGAGAGTAAATCGTTACTACTTAACAATGGACCACAATTATAATGAATTGGAGGGACATAATAGAGCTTGTCTGGCGTAATTTACATTGGTCTTTGAAACAGACGTCATTGCGATTTATCGTTTATGATTTGTTTGGACAGGGTCGTGGGAGCAAGCTCTTGCCCTGCTTCTATAATAACTGTAAATTTCGCTCCGTGCAAATTGATATTATTCTACTGCCGAGTGATGAGATGAGACAAGCAAGCTTGGTCATCGTCGGAAAAAAAAGTAAGTTATATTGTACAACACGTGAAAAAGTTTGGTTTTTCACGGTGCGTACATAACAAGAAAATTGACGTTTGAATAACCTCATCATTCCTCCTTATCCTCCTCTCAAAAACTTTAGTAAAAAGAATGGATATTTGGAAATTGAAAATATTTTAAATCTCTAGATGGGTAGAGTAGAAAGTAATTTGGTTTCATTTTAATGCTATATTACACGAACAGATTAGTATTTTGTATCCTTAGCGTTATACTAACCCGTTAACATTAACAACACTGCGAGTAGTCTATCAGGCAAGAATGATATCCAAAATCTTCCATAGAAATATATGGAGAAATGATTTTTGTTTGTCCACACCTCGAAATTAACTGTTCGGATTACCTTTATCAACCAATGTGATTTAAAAGTTTTAATCCTCTACATCAGGACTGTCAAACTCAGTGTTTCGAGTGGACCAAACAGTTATCAGTGTAGGTAGAGTAGGCCCCGAAAAACAAACAAGTTCATATTTAATTATGTATTTTAAAAGTAAGTAAGTAAATATGTTATATAATACTGTAGTTAAAAAACAACAGGAGAAACATAATGGAATTCAGGTAGTAAATAAATAGAAAATCTTTGAGTTTTACGTCCCACGATTATGCCGGTTAGGCTAAAGGAGACGGTGATGATGAATAATGAAAGAAATGGTGGAATGAAGAAAGTGGGAGGAAACGGGAGAACCCCGAGAAAACCCACGCACACGGTGTTTGTCCACCACAAAGTTCACTTGGCGGGGGCTGGGATCGAACCCGGGACCCCAAAGTAAATAAATAGCTATTGTTTATTATATACAGGATGTCCCAAGAGGAAGGGGCAATATTTTGGGAAATGGTAATATGGGTGATTCTAAGCAAAAAGGTTCATATGAACATTGGTCCTAATCTCAACGGTTTGAGAGCTATAGGTTGTGAACCATTTTTTACTTTATGTTGCATATTGTTCACTCTGCAATTAATATACAGAGGCGGGACAAAGCGGATTTGAAAGGTGATGGAATGACCTTCCCAACGGTATGCTACATGTGGCAGTGGTGTCTTTGAAAAGGGAAAGTTAAGATTATGGAAGGGAATTGGATGGCAACACTGATTCTCAAATTTCCCTCAATAACTTCCCTTCCAAAGACACCATTTCCACATGTCGCATACCATTGGAAAGGCAATTCCATCACCTCTCAAATCCGCTATGTTTCAATTCTGTAGAAGAACTACAGAGTGAGTAATAAATTCAGAAACCTGTAGCTCTCAAACCTTTGAGATTAGGACCGATGTTCATATGAACATGCTTGCTTACAATCACTCATACTACCATTTTCCGAAGTATTGCCCCTTTCTCCTGAGACACTCTGTATATACTTCATACTTATATATTTAATTCATAAGACTTCATGGCTTAAGCCAGCGACAATTTTCTCCGTTCACGGAAGATCATGGAAGCATATATTCTGGGCTTGTCTATTACAGAGAAGTACGCTGACTGTCCTGCTCCAGAGTTCTCCAAAGGTTCTGAAACTTCAGACACAAAATTCATAATTCATTTGGGAATCAAGACTGATTGATATAATGAACTATCAGATTTGAATTTGAAACTACGTACAATGAAATAATATAATTAATATAAGTATCATTTTCCCGGAGTGAACAAGTGCTGCAGTGAAATTAATTAAGACCTGCGATTTTGACATGCTTACTCTATATTCTGGCCAAAATTGATGCTGAACCATCAAGTAGGGTAATTCTTGATATTTTGTGTCTCCTGGCGGACGGACACACGGACAGACAAGATAAGGTTTTGGTAAACTAAACTCCTTAAAAATCAAATTCGAGATTTCGACACGTTTCATGGTCCCTACATGCCGAAAAAGTGATTTTCGAATTTATATTCCTCCCTTACTTACTTCCTCCCCATGTAAATAAATTCACAGACGCCATAACGTATGACGTGTCTGCAGCAAACTTTTAACTAAAGATAATTAAATAGAACCCTCTATTTAAAAAAAATCTTCCTAAAGTAAGGGTAGTTTACTAGAGGGCAAAATTTATTTTTTAAAAATTCGAAAACGTTTCAAATCATTGTTAGTTTATATTTTCTAAATCTATATTTGCTTAATAACCCTATGCTAAGGTATACATCATTTCTCTCACACAAGTCCACAAGGAGAGAGATACTTTCCTCTTGGGGGTGACTTTTTCGGACGATTTTCTCAAAAGCAAGTCTAGCATTCTAAAAAGAGATTTTTAAAAAGATTCAGATATAACCATTTCATCAACAATTCTATCATGTGGTATATAAGATTTCTTATAAAGAAGGATGGTTTACTGTGATTGAGACTGTTTTAAAAACCAATTTCCTAGAATACGACTTACGCAATTTTGTCGATACTTCATAAACAAATACATTAGGTGTAAATCATTTTCACTCGCATATATATACAAAGGATAGTTTACTTGTGCATGTTTTCTCTCTGGATGAAATTTTCCGAGAACGCCTTATGTTTTTGTTTGGACAATAAAGTTTCAGTAACAAGTGCAGCATAAAATACGAGGGCCGATCCGTAAGTAATGCCTCATTTTTTTCATGGAAACTAATGGAGATACATAAATAACAACAGAACAGCTAAACAGAGCAATATTTCAGCTACAGACTGTCATTTTTCCACATAGTTTCCATCATTCTCTATGCATTTTTGAAACGATGAACCAGAGCCTTCATGCCGTGCTTGTAAAAATCGGAACCAGTTCAGGCTAACCACTTCCTTAAGGCTTTGACAACAGCTTCCGAGTCTTGAAAATGTTTGCAACATTCAGCATTGTATATGCACAATTCTCTGGTCGTTATCCGGCGATCAGCGTGGATGATTTGATCAAGACGCTTTCCATTGCGAGGGATGACAGCTGTGCAGGGTCGACCGGGCCGTGGCTTGTCATGAACAGGGACGTAGTGTCCATTAAGGCTATAAGGCTTAGCCTATCCATTTATTTATACATCAGCCTCAAATGTTGCTTTTGGATATTGATACAATTAATTTTATTAAAATGGATTTAATTTAAATACGCTGTTTAAACATCAAGTGAGTTGAAGTGAAGCTTCTGCAAGAACGCATCGACGGCTAGCCTTCCGCTTCTCTCATGGAATTAGGAGAATGGGGCGGTGACAATCACTTTCCCGCCACCCTCAGCAGACGAAAACCTCTTGAGCTATACATAAATTCAACATAATGCAACGAAAGTGGACGAATGTTGACGAAAGGCCAGCCTTTCGGGTGGTTGGCGAAACAAAAGCGACAGGATGCGGTCTTGGAAGAAAGTATTGAACAGAGACTATGAAAAATTTAGAAGCTCACATTCAGTAACGAGTTTTTACCAAGAAAAAAAGAGAGAGAGACAGAGAGAATAAAAATGTTATGTTATTATGAATAGTATTAATTCATCAGGGACCTTATTGCGTACTGGTTTGCGTTATCACAGCGTAAAATTTACATTTTAGTTTTCAAGAATTGACATAGGAGTTATGTTGTATTTTTTGCGTTGCATTGCTATCCGCAAGCTTTTCGAAGATCGATACTGAAGAAGACCTTAAATGATTTATAGTTTCTTTTCTTTTCATACTTTCAATCTAAAAATAGCTTTTTCTGTAGAAACCACCAATTAACTGTGAGCTACTGTTTTCCATTAGTATGCTGATATGTGTTGTTGTGGGTGAAGTGCTTAAGTTTGTCTATGATTTGAGGAAGTTACACTTAAAGATCGTCCTATAGGTATCCGTTTTCATTTGTTTCTTTGAAACAGTAATACAGTGTACGTGTGATATGTGATTATTGCATATGTAAGGAAACCGTATGTGTAAGGGAAATATGAAGCAGAACCACTCGTATACTTTTTCTTGCATTGTATGAATTAGCATTTTTCTATCAAGTATTACAGCGTAGTCAGAACACTAAGACGTGATCGTTTAAATAAGAGCGGGATAGTTTTTTTTTGGGGGGGGGTACCTTAAATTCACTTTACACTTATATATACATACAACAAAAATCGCAAGTTTCAGGGGACCGGGCCTCTCCTAGCAACCCTCTAGCTACGAATCTAATTTCAGCCTACCCATTTCAAAACTTCACGCTACGTTACTGGTCATGAAGACCTTTTTCACAACCTTCAAAATGCCGTACCCATCGCCTCACATTGCTCACGTCTATTGTATCGTCTCCATAAACCTTTACCAAGCAGGGATGGATTTCAATCGGCGCAATTCCTTCAGCAATCACACATCTTTGTTGTATACGCACGTCCATATCAGGCTCCATTTTGGAACACTTCTATGCTGGCGCCAACAACTGCAGAACAACGGGACCAGCTGAAAACAAAAGAGGAAGGTTCAAGCATTAGCACTACATCAACGACATCAGGCATGGACATACAAAGTCAACACAAAAAATTAGGAGGCATTAATTTCGGAGAGAGAGGACATTCGGTGTGAAGTCCGCTACTACTTATTTTTCTACCATAGACAATGTCAATAATACATATTTGTTATAAATTCAATGGCAAAATTTAATTCTTTTATTTAACTAAATGAAAAAAAAAAAGGCGTAACATATTACTGTACTAAATTTCGTATAGATACTTCTATCCAGAATTGTACTATTAGTTATAGTAATACGGAATTTAGTACAGCAATACGTTACTCCCTTTTCTTTCCATTAGTTAAATAAAATATTTGATACTTTTTCACTGAATTTATAGCAAGTGCGTATCCTTGACATTGTACACGGTATTGATTGATTTTTTTAAAACATCTCTCAACTTGGGTTTTGAAAAAAGGCAAAGAGAGAGAGAGAGAAAGACAGAGAGAGGAATGCTTATGTAAATGTTCCTCATGACAACTGTTTGTATTACTATTTGTATTACTATTACTACTAAATTCTCTCAGGTGGTAACGAATTATTTCTGATATGCTCAGAAGGCGATGTGGTTGGTGCTGAATTAACACACAAGTGGTATTCATTTTGTGTTGTTTCAACACCTTACTTTTTACAGTGTATAGATAGATCAAGCGATTGTGCGAACACAATCAAAAAGCATTTATCAACGTTTAAAGATACGGAACTCATTACACAATATCCTCCAATCATTAATATGGGCTCCCTCGTGGCTAAGCGGTTAGTGTACGTACTTTTGGCATGTAAGATCTGGGTTCCGTTCCCAGCAGAAGCTCATGTGGTTCAGATCCCATTTAATCTGTAGGTCCACGTCTCATATAGCCTTCCTATTGAAAGAGGTGATAAACTGAAAGCAAATCCAATAATAAATATTTTTGTTCACACCCTTCATGGATCTCGTGTGACGCGGAAGAATTCAGATAACTCCTAAATTAAATTAAGAAAAATATGAGCACAATTTTTATACATAAATTTAAAGAAACAAACATACTAGACGGAAATGAATTTCTCGAAATTTGAGACGAAACGAGATTTTTTAAGAATCAATACGAGGTTAGAGGTTTACAAAAATATACGACACGAGGCGAGACAAGAAATGGTGATTTCTTGGCCCCCTTCTAGTGGGCTACATTAATTATCATAGCCATCCAAAATCCTCACAGGTTATTGCCCACGAGATGAGATGAAGTCATTTTCATTGCGAGATATAAGTTAAAGCTTTCCCAATAGAAACAGATATGCTTCCCGAGATGAGATAGCCTCAACATGTCTCACGTGACCTACCAGATCCGTAACCCAGACACATCCGAAGTGATTGGGACAGAGCAGGTATGATCCAGAGACAACGAAACATCGTCATACATATGGAGAGTATATTAAGTGCCCACTTTGGGCAAAGCTCACTCAAACTTATGGTTACAACATCATTTTGACCTCTAACTGACTCGACCTTACACTCACATCGTCAACTCGACATCATACAGACTCGACCTCACACTCACAAACATCCTTTCGATGTCATCTCACTCAATCTCACGCTTTCAACATCCTTTCACATCACGCTCACATCGTCAACCCGACATCATGTTTACTCGACCTCAGGCTCACAACATCTTTTCGACATCACGCACACCCAATCTCATACTCACACCTTTCGACATCATGCTCAATCTCTTGCTCACAACATCATTTCGACATCACGCTCACTCGACTTCATACCAGGGTTGTTTTGTTTAAAACAAAATGTTTAAAACGAATGATTAAAACTTGTTTTAAACAATTGATTTTGTTTAAAACAAATTTTGTATGTTTTAAACACATTTTTATTTTTATTTTATTTTATTTTTGTTAAAATTCTGCGAGAAAAAGAAAATTGTTAAAAGTGCTCTCCATTCCGAAGACTATTTTCTTTCCATGTGAATGTTTTAATTTCTCGTGGCTACAGCAGGTCAATGTGGTCTCTTCCCCCCCCCCTTATTTTTAACATATACTGTATTGTTTAAATGCTTATCAGTTAACTTGCGAGAAAGTGTCGTAGTCGAAGATTGGACTACTTGTAGAACTGATATTAAAAAATAAATAGTTATCATGGAAACAAATTTTTGTCTTGTATTCAGAAAACAAACAAAAGGCTAATTGCTAAATTGCAGTTTTGAAATTAAAATATCACAGGCATTCGTTGATACAGAACATGTTGGTTCTCAGTCTCCGTACAACTTGGAATCGTTTATCATGACTTAGAGGAAGAAAAAAGTACATCATTTGGAGCAAATTTATTAAAGTAACTTAAATTTCATCAGACAAGAAAACGACCATACGAGATCGTTGCAAAACCTGTAAGGAAAGAATGGTTGGTTTAGTTCAAAGAATGAAGAATCATTGTGAAAAATGCAATGCTGTGAAAAAACTGGAAACCCAAACAAACGGTAAATTCTTGATCCGAGAAATTCTTCTGATGATTCTAATGTCAGTGATGTAACTCGGAACTTAAGAATTGATTTTGTATCATCAATTTATTTTTCATTATATTTTGAAAATTTTATTTCGTCCCTCTTCTCCATGATCAGTTCTAAATTTTCTTAGAAACTTTACACCTTGGCATAGCTTGTATGAAGGGACCATGGGAAAAAGCACAAGGTATGGGAGTCGCCCGCGTAACTAACCATTAAAGCGTGGTTCTTATTGTAACATCAGTGCCGAACGTCTGTGTCTGGGACAATTTGATCTGAATTTGTTCGTCTGTCTGTATGTATGGACCATCCGACGTAAAATTTAAAAATTAGTAGTTCGGATCCCAATTTAAACAAAAACTCCTGTCTTATATAGCTTTGCTACTGATGCAAGACTACAATCAATAAAACTAAACAAACTAGTATTAAGCGTTTCGAACAAACTTGGGTTGCAGGATAAATTTGGCTTCAACTCAGTTTTTATAAAATATTTTTAGATATGGAGCGTTCAGAGCACAAGGGATCCAAGTCCATTTTCAGAAAGGTTCACTTTTGCTCAGCAAACGTACTATCTTCGTGTGTCTACTAGAGTTTCATAGGACAACCGCTAAACAAGGACGTTGATGGAGTTGGGAGGAGGACTAATTTCCTTCTCCTTGCTCATAAATTTAAGATATTAACATTATATTGTGTACGCTGCAGCTTGGGAATGATTAACAAGTCAAGCTCCGAATGCCATAGTTAATGATGTATAATTGCGTTAAATAAATGCAGAGTGTGTCCAAAAGAATACACTGAAGAGAAACGTCATATTTTTACAACCACGAATCTGAGATGAAAGAAAGAAAATCTACATGACAAGATGCAATCTAGAATTTTATATAGTTGCCGCTAGAGAGGGGCATTCGTTTTGAGGTCATCAGCCCCTTACCCTGAATTTCAGATTTTGGGGGCAGTAATGAAGATTTAGAAACATTTTGTTGAGCAAAGTTCAACATAAAAAAATTTCAAGTTCTCACACCGAACAAATACGGATTTTGATCAGTTATTATCCATTTCCATTGGCCATATGGACCTATAGGCCTATATTGCTCTCTTGTATATTTTTGGCCCAAGAATTCCAAAGGTGGCTCTACTTTCGAGTTTCGGGCCTGCTTAAAATTCTGAAAATTGGGCCTAAGCAACTTTTCAGTTTTAATCATCTGTATGTTTTCCGTATTTATTCGGTGTAAGGACAAGCTTGTTCTGTTGGACTTTGCTTACCAAAAGATTTCTAAAACTACCGTACTGCCCCAAAATCTGAAATTCAGAGTGGGGATGGGGGCGATTGAACTCCTGTCCCACTGATGCCCTTGTCTAGTGACTGTCACATGAAACTATCCCACGCCCTTTCGCATGGTTTCAGTTACATTTGTTTTGGACTCTTGACTGCGAATATATTACGTTTTGAAATAGAATTCATTTGTTCTGAACTTTACTGAACTTTATTGAAAATGGGCTCTGAGGACCCCAAATATTACCTTTCTTCAATAAATTATTGACCCAAAAAACAACCAATTACATAGGCTTGTAGAAAATATTCTAAAGTTAGCACAATATGAAGTGTGCTTCAAATATTACTTTTCGAAAATTTATTATTTTAAAATAATTTTATTAGCATCAGTATTCTGAAATAGTAATAAAAATTTGCAACAAGAATCCTCCATGACACGCGAGCATAGCCCCTAAAGGCCTAACTAGAAAATTTTCAGAAGCGGTAACTCCGAAATGACTTGCTTTAGGGCTAAAATAACCACACAACCGTATTTCTGGTAAAATATTCTAGATTTAAAATATGTAACATGAATCCCTTTGCATTTGAAATTCGAATACCAATCAAAGATGTCCACCGTGATGCTTGATAGAACAATTTGATGTGTTAGATCACTTCAAAGTTTCATCATTCTCCCTCAACTCGTTATCAATACACGAGGATGGTGAGGAGTTTTGTTTCATCATGTATATTCATATATTGCGTGAAATCTCTATAGTAGGTAGATTTTTAAATCTACTTAAAAAGCTTATTGCAACCAAGAAAGTACTTACGAGAGTCGTTAGCAAGAGTATAATAAAAGGGGGTCGTGAGATGAAATAAGTTGAGAATTACTAATCTATATTGAAATATTCTGTAGCCAACACAGTGTAGTCTTAACGAGAATAAAATCAATGAAAAGATCGGTTGCAAGAGCAAAAAAGTCTTAATAAATACGTTATTACACGATTTTGAAATATGTTTAAAAATCGTTTTAAATTGTTCAAAATGTTTAAAACATGTTTTTTGTATGTATTTTAAAACATGTTTAAAACATTTTGAACACATTTTTCATGTTTTACACACATGTTTTGTTCTTTTTTTTAAGTATTTTTTCCAACCCTGCTTCATACTCACATCATTTTGATATCACATTCACTCGACCTTAGGCTCACATTATGATTAGCCCATTAGAGCTCATTGGCCACATTTTCTGACGGTTGTTTTTCATACCCCTGCCCACATTGTTCGCAGGTAAATATCTAGTAATTATTGCCCATTGCTCACATTTGTGAGCAGCCCATTATTGTGTCACGATTGCATTAATTTCAATAAGAACATTGTTTTATAGTGCATTTGGACTGCAAGAAACACATTTTAGATTATTACAGTAATATATTAAAAAAAAAAAAAAAAAGATTTCTGAGCACTAACTGGTTAGGAATTCGCGCTCACTCAACCTCACGCTCACTCACGCCCACTTCATGAGGTTGAGATCGAGTGAGCGTGAGTTCCGAATTTACGAGCGCCAAATTTCTTGAAATAAATCATATTATGCTGCAGTAAAAAGGAAATTTATATGGCATTTTCGGAAAACTTCGAAATATTCCCTGGAAATTAGCTATCCTTTGTGGATTCTTTCATGAGAATAACCTTATATAATAGGGTTATTAATGACACATATGTCTATGAAATATCAACAATAAAAAATAGCATGAGTCGTATTTTAGGGAATATTGAAAAAAAACAGAAGAAAAAGAACGAAAATAATAAAAAAACACCAAGTGTAAACTACTCCTTTAAGACTTTTTAAAGAGTAAATACGTTATGCCATTATGTCAAGTCATTATGAAATATAAACCGAATAGAATTCACCTTCAAGAATAAACTACCCCTTGGGGAATTTTTAGAACAAGTGATTTACACCATATGTCAGGTTATTAATAAAATATTTATATCAACAAAATCGTCTGGGTAATTTTTTTAAAAAAAAAAGAAAAAGAAAATCGTCGATAGAAACTTATTTCCAAGAGTAAACTACCCCGTGGATTCTTTGTAGGACAAAAACGCTTTATTGTCAGGTTATCAGTGAAACATTTATTTATGAATCATGAATAGAATGACCTGAGTCATTTTTAAAAAAACCGTCCGAAAAGAGCTCATCCCAACACTAAAATATCCCTTCTGTTTTGTTTCTTTTAAATGACTTATAACAGAGTATGGGGTTGTTAATAAAGTACTGATGTATGAAATATAAACAAAATCCGTTAGAGACGTTTCCAAGAAAATGGTATTCTTTTTCTCATTTTCATCCTTCAGGAAATTGCTCTTATTTGCAATCTCTTTCCTGGATAATCCCGGAAAATTGACACACTTCCTATATCCACTGGTACATTAATGGAATCTAGGCTGAAAATAATCAAATCACTATGTTCTTTTATCCAACGTTTGGCTCTCGAGTTATTGCTTTCTGCGGACTATATCTCAAGTAACGTACCAAGGTTGGTCTATTGGCCTTTTTCACGTTTTCGTGCGAGTATTCACTTCCCGAAGTTTTTCCTAACACCATATGTATATAATATACGAGGGGCATACTGCAAGTCCTGAGCAACATATTTTCACAACCGTAATTTTTAGTTGTAAGTGAAACCAAGTATATCATCTCAATCTATGGCCTGTCTTTCTTTCTTTCCAGGCATTGACTCTGTTTGTTGCTAGCACGTGACCACAGGCAGGATTTCCAAAATTTCGTGCAGCGATGACCCGTTTCGACAGCGTGCTTGATTGAATTCCTTGTTAAAGAGGATCAATCTGCTTCTAAAATTCACCGAAGACTTCAGCGTGCCTATGGAGATGTGTGCCACCAGTATTAGGAGGTGGGTGAAACATTTTAAGGATGTAAACACAAATATCGAAAATGAGCCTCGCAGCGGGCGCCCTCGAACTTCCTCCACGGAACGCAACAAGGTAAGGGTTGATGAGCTGACTAGGGGAGATAGGCGTATCACTGTGAATGAAATCGATGCAAAACTTCGTGTTGGACATAGTGCGGTGCAAGAAATGATTCACAGCTTAGGTTATCGGAAGGTTTGTGCCGTTGGGTTCCACGTTTATTAACCGAGCACCACAAACGTCAGAGACTAACCATTGCCCAAACCTTTTTTCAGAGAGTTCGACATGAAGGTGATGACTGACGAGTATTATGAGTGGAGATGAAAACTGGTTCCATCATTATGAACCTGAAACAAAACGACAGAGTATGGAATAACACCGTTTGAATTCGGCACCGAAGAAGAAAGCGAAGACAGTGCAATCAGTAGGGAAAGTTATGGGGAGCGTCTTCTGGGATGCACAGGGTTGCATTCTGGTTGACTTTCTTGAGTTTGGAGAAATCATAAATTCTGCCCACTACATCCAGACACTTTTGAAGCTCCTTCGTGCCTTGTGTGATAAATGTTCTGCAAAGATCATCCTTCAACAGGATAATGCGCGTTCGCATACTGCACGTGCCACTATGGAACAGATTAGGAGATTTGTGTGGGAAACACTTCCACATCCTCCCTACAGGCCCGACATGGCACTCTCCGACTACCATCTTTTCGGTTTTGTGAAGGAACAGATGCGAGGCCATCGCTACGAGACATTGGAGGATATTCGGCAAGCAATGCGTCAGTATCTACGGGCAGCTGGAACGGAATTCTATCGCAAGGGTATATTCAAACTTGCAGAACGATGGGGAAAATGTGTGAAAAAAAAAAAACACGGAGATTATGTTGAAAAGTGAAAGAAAAGTCTGTAGATTGAGATAATATATTTGCTTTCACTTACAAATAAAGATTACAGTTGTGAAAAAATGTTGTTCACGACTTTCAGTATGCCTCTTGTATTTCCTTATTTTCGGGTAACAAGAACTAGAAATGTTCGAAGCCGTAGTTCCACTTATATTTTTCATCATGATCTGAAAACATTAGAAAATCACTCACATAGTCTAAAATTGTTATTTTACTGTGTCTGTCCTTTATTAGTTTGGTTGGTTTGGTTTGTTTAGACTTTAGGGTCTCTTTCTGCACCGATGTTGTAAGAGACGTCAGTGGAATCCGACTTCTTAGTGATGTGTTGAAATTTCAAGGCTCTTCCATCGTGTATCAAACCCGAGATCTATGTTCCAAAGGTTTTCGAGCTAGCCATTAGACAGACCAACGGTAAGGTTTGCTGTGTTTTTGGAATGTTACTTACGTATGTTTATTCACAAGAAATTTGGTTCATGGGGTTTAGTTCATCGTTTCTATTGAATGAATCTTGAACTAAAGTTGATTTTTTCATTATTTCCAGAAAATTATTTAAAAGTTGTCAGAAAGTAGAAGTAACTTCCCGCCCGAATTTCAAAAGCCAATTACTAGAGGGAATTATTCAAAGGTCTCATACAAACTTAGTGCTGCAAAGGAACGCTAAATTTCAACCATGATCTGTATCGAATTGTTGGTTCTGCTCTCCAAAGTATATTTTCTACCGTTGAGGCAGTGTTATTACAAAGAACTTATTAATATGAAATTAGTGGCTAGAAATAATTATCTAATTACAGTTAATAGTAATGAACAAATTGACGTTCTCTACCTGAGCTTTGCTTTCCCAGTATACATCATACAGTAGGAAATCGCAAGAAGTCAATAGTTCAAATTGTCATGTTCTTCCTTTGTTTACAGAAAAATAATATATTCGCTTGCAGAAATGACGGAAACAAATGGGAAGAGAGTGGCACCCCGTGACGTTTTACCATACTTATTGGAAAAGGACTAGAAGAGGGAAGGAAATCCGTGCCTGTCAGCAGTACGTCTGTTCGCGAAGATCAAATTGGATCAGACAACCTTCAATATGTATTGTCCATTACAATGTTACCAAAAAAAGTTCATTACTCTTGATCTACATCATTAAGCGTGAAATTCAAAGTCATCCAATTTCTATCGCTTTTCTGTATTCGTATGGAGAATTTTAAGTTGTTGAGTACCACACTTCGTTAGATATTCATGAAGTGAAATTTACATGTTATCTTATGGGGACTGAGAAACCAGTGGTAAAAGGTATAAGATCTTTGTTTCCATAACTCAATACAATTCTCACTGCGCACAGTAATGAAAATTGTCACTTTAATTTTTCTTTACTTTAATAAATTAATTTTGAAATTGATATTAATTTTAATCGTTACTATTCTGGCATTATTTTTCTTTAAATTTAATCAATTATTTTTTCTTTACCTTAACTTTTAATTTTAGTTTCGTTAAATTTTTCATTATTTTTTCCAAGTATTGAATTCGAATTATAAATGCTTATTTTCCATGTTTTTAAATTTGATCCATGTATACATTGTATGGCCGAGACCAAAAGGTGAAGTGTTCTGTGGGAAAGTACACACATCCAGAGTAAGCTTAAAGGAATTATGGTTGGAAAAAGCACTGCAAATCAGTTTACATACCCTAGAAAGGACAAAAGAAAACTAAAGGACCTTTTTTTAAAAAAGAAATGATGAAAAAGAGCGAAACTACATGGAAAACCTAGCAAGGGAGGAAGCTGAGCTGTAAGTGCGTGTGGGAGTCCATTTCTTTTCTTGACTTCCTGACGTCACCGTAGATGAGGAGGAGATGGTCTCCGTGGACCGGAAATGACCTATCGATTTTTCTTTTCTCTTTGTGGACGAAGCCACCTACTACCACCATCATTTCCCACAGGGTCCTTGATATCCCTACCTTATACATATTGTCGAGGGCTGCAAGAGTTCTCTGAGAACCAAATTCTAGTTGGTTGAATTATGGCTAATAAAGTCATGTCGAGATTGTAATGTCTGTTCCCTTCCATTACGAGTTACCAAAGTTTGCCAGACTCCTGCTTTTATATTTTTACCATTTGTTAATATTTTTAAAACATTTTAGAACATTTTTAGCATTAACATTTAAAACCTTTTAAAACATTTTTCACATTTTCTAAACATTCCCGAATGAAATTATACAATTACGCTTTGCCACACAATCCTATTTATAATACAAAAAAACATGTCTGTATGTATCTAACGATAATTAACTATAGGTCCGCATCTTATGTAGCCTTGTGCTCAAAAGGGAGATGTAACTTCAACAAACAATAAAACGTTTTCCCATTTATCGGTTGTAAGCGTATCAGCACGAAATACACAAACATAAGGAAAGTAGATAAATGGCAGTGTTACAGTGAACACCACATCAAGGAGGTCGGTATTATATAGTGTACACAACGTGAACAATTAAAGTTTGAATTTTAAACTTCCCCTCACCCTCTATTCACCACTGAAAAACTTTAGTACGATGAATGAATTTTGGGAAACAGGAAATATTAAAGTCTAGATTTGTTGACTAACAAGTCATTTAATTCCATTTTAGTGTTACAGGATTTCTTGAAGAGATTAGTATTTCACATCCTGAGCATTATACTAACCCGCCAACCTGTCAAACACTGCAGGCGGTCTATTAAGAAGGATAATATCCATACTCCAATAGGAATACATGGGAAACAGATTTTAGATTGCCCATCTTAGGATCAAGTGGATGGATCATGTCCATTAACGAACTAGATTTCTAAGTGTTGGTCTTCTACACCCTGGGGAAAGTAGATGGTGATCCATTAAGTAGTTCTTAAGATTTGTGTTTCCCGGACGAACACTCGGACAGAATAAATACAGGATGTTTCAAAAGTACCCTGACATAGGGTATAACGATATGTGTATTTTTATACTTGTATTTTATACTTGTAACTTGTATTTCAACATCTTTGGGCAAAATGTGCTTTCAATTGATGCATAAGCTGTTAAAGAAAATAAAGAAGAAATATATAGAGAAAAAGGATATATAAAAATGTAATTGCTTAGCTGTTAATATACGTTGCTGTTTTTGTATTAATATAGAGATTCGTTGTCATACCAACAAAAAATAAATAATATCATAATAGAAGAACCATCGTGTGTAAGCTACCTGCACAATTTTTAAGAAGTGTATTTGTTTAAGTTGTTACGTGCAATAATAAATGATAATACCTAGATGCAGTATTGTTTTATGATGGTTTTTCGTAGCCTTGTAGTCGCTATATAAATTTATATGAACTGTGGGTCGTTATAAGGGTAACTCTGTTATTATCAGAGTTAATTAATTAATTTATTTATTTAACAATCACCAGATATAGCTCAGAGGCCACTTTATACTGGATATCTAACAACAACAACAACAATGGGAAGGATTTGGGAAGGTATCGGCCAGGGCCTGTTTAGTAGGCACCATCCCGGCATTTGCCTGGTAGGACTAAGGGAAACCCTGGAAACCCCCAGTCAGGATGGTCGCCATGGGAATCGAACCCACGACCTCCTGAATGCGAAGTCAACGCTCTACCACTTGAGCTACAAGAGGAAAATCCATCTCCACATAAGATGTTTTCAATCTAAAGTGAAGGTTTAAAAAAAATCGGACGAACCGATTGGACTGTACACTCTTTATGCTCTCAATGTTAAATGAAAATGCAACGTTGCCATTTACCTGTAGCCGTAACACAAGAGAATGAAGTTACTGTTATAAAATGGCTCGTCCGATTTAAAAAAAAAAAAATCCTTCCCTTTAGATTGAAAACATCATATTTGGAGATGTTTTTTTCATTTACATTTTGTTGTAACTCTGATAATAACAGAGTTTCCCTGTCAGGGGATTTCTGAGACACCCTGTATATAAAGTTTTTTTGGTAAACGAAATTCCTTAAAAATGAAATATGAGCAATTTCAATTTACGTACCACAGTTATATCCTTTAAGTTTAATGAGACGGATTGAAAAAGAATAATTTTGAAATAAGTAGTGGAATAAGAATGTGGAAGGAAACGCGAAAGCCTCCATAGAAAACTCACGGATACGATGTTGTCCACCACAAACTCACTTGGACTGGATTGAACCAGGTATCACTAGGACTAGAAGTGAACGCTCTTCCACTGAGCCATTTTGACCTTTAAAACATCGCTTGAGGAAAACTTGCAGAGTCGATTTACTTGCACGGTTTCGGGACTGACTCTGTCATGCGCGCAGTGGCGGCTTTAGCGGGTAGGCCGGATAGGCAAGGTCCTACCCAAAAATTTCGAAAAATATATAAAAGCTAGAAGATACAATAAAGAGTAAATTTATTTTCCACTTTTTATGTAAATGGTAAATAATTATTTAATACACAGCATCAACCACTACTGTAAAAGTAATTTCTTAATGCCATTAATCAATCAAATGTATACAAGGTCTATGGAGGGAGCGGGCCTACCCAAAATTTAAAACCTAAAGCCGCCCCAGCATGCGCGCTCAGTTTTCGGTGTTGTTTCAGGGTAGTGAGGCCATTTCGAAGGTACTGGAAGAAAAAGGAAGTGGTGAACTTCGATCTACAAACAGCATAAGAAATGGTGACAGAAGACGGTGTGCTGACCACATATCATGGGGCCTACATATGGGAATCCATGAATTAGGCTATAATGCCAAAGAATTTATTTTTAGTTTCTTTGCATTACAACAGAACTCAAGTATATTCCTCTACCTAACAGAAGGTCCTCAAAAAAGCTGTCAATATCATTTTCAGCCTCCACGACAAATGGGCATGGGATATAATGCAATATGCCCTTGGGAACTCTTTCGTAGATTGTCACCATGGACACGAGAAAATTAGTTCACAGTTCCTCCCACTCCTTCTCTACAACGTAATTCCTCGAAACCTCGAACCTATAGATCTTGATTAAATAAGCACAAGCGTTTTCTCTCCCCCTGATAACAAGCGCGCATGGACTTTACGCAATATTTACAGTATAAGGATTTTCTTTCTTTCTGTATCTTTCTTGAATGTTTCCATAGTAACAGTTGCAGAAAAATAACAAAATGCCTGCCGGCAATAAAAGCAATCAACTGGTGGTCAGGATCTTCTAATTGAATGAACAAGCCAATCTCTGCAAAGAGAAAACTTCGTAAACATTAGGTAGATGGGATGGGGTGAATATGTACTGTTTTGAAGTAATTAAGGGGGTTTTCTAGCTTTTACCACTGGTTTCTCAATTCCTGTAAGATAATGAGTAAATTCTACGTCATGAATAACTAACGAAATATGGTAGTTAATATTTTCCATACAAATACTCAATAGCAATAGAAATTAGATGATTGTTTCAATTTTACTTTAATAGAGTCGATTAATTACAATTAACGTTTCCTGTATGGTTATTGGATTGCTAACCTAAATAGAAGTTCATACAGTATTACAAGTACGGTAGCTGAAATGCCTGTTCTTCGCACGGCAAGAATAGACTTATGAAAAATATTTTAACCCCCCTTTCCCGTTGGGATACGCATCTCAATGAAAGCATAGTTATACAAATTCATTAGTTACTCTAATTCTTTGCATAAATTTTGAACTCCCTACGCTAGGATACGTCCTTTAATCAAAGTAATGCGATTAAAACCCAACTTGAGATAGGTAGGCCTAGTATGTCCCAAAATTCATTTGAAATGGGTCAGCTGTTTCTCTATGAAGTGATCACAAACAACATATCATGTCGCTTTCAACATGGCGGGAAAAAATATAGAAGAAGAAAACCTTTTTCTGTTAATACCAGAATTTTCAAAATGCTAGAACACATGTCCGCTTACTTTTAATAAGTTTATATATATATATTGTCAAGTTTCATCTCCCTAGTTTCAGGAATTTATGTACGAGGAAAGTTAGATAAGTTTCTAGTCTCGGAGTGAAAACATGACGTAAGGTACACAGTTTTATTCAACGTAGTTGCCTTGTAGGTTAACACACTTAATACAAAGATCCTGCAGCAATTCTATCTCTCATGATAAAACATTTTGCCTTGAGCTGCAAACCATGCCTCTGCATCTGCTATGACGTCATTAGTGTATGTAAATTCGGTTCCTTTCAGGTTCATCTTAAGTTTTGGGAAAATATAATAGTCTGAGGGGGCCAGATCTGGAGAATAGAAGGGATGATCAATAATATCGAACTTCAGTTCACACAGTTTGTGTATTGCGATGGCTGCTTTGTGGCAAGGAGCATTGTCTTGCAAGAAGGCGATGCGTTTAGACAGATTTCTTCGCCTCTTTTCCTCCGGCGCGGTATGTAATTTTTCAATCAGGTTCACATATCGTTCAGTATTCTATGTGGTGGTTTTTTCCAGATATTCGCTTAGTATTACCCCCTCACAATCCCCAAAAATGACACCCATCACTTTCCCAGTGGATTTTTCTCTGCGACATTTTTTCTGCTTTGGTGACCCACTACGAGTATGGCACCACTGCGTAGACTTAGTTTTGGTCTCAAAATCATACATATATAATTGTGTTTCATAAACAGTAACAATTTGTTTAATAAAGTTGGAAGCACTCACTGAAAAATGGCGCAACACAGTCTTTGCACAGTCCCATGTCCGCTTCTGATCAACTGTGAGGAGTTTCGGCACTCACTTTGCCGACAACTTTTTCATGCCAAGTTCTTTATGCATGATGTAAAGCACACGCTCCACACTGATCCTTAGGGCCTCTGCAATGCGTGACAGACCAGTTGGTAGAGATATCGTGCACACGATCCACAGTTTCCACGGTCACCACTGTTTTGGGTCTTCCATACCTCTCTTCATCTTCGGTGCTCCTCTTGTCCCTCCTGATCGCTGCTACCCACGATTTAACTGTGCTATATGAAGGACAGTCATTGGCCATTGTCTGTGTCAATTCATCAAAAACTTCCTCCGTTCCCATATTCTTTGAGAAGAGGTATTTGATGACTACTCTTTTCTCACATTTGGTAAAAGTCACAATGCTCTGCCATGGTGAATCTCCTTTAACTCCATTAGCATTTGACTCTCCTTTATCTCCATTAGTATACGTATTAAAAAAAAAAAAAAAAGAAAACTTATCCAGTACTCTAATAACAAAATGTGTTTTCTGTCCAAATCTATCGTTTGTAGATACTGTATGTTTGTATTTCCTGGTCATCTATGAATGATTCACTTTCACTTTTTCATATAGTAGTACAGATTCATTCGTCCCTTTCACCTTTCAGAAGCGGAATTGTCAAAAACACTGAAGTATGTGTTGTTGTTTTATTTTTAATTAAGAATTTATACAATGCATTTCATGTCTCCAACTTATTAAAAAATGAAATGAAATCTTTCAGTTTAATGTCTCACAATTATGCCCTTTAGGCTAAGGGAGACGATGATTTTAGGCAAGTGAATGATGACGGAAGAATTGGTGGAAGAAGAATGTGGAAGGAAACGGGAGTATCTCGAGAAAACCTATGGGCACGATGTTGTTCACCACAAGCTTACTTGGCCGGGGATTGAACTAGGGGTCCACACACCCGATGTACCCCTGGGCCACTGTGCTCCCCTACATCTCAAACTTAAGCTAATCCTTATATTAAGCATTTTCTGAATAAACAGTGGAATATCTTAATATTATGGAAATTTAGTCCAGTAAAGATAAGATTGAGACAGGAACAAATTAGTAACAAGCAGGAAAGTGGTAAGGAGTAGGGGGATATGTTAGGAATAACATACTAAAACTCCCCTAAAATCCCACTGTAGCTTTTTCCACAATTTTGTAAAATGTCCATCTTTAGACGACGACAAGGAATTTATGGAAATCGTAACCCTTTATGTTTATTCCTCTAGCCACCGTTCTAATTATCACAAAGCCATGAATCATATATGGTTGGAAAGCTTGAAAGACAGGCAATCTAAGTAAATAACATATATGCCCATCGTGCTAAATTTCTAGTGGAAGAGGAAGAAGAAAACAGTTTTTTTATTTAAAAAAGATATATTTTCAGAAATCATGAGAAGTTTGCAACACTGACAATTATTGCACACCAACGAAACAACACTAACAGATGTCCTTGATATTTATCTCAATGATAGCCAACAATGACACAAATCGTTGCAATACAAGCCGAGAAAAAAATTCAACTAATGTTACTTTCTGACCTCTTTGTATATACAAAAGTGCATAAGGTGACATACACTTTCATGGTTCTAGTCACCTTCTTTATCACATAGGACCAAGAGTTATATATCATTGGAAATCTTAAGAAACGTAAATTCAAACGAGGTAACACTCAGTGGCGTAACTAAAGACTTAGAGACTCCACCGCAGACAGCGAGGAATGGGGCCCCGTCTCTACATCCCACTTCACGATTTGGGGTCCCCTGATGACTTGGGCCCTCCGCAATGCGGGGTCTGCGGGGCAGTTATTTACGCCCCTGGTAACACTTATACTAATCAAGCCCAATTTGTGTAAGAAGAGGAAAACCCAAAATTTCGGGACAAAACGTGATTTTCTCGTAAATTCTTTAAAACTTGCAACATTGACAATTATGGTATGTTAACAAAACTCAGCCACCGTTTTCACTATCATCATTATTAATTTACTTTTAAAATGACCAACGTTTTTTCTCAATGGAGTAAGCTTTTGTGATACATAGTTTTACATCATTTAAATATAGCAATATATATATATATATATATATATATATATATATATATATATATATATATATATATATATATATATATATATATATATATATATATATTGAGAGCATTAGAATGTAGCAGAAATTGGTAGTCTCCTTTTTATAGGAAAATTGTATTTCACACATTTAAAATCACTCTCAATTACAATAGTTATTTGAGTGTATTTTTTTAAAATGTTTTGTTTATAACTAGAATGCAATTTTCCTCCTAGTATTCTTCAAATCAACTTAATATTTACATTAGACGTTAGTATGCACTTTAAGAACATATTTGGAACTAGCCCCTTCGGACTTATTTTATTAGAAATCAATGAGGTTATCATTATCTCGTTCATCTCCATGGTTTTCATCATTTGATTTTGCATTCACACATCCAATTCTTCGACAATGACATAAATTAGAGCACACAATTTCTGCTTTCCGACAACCGTACATACTTTCACAGCCCTTTTTACAGTTACAGGATATTACACGGAGCGGGTTCGTTGGTGATTCTTGCTGGTACTAGAATACCTCCTAATGTTGTCCATTCATATTCAGTCGCTCGTATATCATTGAGCAACACCTTGGCTCAAAAAACCTACACTTCATAGAATTAATGGAATATACCACTTTTAACGTACATACGCAAAGGTAATGACCTTTCGGATTTAATCATTGAAGATATAAGATACCTTCGTGTTCTGAATATCCAAACTGAAATCCACCTTCTGTACGATGTAACATGGAAGATTCTCAAGTGGTTGAAGACACCAACTTGCCCGAATTGGAATGGATTTATGCAGCTGGTGACGAGAAACAACCATAAGTACCAAACATATCAAGTAGTAATTCAACCTTTCATCAATCTTCAGCCAATAAACATGGATGCTGTATAAAGAATGTGCAGGAAATAAGCAAAAAAGCGTGCTTAGTCACGTTGGATCAATCTTTGTACTCTAAAGCATGTGACATTGTAGCAGCATGTAGAAATTCTGGTGAATTGCCGTCAGTGGTTGTTAGACTTGGGGGTTTTCCACACTATAATGTCATTTATGGAAACAGTTGCATATATAATGAAAGTTAGTGGCATTGAAGAACTTTGGTCTTGTGTGTATGCTAGTAACTCCATGCCACAGATGAAGTCAGAAAATTCTTATTGCTCGTGCTTTGCGAGCTCATTTTTTTAAACACAGTTAGCAATTGCAATATATAATGTATATTTAATGAATCAGATGCCACTGAGGAGTTTGTGCGTCAATTGCGAAATGTTTGTATTCCTCTGATGACTGAAGAAGATATCGATACTGATGTAGTTCAACATTCAAACATAGTCAATCAAGATTGCAAATGACCTGAAGTTATTCATTGACGCTGCTGCAGAAACAAGCCGTATCTGTAAGTTTTTCGCTCTGTACTTTCAGCTTGTAGAAATTATGCGTCTTTTAATTCAAAAGAACTGGAAACTTGAATCTTCATCTTCACTGCATGTGAGAAATGTTACCATACTTCTATGCAGCTGGGCATCTTTTGTATGCGAAATACGCACATCTGTACTTACAAGAAATGTTGCAGTTGGAGGATGAAATGGATCTTCATGAGTTTCAGCTATTTACAGGAGACGGTTACTTCACTATTCGTAGAAAAGATATATTTTGGAGTAGTACATGGTCTGATATAACGATTGAGCAGGTTTTAGCGAGAGCAATGAAGAGCAGCGGTGGACTGACCCATGGGAGAGGCATGACTGATAAGATAATATTTAGGTGTGTGTCAAGTATGCCAGCAGCGTGCCACTTACGAGAATGTCTTGAAAAATTATTAAACAAAGATAGGCATGAACTTCACACTGGTCGGCATGTGGACCTGTGCCAAAGCAGTCAATCGCGCGACACATTACATCTAAAGAAATTCTTGCGTTGGTTTTGTCAGCATTCTCCATTCCCTTCATATCCGGAGCTCGCGTCCCTAAGAACTGGCAGGGTAGGTAGGTAATGACATGGTCAACTGATAAATCTAAGGAAATCGGATTGGCTGCTATGGAAGGAATGTTTGGACAGACTTTTGGAAATGTGAAACTTAAACAAAAAGATAAAGCCATCCCACTATCCGCGATGCACAATGTAATGCGTATCCGTGATGAGCTTCTGGTTGTAAACACCATACTTCAACTGAATCATATGAGTAGAAGCCCGAAAAAGAACTCCAGCAGTGTTTTGCTTACTAGCTTGCACCCTATTCACTTTCTCTCTTCACAGAAATGTCCATGAGGAAAACGAAAAGATCCGCTTTGTACGACATGTTTGAATATAGAACAAATTTTAAAACTCAAATTGAAAACACTGTGTACGTTATAGATGGACGCTGGCTTCTACATCATGTTGTTTGACCACAACATGGAACATACCTTGACGTGTACAACTCGTATGTGTTCTATGTACTCACAAACTCAGGAACGAAAGCAACACTTATTTTTTTTTATGGGTATTGCACTGAAAACTGCACAAAAGCCGCTGAGCGGGAGTAACGTGAGTCAAAGGTTCAATTAGCTTTGTTGTTATTCACAAATGAAATCGCATTATTAACAAAAAAGATAAATTCTTAGGTAATTTCAAAAATAAGGATTGTTTCGTCCGTGAGTTGATGGTTCATTTGACACAAGCTGGAATTCAAACCCAGCAAGCAAGAAGTGATCATGACGCACTTATTGCTAAAACAGCTGCAGCCAAGTCTTTAAATCCTTGTAGGCACGTCGTAGTAATTGGCGAGGATGTTGACATTTTAATCATTTTGCTTGAACAAGGTAATAATCAGTACGACATCACATTTCGAAAGCTTGGACGTGAACAGGACGTGAGTAAAGAATTTAGTACTAAGAAGTTGTAAGATACATAGACAAATATACTAGCTGTTTTGCTCAGTTACCATAGACAGGGAAAGAAAAAGCCATTGCGATTACTTCAAAAACGGGAAGATTTATGCCGATCACTTGAAGTTTTGAACCATGATAAAGCTAGTGTCCAATTTATGAAGCTGGCACATCATTTCTACTAACACACTACGATTCTCCAGCAATAGTAACCTTACTGGATGAATTCCAGTATCATTCATACATCCTTGCAGTGAGTCGTTCCCCATTCAGAACGAAATACAATTGGCAACATTGCCACCCACCAGTGATGCTGCGAAACACCATATCATCAGGTTCAATTGTACCATGGAAATGATTTGCGAGCGACTGAATATGGATGGACAACATTAGGAGGTATTCTCGTACCAGCAAGAATGACCAAGGAACCCGCTCCGTGTAATATCCTGTAACTGTAAAAAGGGCTGTGAAAGTATGTACGGCTGTCGGACAGCAGGAATTGTGTGCTATAATTTATGTCATTGTCGAGGAATTGGATGTAGGAATGAAAAACCAAATGATGAAGATCATAGAGATGAACGAGATAATGATAACCTCATTGATTTCTAATAAAATGTTCCAAAAATGTTCTTAAAGTGCATACTAACGTCTAATGTAAATATTAAGTTGATTTGAAGAATACTAGGAGCAACATTGCATTCTATTTTAAACAAGACATTTTTTAAAAATACACTCAAATGACTATTGTAATTGAGAGTGATTTTAAATGTGTGAAATACGATTTTCCTATGAATAGGAGACTACCAATTTCTGCTACTTTCTAATGCTGTCAATAAATAATTGTTGTGCTATATTTAACTGATGTAAAACTATGTATCATAAAAGCTTACTCCATTGGGGAAAAACGTTGGTCATTTTAAAAGTAAATTAATAATGATGATAGTGAAAACGGTGGCTGAGTTTTGTTAACATACGATAATTGTCAGTGCTGCAAGTTTTAAAGAATTTATGAGAAAATCACGTTTTGTCCCGAAATTTTGGGTTTTGCTCTTCTTACACAAATTGGGCTTGATTAGTATAAGTGTTACCTCGTTCGAATTTACGTTTCTTAAGATTTCCAATGATATATAACTATTGGTCCTATGTGATAAAAGAAGGTGACTAGAACCGTGAAAGTGTATGTCACCTTATGCACTTTTGTATATACAAAGAGGTCAGAAAGTAACATTAGTTATATTTTTTTCTCGGTTTGCATTGCACCGATTTGTGTCATTGTTGGCTATCATTGAGATAAATATCAAGGACATCTGTTAGTGTTGTTTCGTTGGTGTGCAATAACTGTCAGTGTTGCAAACTTCTCATGATTTCTAAAAATTTATCTTTTTTAAATAAAAAACCTGTTTTCTTCTTCCTTTTCTTATTTCTTTCCTGTTATTTCTTTCAAATAGGACATGTCACTATTAGAGAAAATTAAACAACAGATATAATATGCTATCTAACAGTGTACGATGTGTGATCAAAATACGGTGAATAATTTTAGTAATCAAAGTAATAAGCTTACATGAAAGTTGATTTAATCTCTTCAAAGTACTGTCCTTGGTTAGCAATGCACTTATCTCAACTTTGAATCTATGACTGGAAGCATTTCTGGAAGGCTTCTTTTGGAAGGGCATTCAGATGCTTTGTTGTGATCCTCTCAATGTCATGAATGGTGTCAAAACTTTTCCCTTTAAGCACGGTTTTAATTTTTTTTTTTTTTTTTTTGAAAAGCCAGAAGTCGCATGGTACTATATCAGGAGAGCACAGCGAATGTGGACAGACAGGATTTTTTTTTTTTTTTTTTTTTTTTGGCCAAAAACCCACGGATCAAAAGTAAGATGTGACACGGCGCGCTTTCCCGGTGAAGAAGGAAACAATTTGCCCATTTAATCGGCGGTTAAAATGCTTTTCACGAACCCGTACGAGATGTTTAGTTCCTCGGAAAACTCTCGAATAGTCATGTGCCATTTTTTGCACGTTTTCATCTGTTTTTAACGTCGAACAACATCTCGAACGTTGCTCATTTTCAACCGACTCCTTGCCGCTTTTGAATCGCTCATACCACTTGTAAACAGTCTTCAATGCCACCGCTTCAACGCCATACACTGATTTTGACATTTCGTGAACTTCTTTGGCACTTTTTTTTTTCAGCTTGGAACAAAATTTAGTATTGGCGCACGACAGACACTGTTAACACGGCCTCACTCTTCAGCCTCTAGAGTTCAAAGTCACAACTCGTTCAAAGTCAACACTGACTACACCAAAGGTTTAGGCTACGGGGCTTACTAGTTGAAATGGATACAACATCGATATATGTGCAACAGTGCAATTACATTCACTCCTTGTTTGTGTATTCCTATACTTTTTGATCACTCCTTGTTTATGTTCTATGTACAGTACTTAAATGAATGAATAAAATATGTTCCAGCAGAATAGAAAGTACCAAACTACATCAGATTAGGAATGAACAACATACTTTTTAACGCTTTACTTTAATGGTTCCTGAAATCTGCTTGCTTTAAGGTTACCAACAGTTTATTCTTTTAGTTAAGAGTCTTCATCCCGGCTAAATTAAAATACCGCTAATTTTACAGTAATTATGTGATATCTTCAAATAGATAAGAGATAATTGAAATATGGAACAAGAGCGCCCTAGACAATATTATTTTGCCGTTATCACAAGTCACCTAGTGGCTTTCCGTTTTCAGCTGTTTAGAAACGCGAAAATAAATGCCGATTTTCAAAATGCCTCGAAATCGAAAGCAGATAAGTGAGTCGTGATAACGGTTTCTTATGTAAAATAATATTGTCTGGGGCGCTCTTGTTCCACATTTCGATAATATTTTATCTATTTGCAGATATCACATAATTACTTTAAAATTAGCGGTATTTTAATTTCGTCGGAATGAAGACTCTTAAGATGCTTTACTCCATAAATCTGCTTTCAAAAAAAGTTTCACATAAGAGTACAGTTAATTACGTGCGGAATGAATTTTCAGATTACCTTATATAGTTAATGATATATGTATTATTTATAAGAAGAATAAAAGTATTTGCTCGTGTTTTCACAACAGTAAATTCAAAGTAATATTGCGCTCCCATAATCTTGCTGTTCAAAACTAGTCAACCTTGATCTTACTTTAGAACAAAATATATCTCCCGTGTGAACCAAACCACACTGGCTCTAATTGTTTTACGACTGTATTACCTAATACTTCTTTGTACAAATAGGAATAAAACTCTCTTATTTTCTCTCTGAAGTGTGTAAAGAAAATTATAACTTTGTTTTTTATAAAGAAAAGGAAAAAAATTGAATGACAATTGAAAGTCAGAAGTAAAAGATGAAGATAGCATTTTTTGCATTTCTCAATCTCAAATTTGAAATGAAATGAAATGAAATCTGTAAGTTTTACGTCCCAAGGTTATGCCGGTTAGGCTAAAGGAGACGGTGATGATGAGAGATGAGTGAAATGGTGGAATGAAGAAAGTGGGAGGAAACGGGAGAACCCCGAGAAAACCCACGCACACGGTGTTTGTCCACCATAAAGTTCACTTGGCGGGAGCAGGGTTTGAACCCAGGACCCCAAGCACCAGAGGTGAACGCTCTACCAGTGAGCCACCGCGCCCCCCACAATCTCAAATTTAAGACACATACTTACAATTTAACCTCACGTTCCTTACTACCCTTCGGCCTCACGATCCCTTACAACTGTTTGACGTCATTCACTATCAAAACCACAATCCTTTACTACCCTTTAACATTGCTCCTCATTGCCCTTTACTCCGTTCAATCTAAATTTTACACTTCACATTCTTCAATCTCAATCTCGCTTGCCTTCACTGTACCTCAACACAGCCTGGATTTCCCGACCTTTCACAATCCCTCCACTTCAGTCAAGTAGACTTACACTGTAAAAAAATAAAGCACTGTTTGTACATTTAAAAAAAAAGTCTTGTGGTCATAATTTAATATGCTCAGTAATGTCCTGAAGTGTTCTATTAGTGAAAAAAATGTTTATAATGCATCCTAACAGTGATTAATAGGAGCTTCCCTAGGAGTGTTTAAAATGTACCTGAACTTCTGATCTTTCAAAGAGTATATGGACAGAAACAACTAGTAAATGTGTAAATGGTAATGTGTAAAGTGTTCTAACACAGTTTAAAAGTTGTTTTTGGCTTAGGGTTGCCATTCGTCCCAAAAAATCCGGGACCGTCATGGAATCGACATCTGCGTCCCGAAAATATTTCTTGGGACGCTTAAATGTCCCGGATTTCAGTAAAGAAGAACAGTATAGAGTATGTATCTTATTTCGATTTTTTTTAAAGTTTAATATTATTTTATGTATAATACACTCAGGGGAAGTTCAAATATTACGTAAGCAGCCTAAGAAGGAATTGGATTTTTTCTTATTTTTGTTGACAGTGGGGGCGGGGAGGTCATGCTGTCTTAAGCATACATGCGAGTTATTGAGTTGCCCGAGTTGTTAGTTCGTTAAAAATAACATAAATAAAGTAAAAATTCAACGATAGAAATTCTTTGAAGATAACAAACGCCGCCAGAACATTGCCAAATTACATGTTCTTTAAAAAAAAAAAAAAAACAAAAAAAAACCAGCACGAACAGACAAAACGTGTGAAAGGAAACATCATACTTTGAATGAGCTAAGACAGACTCTGAAAGCCACGAAACATAACATATCAAGAGAAATTAAAAAAAAAAAAATCTTACCAGGGTAAATCATCTGCTAGGGAGGAGAAGGTCTACTAGGCTAAAATGACTAAAAATCAGATTACGTAATACTTGAATAACTCTATCTAATGGAAGAAAGTAAATTAGCACATAACAGTTCTTTTCATTTTAAGCATTTCAAAGATTGTCTTAATTTAGTAGCGTCCCGGATTTTAATTTTTGAAATATGGCAACCCTATTCTGGGCCCGTATACTGACTGGACACACTAGGAGTTCAAGTATCTTTTAAACACTCTTAGAACAGTTCCTAATTAATTAATGTAAGAACACATTCTAGACATTCTTTGTTCACTAATAGCACTTCAGGACATTACTGAACATATTTAACAATGCCGTTTCTATATAAAAAAAAATTCTAATACTGATTTACTTTCTGCAGTGCAATATCCTCTCAATTTTATAAATCTGAACTTCATGACCAATAGTCGTTATCTGTCACCACTTAAACTTTATTTAAAAAAAAAAAAAAAAAATTACGCCATTTCAGAAGCTTTAATCTCACGTGGAGTTGCAAGGTGGATCAGCAGTAGCTACCACTGATGTGGCATAAGCTTATGGTTTTCAACTACCGGTCCGTGAAATTGATTAGCCGGTCCGCATTAGAAAATCAATAGATTTCAATTATACTATGTATACTGCCCTGACACAAGGAAATAGAGACCCCAAAAAGAGCCTGTAACCATTGCTACATACCAGTGCAGAGAAGGAACCATGCCTGATATTGGAGTTAGTAGAGTTCGTACTTTGTGGAGCCACTTTGGCAGCACTCAAAGCTTCAATTCTATGTGTCACGGTATTAAGGATCATTGAAAAATACTATCATAATTGGTATAATTTGTGACACAATACTTGAAATAACTATTGTTTGTCTCCGGATATGTGAGTCATTTGAGAAATTTTAGTTGCAAGAGATATCAAACATTTTCTACATAACTCATGTCTCGGAATTGTCTGGACCACGATGCAATTGAACCCAATTTAGCTTTTATAGTGAATGGATAGCTTTGTTCTATGACATAGTGTCCCGCGTTGTGTGGCGTTCCATGACAGGTAGTTTGATTCAAAAAAGGGTCGTAAGCTATCTTGTAATGTCTCGATGTATTTTGCAGCATTGATGTATTTATCGCAAAAAAGCAAGTTACTACGACACTTCTGCCAATTGTAAACCGTACCACTGGACGATAGCTGAATTGTGTCTTCATGTCATTTGCGGTTCTGCAAGCAAAGATTTTCTGGCTAGTGTGTTTGTGGCGATGCATCACTGCTTCTTAGCAATACGCAAATATGTTGAATGTTCTGCCAACCCTGGCTATGATTCCTTCCTCTAATTTTCTGAACTCTCTGCTATAATCCAATCTTCATAGTTGTGCTTGCTTCCACAACTAGTTAGTCACTGTGTCTACTTGCTCTTATATTTTTTCATTGGCACTTCAAACAAATATATTTTTACTTTTCCATCTTAAAACTTTCTAGTATCTAACTTGTCTCCTATTTTCCGTCTTGGCTATACTTTTCAGTGGAATTCCACTTCAATCAGCTCAAGATTGTGATCCAACAATTTTTTCATTTTTTTTTTTTGATACCTTGGCGTTCATCATTTTTTTTTTTAAACCATACCAACAGGTCACTAGCTACAAATTTAGAAGTTTCCATTCAGAAAGGTTATTAGGTAAATACTAAATATTAGCTATCCATTAACTGTAGTCTTTCATTGCCTCTTTTATTTTACTTCCATCATATCACAACAGTCAGAAGACAAGTTTCATGAAAGTAGATATACAGTACAATACTACTTCTTATCGATAGATATAACATTCGTTTGTTCTCCCTGTTTCTTAACTTCTATATAAGCACTTTCATCCGTCATCTATTTTCTCTCCTAAACAAAATTTTGGGACGAAGCATTCCTCCTCTTTTCTGACTTGAGACGCCCGTGCATGATGAGTTTGGATGCAAAACTTCGCGGAGAAAATTTCGTCGCTCGTAATCTCGAGGGCTAAATCCTTGTCGTGATGATGATGGTGATGATCATGGGTACCCACCGGGCCCGGACTCCTCAAAAACTTGTTAACTTGACATATATTTGTACATGTTTTTGATAAAACTATACATGCTTAGCAGAGAAATGGTTGAGGTAGCTTAAAATTTTTGATTTTACACTTCATTTGTATTCTTTCCTTCTAGAAACAACTTCAGCTCTATATTTTTGTCTGAGAATGTACGTGGTCTTATTTTAAAATTATTTATCTTCTTGTCAGGTGTAGAATAACATCGAGTCAATAATACATAGACGTAGTGTCTTGTAGCATTGGACCCCACAAAACTTTGGACCCCTTTTAAAAAACAAAACAAAAAAAAACATTTCTGAGTGCGCCCTAGTGATAATAATTAATGTTTATTATACTTTTGATGCTAAGAATGTACGTGGTATTCCTTCTATGTATACATATTCTGTGTAAATCCCTCAAACACTCCTGAATTTCACGCTGACATGGAAAGAGCACACTCAAGGGACCTAGATTTTCCTTAGATCCCTCTGTGTGCAGAGAGTTGTGAATAAAATGAAGAAAGTAAAATATATTAAAGCCGCAAATGAGACCATGTGGAATTAGAAATTAATTAGACGTTAAATGTTGTTCACTGCAGCATAATGTTTTCCAATAACGAATGCTTGTTGTAGTCAAAGCCAAGTTAAAAAAAGTTACAAGCATTAAATGAAGAGTTTCTGTCTATATCAACCTGTTTGTTCAGAGAAAGAGAACACAGACAAACACACACACACACTCTCTCTGATCCTTATTGATTGAGAGGTAGTGAACAGTTTGAGTTTACCATTCTTGGATACTCAGTAACGAACCTCTCCTTTTGATGACCTTATTAGTAAGACACGCAAGACAAAGCCCGTTACATGAAAAGCAAAGAATATAATTATGGCGTTCGTTCTTCGGAAGCAAAAGAATCAAGCATGCTTCCCTTTTACGTATACACAAACGACTAATCAAAGACACTAACGAACGTTTTAATTAAGGGATATTGTAAGAAGTTATTATTATTATTATTATTATTATTATTATTATTATTATTATTATTATTATTACAATGAACTACTGGTATACTAAAATTCGGGAACTTCCGAAATAATAACCTAGAAATAATTTTGCAATTCTGAACATTTCATGTATTGGGTTTGTTATAACGACATTTTACTGTATTATTACAATTATTATTATGAATAGTCTTGTCACAGAGATCTCTGATAGCCATTAGAAGAAACTGTGTGGGGAATCACAGGTCCAATCTTGAACTTATTAGCGAATGCGTGTGTATTAAATTAAAATGCAATCCTCTGGTGAATTTCTTGATCTTGTGTGTTTATTTTCACCCAACCTTTTCCCTGTGATCTTTGAAAATTACCTGAACCATGTTTCTAGCAGGTTGAATCCTCTTCAGAATAATATACTGATATTTGGAAATTTTAATATATCTAAAATTGATTGGTTAAATAACAAACAGCTTCCAGGGAGACATAACTAGACTACTCAAAACAACTTTTTCAGATAATTCTAACCTGTGTGTTGAACTTTCCGTCTCCGCTCTTGATCTTGTTTGGTATCATCAATGTTAACTCAGTGTCAAAAAACACTAATCAGTATATAGTGCCTCCTGATTATTTTCATCATCCGACTCAAACTATTGTATTTTTACCTAAGAGTTGTAAAGTAAATAAGTTCCCTGAATGTTTTCAATTTGTTAAATATGATTATTATTACAATATATCAACAACTAGCTAATACTGATTGGCATAATATTTTGCAAAAAATAGCTTATAAATGAAGCGGTTTTGGATCTTGAAAAAGTAATTCTATCAGCTATGGTAAACAATATCGAAATTGCGTTCTAGAACATCAAAATATCCTTACTAATATTCAAAAAATCTATTTCTTTATTAGAAGCCAATAATTTAGATCAAAAAGTGTACAAAATTACATCCAATCCGTGGAACTTTCACTAAACTAAAAGATGACAAACATTTTTATCATAGCAAAGTAGAAAATCAGTTAAATAGTAATCCCGAGAAATTTTGGAGATACATATCTAAGGGTAATAACAAAGTTTCACCTGGAATTGTTAAAAATAATTCCTTGGCTACTGATTGTGGGTTGTTGGGAAATTTATTTGCTGAGTACTTTACATCAATTTATCAGACATTTCCAACCATTGGTAATAGAGTAATTATTTTATATTAACGGAACCTTCTGCGAGAGGAAGCCACCTCTGATTACTACTAAAAATGTAAGAGATGCTATTAAATTCTTTAAGATCAGATCAACATCTGTTATAGATGGAATACCTGTTTTCATTATAAAAGGAGTGATCGAAATAATTTCACCAGTGTTAGCATCCTAGTTTAATTGGAGTTTAAATGAAAATATTTACCCTTAAACTTGGAAGTTAGTAGCCATAACACCCATATCCTAATGGTAATGATATCAATGATTATAGGTCTATTTCTATGATGAATGTTATTCCTAATTTTTTAAAAATAATGTACATCTCCTTGTAGCACTGTCTGTGATCATTCAACATGGGTTTATGAATGGTAAATCAGTAATTAAAACTTGGCAAATTTTATGCAAAGTCTATTTTTTGTTATTCGATCTGGTGGTCAAATTTATGTTATTTATTTTGATTTTGCAAAAGCATTTGATAAACTGCCTCATCATTTATTAATAAGTAAGCTATCCAAGTACAAATTCTCAAACCATATAATAAAATGGCTAGAATAATATTGAAGTAACAGGAAATTTAGAGTTAGGTATAATGGGTATAGTTCTTCTATTACGACATAAAATCTGGAGTATCTTAGGGTTCTAACCTGGGTCCCACGCTGTTTTCACTTTGTATAAATGGTTTACCTGATAAGTTAACCTGTAAATATTTGATATATGCAGATGTCATTAAAACTAATACTGTTCAAGATCAAGATATCTTGCGAGAAAACATTGGTATGTTAGCTAAATGATCAGAGAATAATTTGCTACCTTTGAATATTGCCAAAATTGAAAGTGTAACTTTTTCCAGGAAAACTGATCTTTTGTCTTACAAATTTATAATAGATAATCAGGAAATTGAATCTGGAACTTAGGTTAAAGATCTACGTATGAATAATATTAGATAATATTATTTTTTTTCAAAAACATTTCCCAATGGTGCCCCCCCTTATGTCCATGACGCACCCCCCCAATTGTCTAACCATAGGTGTTCTTCCATGAAAAAAAAATCTTTTCGATTAATTTTTACACCCCCTCAAACATATTTATATAGATTTTTAACCCCCCCAAATATTTCAATGACGCAGTTTGCGTCATAGCCCCCCTTGTGGGCACCCCTGCGATTTCCAGGTAAATATATGCAAGGTCAGAAAAAGAATTAATAATATTAGTATGGCTTTGCGCATGTTTTGAAAATTAATACTTGCGAAATTCCTTACATGTGTAATGTGCGTTCTCATTTGGAATATGACAGGGTAGTTTGGAACAATGAAATAAAATATTTTGTAAATACTGCTAAAGAGTCTATTCAGAATAAATTCCTAGCCTGGTTACGATGGATGTTCAAAGAATTCAATGACATAAGTTTGTCTAGTATATCCAAAGAACTACGTCTTTTGTGTTTAGCCGATAGGCGATATATTTTTGATCTTATTTTTTTAAAAATAATATTCTTTATCGATTTTGTTTCCATAATAGTTCCTTATCGTAAAACTAGAAATTTTGTTTGCCTTGGGAAGCACACATGTTCGGTAAGGCTTAGGTCCGGAGACCTAGCAGGTGAGAGTAGAAGGCATATGCCGGGTAGAGCACGCTTGGTTCAGAAGCAAGCCCTTCGGTATGTCACGATGTAACTGAAGAGGGCATATCGAATATGGGAAAGTTCTACTTCCCGTCTTATACACCACCGATCAACCGACACATAACACACGAATGACAATTCAACTGAACGGCCAACCGGCCTCTCGCTGCCCCAATCCATGGCTACGCACGACAACACTTAAGTATATTATAGACATTCGCTGGAGTCGTCCAATAATCATTTACACTTAACAATACTGGTGTGTAACTTGTCCGACAACCTTCAGAGTACTAGCTGCATGTCTTCTATAAACACTAAGATCAGTATGCCATTAACAACGGCCAGTGTGCTGAGGCCCTTAAACTAAAATCAACATGTCCTCTACAGATATACATTCTGTGGTTGGAATTCGTTCGAAGAGGGCAATGTACTGGGTGTGTATTGACAGATCTAAAATGATTTATCACCAATACCTTAGTTTCATGTCGAACGCAGCAAAAATTCAACTTCGAGTATGAAAGAGATTGTATGGATGGAAAAGTAAGGAAGTTGAAAGTTATAATTTGGAAGGAAAAGTAGCACAAAGATGCAAGTAATTTCTATCGAATAAAGTAGATAGAAGCTTTTCCTCTGAAGAGAAGGAAGTGTATATAGTAATCGTTAATTAAAAAAGGATTTTAACTACTTGAACTGGGTAATCTGAAAGATATGCGGGATGAAATAAAAGATAAGACTCAGAAAAAAAACTTACATATGAACCATCTACTAAAAGCTGGAATACAAGAATAATATTCTTTATCGATTTTGTTTCCATAATAGTTCCTTATCGTAAAACTAGAAATTTTGTTCGCCTTGGGAAGCACACATGCTCGGTAAGGCTTAGGTCCGGAGACCTAGCAGGCGAGAGTAGAAGGCGTATGCCGGGTAGAGCACGCTTGGTTCAGAAGCTGGAATACAAGAAATGACATAGGATAGGAAAGTTAGAAGAAGTGGTAGATAAAAAATATCTTTCAGTGACATTTTTTACTATGTAGAAGAGAAGCGAAGAAATTTGACAAGGGGACAGATTAATTTGATTTGAACTAGAAGGACGAGTATATTTGTTTTTCAGATGATATGACAGCCTTGCGGAATCAAAATCGAAAATTGACATGATGCCAGAAAATAATTAAAGAAGAACTATAAAAATAATTTGAAATTAAGATAAATATATAAAAGATTATTCCTGCAATGTTCGCCTTTTCCCGTTTCGCCTTAGGGCCTCTAGCAATGAAATTTGCATGCAAAACCTGTTATCACTTTCTATCTTCATGTAAGACGGAACGGGAAATCTCGATGTGAATTTTCCCGTTTCGCCTTACGAACATTATGTTGGTAGGCTTGCAAATTCATTCATAGATACAATTTGATTTGTTTATTCATATAACAAAATAAGTGCAGTAACTACACCAAGTACAGAACATTTATACAATATGCTATTTATCTTCCATATGTATACATTGAACAACAGGATCTAACAAGGGAACCTTCCGAAAATGATAGTTGCAGTGAAAGATGTGGCCTATGCTAATTGAAAGAGATGTAACAGAGATGAGCATTCCCGAAAAATTAGCTGCCCATAGCAATAGGCTCATGAAATATAAGGGATGGAAGTTCGGGAAACAGCAAGGTTGGACAAGGGGGAAAAGTGCAAATTCCGAAAAAAAAAAAAAAAAAAGGAGGGGGCCACGGCAAAATACAGTGCTGACAAGTGATGTATAGAAAGAGACTTGCCACAATAGGGAACAAATGAAGGACACCAGTGGGGTTAACAGTGTTGCCAACTGCAATGAAAAGTATATGTTTTGCAAAGAACACTATATGAAGTGAGTGCAATATTCAGTGTCAATCTGTCATGTAGAACATAAGATATGACGTGTATAATCAGTGGTACAATCCAACAAAAGAGAATAGTAAAAACAGAAGTACGAAAAATACGGAAAAAACGGAGTTGGCCATAATGTGCCACATTTGATCACGGGCTGTGCATATTAGAATGAACAAAACAAGAAGCACCGAATATGCAGGAAACCGACGTACCTAGAATCGAAAAGAAAAACGAGTTCCAAAGTTGGCAGCACTGGACATGAAAATCCAGACAAATCTAATATAGTTAGGCCACTCGCTTCACAAAAAGAATATTCCGGCAACAGGCATCACTCGGAATGCATCAATGCTAGAGTGATTGAGGCAATGTCAAGTCGGGGAACATGAAATGGTTGGGTTGAGCCAACAACCGATAATAGAAGTAGTGAACATTATGTCATGGTTGGGTCGTATATGGGAATATGCAGGGTGTCCCACCAAACTTTGTAACCTGAAAGATTTGCGAAACGAACAAAAATGTGAAGGATCCAGTTGTGCAGGAATGTACCAATATCAGGGGGTGATAAAAGTCTGTGAGAAGCAAGTGCCCCCAAGATCCCCATCATAGGGCCCCAGGAGCCAACTTCAAATTTTCAAATGGCAACAGGGACCGAGTGGTACCTCTCTCGATAGATCATGGAATGTGCAACAACATCTATAGGAAACATTTGCTATATAAAGCATGTTTTTCAAAATGGCCGCCACAAATATATGTTGTGTCTTAACATGGCATCGAACATTGTGATCTCAAATTGCTGCGAAGCGAAAAGAGATGTTGCAAATCCAATTGCACAGAAATGTACTCATGTCGAGGGCCAAGAGAAGATAGTAAGAAGCAAGTCCCCCAGGGCCCCCATCATAAGGCTCGAGGGGTCAACCGCAACATTTCAAATGGGAACAGGGGGCGGATGATATTTCTCTGGATAGATACAACACTGCCTATAAGAAACATTTGCTATATGAAACACGGGTTTCAAAATGGCCGTCAAAAATGCACGTTGTTCTTGTCACCGAGCAGATATTTTTGGCGGCCATTTTGAAATCCCATATAGTAAATATTTCTGATATGCGTTGTTGCATATTCCAAGATTTATCGAAAGAAATATAACTCGACCGATGGTGCTATTTGAAATTTTGAAGTTGGGGTCCCTGGGACCCTATGATGGGGGACTTGGGGGCACTTGCGTCTCACAGAAGTTTGTCGCCCGCTGTCATGGGTACATTCCTGCGCAACTGGATGTGTCACTTTTTTTTTTTTTCGCTTTGAAAATATTTCAGTCGCAGAGTTAGGTGGGATACTCTGGATATATCATATAGGCGGTGATAGTACTGCAGACAGCAACACACAGCAGATCAAGCCTTTGATTATGTTTGCTTTCTACAAGTGTGGATATGTGATAGAAAGACCACCAAAGGTTCCGACACCTCTAGAGTACTGTTTTGAGACATTCACAGGCGATCATTGTACCATGTGTGACGGATTGGCAGTATTCCGCTGTGCTCACTGCAAATGTATCTTCTGTTTGGATCATTGTCTCACTGAACAATTGCACGTACAATGTGGACGAGCATGTACAAATGATGCGAAGGCTAATGCTTGTCGCCGGAATTTTCTTTTTGTGAAGCGAGTGGCCTAACTATATTAGATTTGTCTGGATTTTCATGTCCAGTGCTGCCAACTTTGGAACTCGTTTTTCTTTTCGACTCTAGGTACCGTACGTCGGTTTCCTATATAGTTGGTGCTTTCTTGTTTTGTTCATTCTAATATGCACAGCTCGTGACCAAATGTGGCGCATTATGGCCAACTTCGTTTTTCCGTATTTTCGTACTTCTGTTTTTACTATTCTCTTTTGTTGGATTGTACCACTGATTATACACGTCATATCTTATGTTCTACATGACAGATTGACACTGAATATTGCACTCACTTCATATAGTGTTCTTTGCAAAACATATACTTTTCATTGCAGTTGGCAACACTGTTAACCCCACTGGTGTCCTTCATTTGTTCCCTATTGTGGCAAGTCTCTTTCTATACATCACTTGTCAGCATTGTATTTTGCCGTGCCCCCCTTTTTTTGTGGAATTTGCACTTTTCTCCCCTTGTCCAACCCTTGCTATTTCCCGAACTTCCATCCCTTATATTTCTTGAACCTATTGCTATGGGCAGATAATTTTTTGGGGAATGAACATCTCTGTTACAGCTGTTTCAATTGGCATAGGTAACATATTTCACTGCAACTATCATTTTCGGAAGGTTCCCTTGTAAGTATTGCATTAGAAAAATGAAATGAAATCTTTGAGTTTTACGTCCCACGGTTATGCCGGTTAGGCTAAAGGAGACGGTGATGATGAGATATGAGTGAAATGAAGAAAGTGGGAGGAAACGGGAGAACCCCGAGAAAACCCACGAGCACGGTGTTTGTCCACCACAAAGCTCACTTGGCGGGGGCTGGGATCGAACCCGGGACCCCAAGCACCAGAAATAAACGCTCTACCACTGAGCCACCGCGCCCCCAGTATTGCATTAGAGTAAGTATTGCATCTAAGTATTGCATGAGAAATTGCATCTGCTCATTTCTGGAGGATGCGTGTGTTCACCAGATGAAGATTCAAATTCATCACAAATTAGAACAACAGTGGCCTTACACCTTTCACTACACTTCTAAAATGATTTTGACTCACGACGATCCGTAACACAGTAACCTTCCCCTTCGTTTCGACGCGATGAAAGTTACAGCCATTTTCCACACTTTCGAGTGACGACCTCAGTACTGATCAGGAACTTTTACTCATCAAACTCAATATAAAAATAGTTGAGCAACATACATATCTTTAAATGAGACATCTAATCGGAAACCTGTTCCCCGATTGGCTCCTAACAATCAATTATCTTACAGAAAACGAAGTTGCACAAAAATTCCAAAATCCCTTTCCCCTCCTGCTCCAGCCTTGCAAATGCATACAAATAATCTAATTACATGAATATAAACATTAATTCTTATGCTTTTTCAATAATTTATCCCACTGACAAGAGCGGACTTGGCTATTCGGCAAATCGCCAACATGATAAAAAAAAAAAAAAGTATATATTTACAGGAAAAATATTTTGTTTGAATTTAAGTCGCTAATGCTAGGCAGATGCATTCAACATCTTCTAGCTCTAGATTGTTTAAAATCTTTCCATGTACACTATATTTAAAAATCAAAGAAGGGTTTCTTTGATCATAATAGTGTAAGATAAGGTTAAAATGTATAAGAATAATTAGTATTTTCAATAATTATTGGAAATACTTATTATTCATATACATTTATTATTATATGTTGAGTATTGAGCACTTATTGAGACTTTGGCCTTCGCAGTACGTGAGTTTAGAATAATTGGTTGTACAAAATGTACCTATAAACTATTAATAAGGAAGCAAAATCATTTATGAAAGGCAATTTGTTTGATTTTGTCTTTTTGTGGGTATAAATGAAAGAAAAAAAAGCTTGAAGAAAATATAAGATTAAATTCAGACATCATTATACAATATGCAATATAGTAATAAATTCGCAACTGTGCATCTAGTTACGCAAGTCAGAGTATCACAGTGGGTGATTAATTTATTTTTTAAAATTAACGTATTAGCATTGTTCATTTCTTTAAAAAAAAATATATTTTATATTACAAACATGGTTCATTTGTTGTAGGCACGGGATTGGCATTTAGGGTCCGAACTCCCCTTCCTGAAATCCCGACTTTTCTTTAAATTTTGTCTAATTTTAGGGGTCATATTAGAAATTTTAATAAGTTTGTCCTCATATTGAATTTGGAGCCCTCCCCCTCGAAACGAATTCCTGCTCACGTCCCTGGCTGTAGGTATTAAGCAAGTTTAATAAACATATAATAAGCGAACCTCATTTGGCAGGATACAGTTTGAAGGGCCAGCTCTCCATTCTCCTCCTCAGCTAGCCCTGTATATATCGCTCTTGTAAGTTCGCCCGGGGCGAGAGTATACAACGGCACCCGCATACATATATTCCAAGCAATTTTTCCTATCTTTTTTCCTTTTTTTCTTCCGAATTTTTCGCCCCCTTACTTCGGCGCCCGGGGCCGTCGCCCCGCTCCCCTCACGGCACGGCCCTGCTTGTTGCTCTAATATTTTTAAAACGTTAACTTTACCAAATAAAATTATCCTCCCCTTAGGTTTTTTTTTTTTTTTTTAACCTAAGTATAGTCGTATAGTTTTTGCTTTTTTGCTCACTGATGAAAATTGGGCTTAGGCTGTTTGATGGCTGGAAAGTTTTGTGAAACGGAGTTTCAGTTCTGCAAAAAAATTTTCATTACGCAATTAATGAAATATGATTATGAGAACTATTATTTTAATTTGTCCTTTTTCTTTACACATAAGTAGCGAGCATTGGCGAGGATTTTTTTCAATCTTCAAAACTTTTCTGCACTCCTGATCTGAGTTCAGTTGTTTTCGAGGAGTTGCAATTCTATTTCTGTAGACAGAATAAACGATTATCGTTGAGGTTAAAAGAAATAAAGTACAGGTAAGGTGGATAGTGTTAAAATTGATTCTATTGTTTTTATGTATGTACAAGGAAATAAAAAGAAAAATCCGATAAAGAGAAATGAAAAATGATAACGAGAATTTGAGAGAGTAGCAGCAGATTCGAAGCAAGGTGTTCAGGTTCAGGTTCAAGGTATTTTCCTTTCTTCTCTTCGGTGTGTATTTGCTTAAGCAGGGCTACCAATATATGAAAATCTTTGTAAGGCGAAACGGGAATTCCCTTTTTGCCTTACGATAACAAATCCTTAAAGGACCAATTTTTTATTGGCGTTTCCTGGGATAAGAGTCATAAGGCAAAACGGGAAAAGGCGAACAGTGAAGACACGAGAAAAGATTATAACAGTGGTAGCTGGGATGACTAAGGCTATAGCAATTGTTGAAGTATGAGCAAACAAAGTAGATAGTTTCCATTGCTTACATGGTATCGTTAACGAAGATATGAAATGTAAACGAAAAGAAAAGCAACGTATGGTAAAATGATGAGAAGTACACTATGAGAGTCACTGAATGAAGACCTATAAAAAGGAATTACAATGCTGACTACCACATTGTCCGGAGTAGAAACACTTACTTCATAAAATGACAGAAATTATTCTACATGAATTCTTCGAAATGTTAAGGAGAAACTGACTGGAATTATAAACCAGTGAAATGCATTAGGAATAATAAGAGCGAAAGAATATAATGTGAATCAGTTAAAAAGATTTTAGAACAGGGTTGGGGAAGAAATCGTAGTTTGACTGACAAAGTAGACGCTATATCATAAAAGGAAAACAAGAAAATTAAATGAAATATTTGAGTTGTTTAACGTCCCACGATTATGCCAATTCGCTAAAGGGGACGGATGATCAAGACAAGTGAATGATGATAGAAGAATTAGTGGAATGAGACAGCGGGAGGAAACAGGAGTACCCGAGAAAACCCACGGATGCGATGTTGTCTTTGTTTGCTTGTGATCGAACCACGGACCCCAGGAACCATATGTATAAGCACTGTACTCCCCAAAGGAAAATAAGAATGGGAGAGAAGTATAAAGTAAATGAATAATATTAATGGTATAATTCCTACATCAAGACGAAGTTCCTTAAAACTCACAGTATATAGAAACTTTCAAATATATAGCAAGTATCCTACCAGTGATGGAAGAACATACTATGATTAATTGTATTGGTAAGACTAGAAACCCGATCCCGCTAGCTCGAGTAGCTGCCCATTTATCTCATGATTTTGCTTAAATTTCAGTTGGGGTGTACAAGAATTCTTTATTCTAGTCGTCTCCCTCAAATTCCACATGTCAGAGACAGTCATGGTCTTAGGAAATGTTTAACATGTTAATTTAACGTATAATTATAGAAAAAGAAAAGCTCCTGTATGCGTTTCATAAACCCGGTGACGACTGCAGGTTTCATTATAAATTACCTATGCGGCAAGTTCTTGTTGTCTGGACATATTTCCCTCCTTCGTTTCACAATTTTCCTATTTCTTAGAATAACACACATTCATAAAAGATTGAGGTCTCCCCGTAGGACGTTTTAGGTTAAGTAATTAGGTTAAGGGGTCACCAAATTGGCTCCTTCTTTTAATTCAAAACGATAAGGACACTTTTTTTTAATATTTATCCATATGAGCTTGCACGCAAGCTATTAATTTTATTTCTTAGTCTTTATAACAGAGCACGCAATGCCAACGGGAGAGGGGGTGAGTGGGAGGTTCAATCTATATAGCGAGAGTGGCAAGGCAAGGTCGGGTTCAAGGACGACCAAGCCCACAGCGCCTGGTCGATAATATCCAATAAGCATAGCGACGGGTGTGATTGACCTTTTCGCGGCTGCGGAATGGAGCGACTATGGACCAACCGCTTTTGCGCAAAATAAGAATAGAACTAAACTTTATTTTTCAGCCTAAAAATAACAAATTTAGAAGAAAATATGCGACGTGGCGAGGCAAAAAAGAAAGAAAGAAAGAAAACTGGCCACTCTTCTCCTGGTCTTACCTTATGATAGGGACTAGCTCTGCTAGATAACGGATTAAAACCTATTTTTAAAATTTTGTTTTAGTTACAGTATGTTACGAACAGTGGCGGCTCTAGATTCTACAACAGGAAGTGTCATCAGTAATGGCGGTGAAACTGGCTTTACATCCTTCTTCCCGCATCACAAAATCATCCTCTGGCTTTGGGGCCTCCAGTAATATTTTACTTTGAAGGGATTTTTAAAGTCTAATATTAGGTACAAATATTGAAAAAAAAAATGTCATTGTATAGTCATATACCCTATATATATATATATATATATATATATATATATATATATATATATATATATATCATTAAACTTAATATTACATACTTTTCTCAGCACAAAGAATTCAAGTTATTCTCGAAGTGTAAAATAATTTATGTCAACACCACTAAAATTATTTTCTCAATTAAATTTTCTCAATTCTAAGAAATTCAGGCGCTCAGTCAGCTAACAAATTGACAGCTGTTGCGCGAGCGCAATGCCTTGATCGATTTGAACAATTCTTTTTTCTATAGACTCTATCATTATCGATTCGATTACAGTTATTATACTTAAAATATTTACAAGTAAGTTAAAAAGTATCAAAGAAATGTGATATTAAAAAAAAAAAATCAGCAAACTGTAGAGCACATGCGTGACCGCAAGATATAAATGAATTCACAACTTTTCCGCAATATTAAAGCAATTTTGCATATCTTCAGTTCATCCTAATACCCAACACCAGTTGTTGGTCCCACTACAGGAAAATAACGGTGGTACTTCAATAAGAAAGTCACATAAAGCCAATAAACGGAAATTTTCAGTTTTTTAAAAATAAAAAAATGCTTTTTATGAAAAAAACTCCGTCCGAAACAGTCGGCTTATTTTCTATTTACCATACAAGTAATTACAATAAATGTAAATCAATAATAACAAAATGATAACATATGTACAATATTGGAATGAACTCTTTAATATATTTTGTAGAACTTATACAAGATTTAAAGATAGTAGACATATGTAATTTTAAAAATCTGGCATCGCTCACAAAGATTACACATAATTTTAGGTAGCAATTGGCATAAGTATCATTCTTTCGTGTGGCAACACTGCAGAGACAGATGCAACTAGTAAGCTCACCAAATGAAAACTAACTCTTGGAATAAATTTACATTCCAATGAGGCTTTAATCAACAAATAACTACAGTATTGTTCCTTGTAAATTTTCCTGTTTGTAGGGAGTGACATATCATTCCGTCACTATTCCTTCGGCCGCCCCTGATCATTTCTTTCTATAGCTCATGATAAAATAGTAAACTGCATCGAACAAAGAAAGAAAGGAAGAAAGAAAGATAAAAGCACGAACAGGAAATAAAAAGAAAGTAGAAAAAAAAACAATTCGAATTCTAAGAACTGCGGATGCGAATTAGAAAACCGAAAGAAAATAGGCCAAGTTGGCAAAACAGCAATGTTGCACTGCAGAACAAAATCGCATATTCTTCGTGTTTGGCTTCCTGCTGAAGAAAGCTTTTTAACGGTTCCAATCCAATAACAACAAATATAGACAACCTTGATGGAATCCTTTTTATCTAACTACAGCGTGCGTGATGTTTGAAAGAGATAATAACTCTTAATAGAACGTCAATATTAGTTTTGATATTATCTTGTGTCCTTATTATGTATAAAACAAAGACAAACCAGTCTGTTAGTAATTGCATTGCAGTAAATATTCTGCATTAATATGCAAACTACAAAACATTCAAGAGTTACAGGTTGCATAAACATCTAGGAGAATATTTAAATCTTAATTCTTATTATAAACGCAAGATGCATCAATCACGCTTCCAATAGTTCACAAACAGGTTAATAGTTGTCGCTAGTTGCACGTCCTTCTACTTGACACCAAAAGATGTCACTAGCATACGGCCAATTTGAAGACCAATCGAAGGTTTGATGGAGGTAGGAGAAATTAGTTTAAGTAATGTTAAGAAAATGTTAACAAAACAAACAAATTACATTTCAAAAGTGCTTTCCATTTAAATATGAAACAACCTATGGTATTATTAAGTCTAACGAAGATGGAAAAAACTGTCTACACATGAGACATTCTAGTCAACAGATTCCATTAAACCAGGACCGTATTTCTGCACGGGACGAACACGGGTCGTGATTCCAGGTTGCAAATTTTTTCGGACCATTTTTTTTTTTTAATTTTATACACCAGTTCTGGGAATTTCAAAGATTTATTATCACACGAGTACTAATTCTGGCACGGTAATTTTTACATTTGTAAATGTTCAGGTACCTTGAGTAGAAAGAGATAATTAACATTTTCAAACGAACTTAAAAAGTTCGTTACTGAATTCTCTCTCTCTCTCTCTCTCTCTGTGTGTGTGTGTGTGTGTGTGTGTATGTGATGAGGTCTGTCTGTCTGTTATTTGAGATTTTTTTTTTTTTTAAATTTAAGGAGTCATATTTCGGGAACCGTAAACTATGGAGAGATTATATTGGTGTTGATCAATACCTAAGAGGATGGTGAACAGTTTGGTACCAAATAGTAACCAGTGACCACTGGCCAACTGGCCACCATTCCCCAGATATTGGCCAAAAAAGTTCGAATTTCGGGAGATTGAAGGAGCCATATCTCGGGGATTGTAAGTCGTAGACGGATGATATTTTGCGAATTTTTGCGAGAAAAAGAAGATGAGGATAAAAAAAATTCTTTTGCATGTAGGAACAATCACAGTTATTCTTCCCGCTCCATCTCTCCATTTTTTTTTAAAGTTCGTTCTGTTAATGCTCTTGGAGCATTCTCAACTGGTTAGTATGAATTTATATTCACGCAATAATAGGTTACGTCTCTAGACAAGGTGTTAATTCAAGAATGTATTCATCTACGCAGTCTCCTTTAAGCTTATCAGATTTCTAGTCCTAACAATATTCAAGAAATTAGTTTCTGCTGAGAATAGTAAACTCTCTTAACAATACTGTTCGACTCTGAAGCTCATCTCTTCCCTCCCTGTCTTCCCAGCACAAGAACAATGCACAAGTTTCGAAGTGTGTAATAAATAATAATAGTAATAAAAAATAAATAATATAACTCAGTTAAAAAATAATAATTCTTGACTTGTAAAATAATATTATAAAACGTAACGATGTATGTTATTACGTTCTTGTTTTAATTTTGGTAATAAATTATTATTGTTGTAGTTATTACTTCATTTTCTCCTCCTCCTCCATTTTCAGGAGCTACGTGGCCAAGGGGTTAGCATACGCATCCTTGGCTTGGGGACCCGGGTTCGACTCCCGGCGGGAGCTCATGTGGTCTGGACCCCACGTTAATCAGTATATCCCGTTTCATATAGCCTCGCTGCTGAAAGAGACGTTAAACTTGTCGAGAGACAAATAAATGGTATCCCTATAATCATCTTGAACTATATTATTATCGGTGTTTTGGCCCTGCATCAACAGACCGCTACCTTTGCGTGTAATGGCCTGGGAAAATATCTTTCAGAAGAAAACAGAATACTGCATGAAGGAAGAAAAAATAAAATGAAATCTCTGTTTTACGCCCCACTGTATACCGCCAAGGCTAAAGAAGACGGTGATAACGAGGAATGAATGAAATGGTGGAATGAAGAAAGTGGGAGAAAACGGGAGAACCCCACCCACACGGTGTTTGTCCACTACAAAGTTCACTTGGCGCGAGCTGTGATCGAACCAAGAACACCATGCACCAGAGGTGAACGCTCTACCACTGAGCCACCTCGTGAAGCAAGAGGTAGCATATGGTGAGTATATATCGCGTATTTAGCTTAAGGTGACAATCAAGTAAGAATCGAATTTAGTTAGAATACCAATATATGTCACTATATCATATGCTAGAAATAAAATTTTGAAATGTACTACTAATAGTTGCACAGAATATCACTTTATAATCAGCAACAAAATGCTTTGATACAGTTTATATAAATTGCTACAACAATCGATAAGAACAGTAATTTCAATTTAGTAACTTTCGATAATTTCTCCCTTTTTGATGATTTAAATGCTTTTACATTATTTTATTTCAGAGGGACTCTCGATTCAGTTATTCTGCTCTCATTCTTCCCAGGATACTTTGCAGTCGGTGACGTCACGTGGGGGTATTGCCGAGGATGTTATAAAACAGAGGATTTGCCCATACCGGAAAAATCGTGAAGCCATACGTAGTAGTATATGATTGGCGATTTTCTTACCTCTGAAAGGTTATTTCGGGTAATTTCTTCTCTTACACCCATACGTGCAGATAAACGACTTAAATAAAATAAACGACATACACACTACACGTCTACATATGAAGATCACAATGTTTTGAGCTAACATGCATGGAGGTCATTCAGTTACCTAATAGGATGAAGATACGTATGAGCAGATCCTCTATTTTATAACGTCCTTGGTTATCGCGAAGTATCGTTCAAGAGAACAAGTGAAACACTGCATAAGCAATTACGCTAATAGTTGGTATACTGTTTTAAGATGTGCAAAAGTTCCTCCACAAGATGTCACGGACAAGGACTCAATCAGAACGCTAAACGCGAACTGGGGCTACCTGTTATTTTATATACCTTGATTTTATTCGACATGGAATATAGTAGGAACATAGCAGCATTATCTCTCAAGTAGCATTTTAATTCAGTTGTTTAGTAGCAATAACCCATTATTTTATTTATTTATTTATTTATTTATGTTTCTTCTTTCTTTCATGTTTTGGTGCAGATTTCCCACATGTCCATTGAAGATCTTATTACATAAACGGTAAGTATATTTTTCTACACGACTTTCCTACCTTTACTTAATATCTTAATATACTTATTTATTTTAATCATACGTTATTTTCCTTCTTCCATTACACTCCCCCTCTCTCTCTCCATATATATATATATATATATATATATATATATATATATATATATATATATATATATATATATATGTGTGTGTGTGTGTGTATGTATGTATCGTATGTATACATATGACATATATATGTATATATAATCATATTTTAATCTATATTCATATCTCTTTTTCACAATATTAACTAATTTCCTTTTTTTCTTAATTGTAGGTTAGTCGACGTTTTACTAAATTAATATCTGAGTATCTCCTGGTTCAAATAACGTACAGTACCTAGATACCGATACTTCCAAGGGCGCCGATTTCTCTATAAATTTGGGAGGACCCATTCAGATACAGAAGTCATATATGAGTATTTTAAGACAAATTATGCATTCAAATTATGTCAAATATTGTATATTCATAAATACAATGTGGGGCCCACATAAGCTTTGGGGGGCCGGGACCCCCCTGGATCGACGCCCTTGCTTGTTTCATACGACTATAATGATACTCTTCGATAAAATAAATGGATTTTCTTCAGTTTGCTTTTCGATTATTAACTATATAGGCCTACCAAAATTCCAACTATATGCTCCCGTTTTGATATTCAATAAAATCTATTAGAATTCCATTGTCGTTTTATTGCATATCCAGTTTAATTTTATTTTTCAGTTTTGATATTTCATGGTGACAGATGTCAGGAAGAGAAAGAAAGTCTCTCCCGACCTAAAATGTGAACTTAGTGCCTCATATTTAATTACCTCTTGCTTCCTCCACAAAGTCAGACAATTACATATTTCTTGATATTACCTGTCATTGTTTTCTGCTTCAAATCACTCTTCAACAGGTTTTATTATACTGGAGAGCGTCGATTATCCGAAGTAATTGGGGGACATGGGTGTTCGGAAATCTGGTTTGTTCGGATAATCGAATTGTACATGTTTATTTGCCAAAAAGAAGTACTGTACAGGGGAGGCGCGCAATCCTTCAAACTGCGCGGAGCGACACGCCTCAACTCTAAGCTGGCGCAGCTGTTGCTGTGAACAGCTTTGATACTGCCGCTACTTCTACAGCCAGTGCCAAACCGACAGAAGTGTGCTGATTGTTGAAACACAGCGACTGGCGGCTTGGCCGATCAGCAGCACCTTATGAAGGCCCCATTAGAAGCAATGTTCCGCCAGCGGTGGCTCAGTGCGGCGACTACTGTGAGAAACTTGGTTTGGGAGTGAGGGGGATGATGGACCGTAGGGTGGGAGAGTAACAGGTGCAAGCGAGTACACAGTTCGGTTAAGCGGTCGTTCGGTTGACCGACGTTCGGATAATCGATGCTCTACTGTATGATTTGTCCCTATTTTATTTTTTTTTGAGATCATAGGCTACAGACCATAGTACATGTTATCCATACTTCCAAATCTTGTGTAATACGCTGCAGTGTAGCTATATAATAGCGGCATATTACACGTGAATAGTGTTTTAAGGCACAAGTAGTTTTCTTTTTCTTTTTTTTTTTTTTATGTTTAAAGCCATAATATTCTACCTGTGAAAATTACATGAAGTGCCACTCAAGAAAGGAAAGGACATCAAGTGTCCTAAAAATGGCACCTACGGACAAAGAGAGCTATTCTTCAGGCCAAAATAAAGTGAAAATACTAAGTTATATAATGGTATATCCTCCGAGGCTTCCTTCAGCCGCTATGGGAAATCAAAATTTCACTACGTGGCCACGTTGCTGCTTAACTTGTAACAATTGTTATTGCTCAATGAATCCATCAAGCAGTTACATCAATTGTTTCGCTTATAGATGGTGCTAGTGTCAACAGCTATCGACTTTTAACTGCGATCTGGAAAGAATCGAGATAGCTATTTCATGGATTGGTAGATATAGTCAATGGTTCTATATCTTCGACGTTGTCACATAGTGCAATTCGCGTCTTTAGACGAGAACACGAAAGGTATAGAATTACGAGTATATATATTTTTCGCTTTATTTTGACTTGTAGAATAGTGCTCTGTGGTCCGTGGGAGCCATTTTTAGAACACTCGATATAAATATACACAATTCCCTGACATTACAACCCCGAACTATGATCTACCAAACGGCTTTCAGCTGAGTAATGTAAAGTGAGCCCATCGCCCCCAACGCGGTTTTAGCTGGATTTCTAGGTTAACGAGATTGCATTTAGTTGAGTTTTGCGTGGTTCCCACATTGACCCAAGTGTAATTGTTACTGGGTTTCTAAGTTTACCAAAATGGTTTATCGAGTGATGGACGATCAGCAAATTGACCCCAATGCGGTTGTTACTGGATTTCTAACCCTACAAGACAGCTTTCAGATGAGTAATATGTAGTTAAAACATCGACACCAAAGCAATTGTTACTGGTGTCTCTAGGTCTGCCAAACGGCTTTTAGTTGAGTGATGTGTTGTCAGCACATTGTTACTGACCGCGGTGATTTTGGCAGACGTTTGCCCGCAGACAAAACACAACATCACAGGGTGGCCAGTGCAAAAAGATATAAATTATCAGAATAACTACAGAAGAAAATCCGCCATTCCAAACACAAATTCCAAACCGATAGTGACTAATATCGACTAAGAGCAAAACTAAGAGGAACACTAAGAAATGAAATCTTATTGAAATAAATTACATAACAGGGAACTTCAAAACTTTTTTCATTTCAGAATATCTCGAAACTTCAGGTCATTACACTAATTTACACCCCACCGATTTAAATAAGGCCCATATTTTTTTAAAGCGCAAGGTCCTTTCTACAACATATAACAATATAAAAAGGGGGAAATAATATTTAAATACTTAATATACGAGGCGAGTACCAAAGTTCTTTTGAATTACAGATATCTGCCAACTTGACACCATAATACTATTTTACACCCAGTCGATCCAAACAAATTGTTTATCATTAGAAAAAGGAAGCTTCTTTCTACAACATATAATAATATAAAAAGGGGGAAATAATATTTAAATACTTAATATACGAGGCGAGTTCCAAAGTTCTTTTGAATTACAGATATATGCCAACTTGACACCATAATACTATTTTACACCCAGTCGATCCAAACAAATTGTTTATCATTAGAAAGAGGAAGCTTCTTTCTACAACATTTAATAATATAAAAAGGGGGAAATAATATTTAAATACTTAATATACGAGGCGAGTTCCAAAGTTCTTTTGAATTACAGATATATGCCAACTTGACACCATAATACTATTTTGCACCCCGTCGATCTAAACAAATTGTTTATCATTAGAAAGAGGAAGCTTCTTTCTACAACATATATTAATATAAAAAGGGGGAAATAATATTTAAATAATTAATATACGAGGCCAGTTCCAAAGTTCTCTGCAATTACAGATATCTGCCAACTTGACACCATAATACTATTTTACACCCCGTCGATCTAAACAAACTGTTTATAACTGAAAGAGGAAGCTTCTTTCTACAGCATATATTAGTATAAAAAAGGGGAAATAATATTTAAATAATTAATATACGAGGCGAGTTCCAAAGTCGTTTTGAATTACAGATATCTGCCAACTTGAAACCATAATACTATTTTACACCCCGTCGATCCAAACAAATTGTTTATCATTAGAAAGAGGAAGCTTCTTTCTACAGCATATATTAATATAAAAAGGTGGAAATAATATTTAAATAATTAATATACGAGGCCAGTTCCAAAGTTCTTTTGAATTACAGATATCTGCCAACTTGACACCATAATACTATTTTACACCCCGTCGATTTAAACAAGCTGTTTATCCTTAGAAAGAGGAAGCTTCTTTCTACAACATATATTAATATAAAAAGGGGGAAATAATATTTAAATACATAATATACGAGGCCAGTTCCAAAGTTCATTGCAATTACAGACATCTGCAAACTTGACACCATAATACCATTTTACACCCCGTCGATCTAAATAAACTATTTATTAATGGAAATAGGAAGCTTCTTTCTACAACATATAATAATATAAAAAGAGGAAATAATATTTAAATACTTTATATACGAGGTGAGTTCCAAAGTTCTTTTGAATTACAGATATCTGCTAACTTGACACCAAAAGACTATTTTAGACCCCGTCGATCTAAATAAACTGTTTATCGTTACAAAAAGGAATGTCCTTTCTACAACATATACTAATATAATAAGGGGGGAAATAATATTTCAATACTTTATGTACGAGGTGAGTTACAAAGTACTTTTGAATTACAGATATCTGCCAACTTGACACCATAATACCATTTTACGCCCCGTCGATCTAAACAAATTGTTTATTATTGGAAATAGGATGCTTCTTTGTACAACATATAATAATATATAAAGGGGGAAATAATATTTAAATAATTAATATACGAGGCCCGTTCCAAAGTTCTTTGCAATTACATATATCTGCCAACTTGATACCATAATACTATTTTACACCCCGTCGATCTAAACAAACTGTTTACCATTGAAAAGAAGAAGCTTCTTTCTACAACAAATAATAATATAAAAAGGGGGAAATAATATTTAAATACTTAATATACGAGGCGAGTACCAAAGTTCTCTGCAATTAGAGATATCTGCCAATTTGACACCATAATACTATTTTACACCCCGTCGATCTAAACAAATTGTTTATCATTAGAAAGAGGAAGCTTCTTTCTACATCATATTTTAATATAAGAAGGGGGAAATAATATTTAAATAATTAATATACGAGGCCAGTTCCAACGTTCTCTGCAATTACAGATATCTGCCAACTTGACACCATAATACTATTTTACACCCCGTCGATCTAAACAAACTGTTTATCATTGGAAAGAGGAAGCTTCTTTCTACAACAGATAATAATATAAAAAGGGGGAAATAATATTTAAATACTTAATATACGATGCCAGTTCCAAAGTTCTTTTGAATTACAGATATCTGCAAACTTGACACCATAATACTATTTTACACCCCGTCGATCCAAACAAATTGTTTATCATTAGAAAGAGGAAGCTTCTTTCTACAGCATATATTAATATAAAAAGGGGGAAATAATATTTAAATAATTAATATACGAGGCCAGTTCCAAAGTTCTTTGCAATTACAGATATCTGCTAACTTGACACCATAATACTATTTTACACCCCGTCGATCTAAACAAACTGCTTATCATTGGAAAGAGGAAACTTCTTTCTACAGCATATATTAATATAAAAAGTAGTTAATAATATTTAAATAATTAATATACGAGGCCAGTTCCAAAGTTCTTTTGAATTACAGATATCTGCCAACTTGACACCATAATACTATTTTACACCCCGTCGATTTAAACAAGCTGTTTATCCTTAGAAAGAGGAAGCTTTTTTCTACAACATATATTAATATAAAAAGGGGGAAATAATATTTAAATACTTAATATACGAGGCCCGTTCCAAAGTTCTTTGCAATTACAGATATCTGCCAACTTGATACCATAATACTATTTTACACCCCGTCGATCTAAATAAACTGTTTATCATTGGAAAGAGGAAGCTTCTTTCTACAACAGATAATAATATAAAAAGGGGGAAATAATATTTAAATACTTAATATACGAGGCGAGTTCCAAAGTTCTTTTGAATTACAGATATCTGCAAACTTGACACCATAATACTATTTTACACCCCGTCGATCCAAACAAATTGTTTATCATTAGAAAGAGGAAGCTTCTTTCTACAGCATATATTAATATAAAAAGGGGGAAATAATATTTAAATAATTAATATACGAGGCCAGTTCCAAAGTTCTTTGCAATTACAGATATCTGCTAACTTGACACCATAATACTATTTTACACCCCGTCGATCTAAACAAACTGCTTATCATTGGAAAGAGGAAACTTCTTTCTACAGCATATATTAATATAAAAAGTAGTTAATAATATTTAAATAATTAATATACGAGGCCAGTTCCAAAGTTCTTTTGAATTACAGATATCTGCCAACTTGACACCATAATACTATTTTACACCCCGTCGATTTAAACAAGCTGTTTATCCTTAGAAAGAGGAAGCTTTTTTCTACAACATATATTAATATAAAAAGGGGGAAATAATATTTAAATACATAATATACGAGGCCAGTTCCAAAGTTCATTGCAATTACAGATATCTGCGAACTTGACACCATAATACCATTTTACACCCCGTCGATCTAAATAAACTGTTTATTATTGGAAATAGGAAGCTTCTTTCTACAACATATAATAATATAAAAAGAGGAAATAATATTTAAATACTTTATATACGAGGTGAGTTCCAAAGTTCTTTTGAATTACAGATATCTGCTAACTTGACACCAAAAGACTATTTTAGACCCCGTCGATCTAAATAAACTGTTTATCGTTACAAAAAGGAATGTCCTTTCTACAACATATACTAATATAATAAGGGGGGAAGTAATATTTCAATACTTTATGTACGAGCTGAGTTACAAAGTACTTTTGAATTACAGATATCTGCCAACTTGACACCATAATACCATTTTACGCCCCGTCGATCTAAACAAACTGTTTATTATTGGAAATAGGATGCTTCTTTGTACAACATATAACAATATATAAAGAGGGAAATAATATTTAAATAATTAATATACGAGGCCCGTTCCAAAGTTCTTTGCAATTACAGATATCTGCCAACTTGATACCATAATACTATTTTACACCCCGTCGATCCAAACAAATTGTTTATCATTAGAAAGAGGAAGCTTCTTTCTACAGCATATATTAATATAAAAAGGGGGAAATAATATTTAAATAATTAATATACGAGGCGAGTTCCAAAGTCCTTTTGAATTACAGATATCTGCAAACTTGACACCATAATACCATTTTACACCCCGTCGATCTAAATAAACTGTTTATTATTGGAAATAGGAAGCTTCTTTCTACAACATATAATAATATAAAAAGAGGAAATAATATTTAAATACTTTATATACGAGGTGAGTTCCAAAGTTCTTTTGAATTACAGATATCTGCTAACTTGACACCAAAAGACTATTTTAGACCCCGTCGATCTAAATAAACTGTTTATCGTTACAAAAAGGAATGTCCTTTCTACAACATATACTAATATAATAAGGGGGGAAGTAATATTTCAATACTTTATGTACGAGCTGAGTTACAAAGTACTTTTGAATTACAGATATCTGCCAACTTGACACCATAATACCATTTTACGCCCCGTCGATCTAAACAAACTGTTTATTATTGGAAATAGGATGCTTCTTTGTACAACATATAATAATATATAAAGGGGGAAATAATATTTAAATAATTAATATACGAGGCCCGTTCCAAAGTTCTTTGCAATTACATATATCTGCCAACTTGATACCATAATACTATTTTACACCCCGTCGATCTAAACAAACTGTTTACCATTGAAAAGAAGAAGCTTCTTTCTACAACAAATAATAATATAAAAAGGGGGAAATAATATTTAAATACTTAATATACGAGGCGAGTACCAAAGTTCTCTGCAATTAGAGATATCTGCCAATTTGACACCATAATACTATTTTACACCCCGTCGATCTAAACAAATTGTTTATCATTAGAAAGAGGAAGCTTCTTTCTACATCATATTTTAATATAAGAAGGGGGAAATAATATTTAAATAATTAATATACGAGGCCCGTTCCAAAGTTCTTTGCAATTACATATATCTGCCAACTTGATACCATAATACTATTTTACACCCCGTCGATCTAAACAAACTGTTTACCATTGAAAAGAAGAAGCTTCTTTCTACAACAAATAATAATATAAAAAGGGGGAAATAATATTTAAATACTTAATATACGAGGCGAGTACCAAAGTTCTCTGCAATTAGAGATATCTGCCAATTTGACACCATAATACTATTTTACACCCCGTCGATCTAAACAAACTGTTTATCATTGGAAAGAGGAAGCTTCTTTCTACAACAGATAATAATATAAAAAGGGGGAAATAATATTTAAATACTTAATATACGATGCCAGTTCCAAAGTTCTTTTGAATTACAGATATCTGCAAACTTGACACCATAATACTATTTTACACCCCGTCGATCCAAACAAATTGTTTATCATTAGAAAGAGGAAGCTTCTTTCTACAGCATATATTAATATAAAAAGGGGGAAATAATATTTAAATAATTAATATACGAGGCCAGTTCCAAAGTTCTTTGCAATTACAGATATCTGCTAACTTGACACCATAATACTATTTTACACCCCGTCGATCTAAACAAACTGCTTATCATTGGAAAGAGGAAACTTCTTTCTACAGCATATATTAATATAAAAAGTAGTTAATAATATTTAAATAATTAATATACGAGGCCAGTTCCAAAGTTCTTTTGAATTACAGATATCTGCCAACTTGACACCATAATACTATTTTACACCCCGTCGATTTAAACAAGCTGTTTATCCTTAGAAAGAGGAAGCTTTTTTCTACAACATATATTAATATAAAAAGGGGGAAATAATATTTAAATACTTAATATACGAGGCCCGTTCCAAAGTTCTTTGCAATTACAGATATCTGCCAACTTGATACCATAATACTATTTTACACCCCGTCGATCTAAATAAACTGTTTATCATTGGAAAGAGGAAGCTTCTTTCTACAACAGATAATAATATAAAAAGGGGGAAATAATATTTAAATACTTAATATACGAGGCGAGTTCCAAAGTTCTTTTGAATTACAGATATCTGCAAACTTGACACCATAATACTATTTTACACCCCGTCGATCCAAACAAATTGTTTATCATTAGAAAGAGGAAGCTTCTTTCTACAACATATATTAATATAAAAAGGAGGAAATAATATTTAAATACTTAATATACGAGGCGAGTACCAAAGTTTTTTTGAATTACAGATATCTGCCAACTTGACACCATAATACTATTTCACACCCCGTCGATCCAAACAAATTGTTTATCATTAGAAAGAGGAAGCTTCTTTCTACAGCATATATTAATATAAAAAGGGGGAAATAATATTTAAATACATAATATACGAGGCCAGTTCCAAAGTTCTCTGCAATTACAGATATCTGTCAACTTGACACCATAATACTATTTTACACCCCGTCGATCTAAACAAACTGTTTATCATTGGAAAGAGGAAGCTTCTTTCTACAGCATATATTAGTATAAAAAAGGGGAAATAATATTTAAATAATTAATATACGAGGCGAGTTCCAAAGTCCTTTTGAATTACAGATATCTGCCAACTTGACACCATAATACTATTTTACACCCCGTCGATCCAAACAAATTGTTTATCATTAGAAAGAGGAAGCTTCTTTCTACAGCGTATATTAATATAAAAAGGTGGAAATAATATTTAAATAATTAATATACGAGGCCCGTTCCAAAGTTCTTTGCAATTACAGATATCTGCCAACTTGATACCATAATACTATTTTACATCCCGTCGATCTAAACAAACTGTTTATCATTGGAAAGAGGAAGCTTCCTTCTACAACAGATAATAATATAAAAAGGGGGAAATAATATTTAAATACTTAATATACGAGGCGAGTTCCAAAGTTCTTTTGAATTACAGATATCTGCAAACTTGACACCATAATACTATTTTACACCCCGTCGATCTAAACAAATTGTTTATCATTAGAAAGAGGAAGCTTCTTTCTACAGCATATATTAATATAAAATGGGGGAAATAATATTTAAATAATTAATATACGAGGCCAGTTCCAAAGTTCTTTGCAATTACAGATATCTGCCAACTTGACACCATAATACTATTTTACACCCCGTCGATCTAAATAAACTGTTTATCATTGGAAAGAGAAAGCTTCTTTCTACAGCATATATTAATATAAAAAGGGGGAAATAATGTTTAAATAATTAATATACGAGGCCAGTTCCAAAGTTCTTTTGAATTACATATACTGTATCTGTCAACTTGACACCATAATACTATTTTACACCCCGTCGATCTAAACAAACTGTTTATCATCGGAAAGAGGAAGCTTCTTTCCACAGCATATAATAATATAAAAAGGGGGAAATAATATTTAAATACTTAACCCACAAACGCACCTTGTGCCACCAGTGACCCACTTTATGTTTCACTACGTTACATGGGCTATATCATTCATTTAGTCAAAACCCCGTTGTTCCACTTCAGGCACATTACCCGTTCTCTTGTAAAAGTCTGGTTCACTTCTCTTCTCAGGTTTTCGATGTAGCACTGTATTGTTCAGGCAATTGCTAGTGTATGGAAATTTTTTTGACCTAACTGGTCTTGGGCGTTTGTGGGTTAATATACGAGGCGAGTTCCAAAGTTCTTTTGAATTACAGATATCTGCCAACTTGACACCATAATACTATTTTACACCCCGTCGATTTAAACAAGCTTTTTATCCTTAGAAAGAGGAAGCTTCTTTCTACAACATATATTAATATAAAAAGAGGGAAATAATATTTAAATACATAATATACGAGGTGAGTTCCAAAGTTCTTTTGAATTGCAGATATATGCCAACTTGACACCAAAAGACTATTTTACACCCCGTCGATCTAAATAAACTGTTTATCGTTACAAAAAGGAATGTCCTTTCTACAACATATACTAATATAATAAGGGGGAAATAATATTTCAATGCTTTATATACGAGGTGAGTTACAAAGTACTTTTGAATTACAGATATTTGCAAACTTGAAAGCAAGAGACTATTTTAGACCCCGTCCATCTAAATAAACTGTATATCATTACAAAGAGGAAGGTCCTTTCTACAACATATATTAATATAAAAAGAGGGAAATAATATTTAAATACATAATATACGAGGCCCGTTCCAAAGTTCATTGCAATTACAGATATCTGCCAACTTGATACCATAATACTATTTTACACCCCGTCGATCTAAACAAACTGTTTATCATTGGAAAGAGGAAGCTTCTTTCTACAACATATAATAATATATAAAGGGGGAAATAATATTTAAATACTTAATATACGAGGCGAGTTCCAAAGTTCTTTTGAATTACAGACATCTGCCAACTTGACACCATAATACTATTTCACACCCCGTCGATCCAAACAAATTGTTTATCATTAGAAAGAGGAAGCTTCTTTCTACAGCATATATTAATATAAAATGGGGGAAATAATATTTAAATAATTAATATACGAGGCGAGTACCAAAGTTCTCTGCAATTACAGATATCTGCCAATTTGACACCATAATACTATTTTACACCCCGTCGATCTAAACAAACTGTTTATCATTGGCAAAAGGAAACATCTTTCTACAACATATAATAATATATAAAGGGGGAAATAATATTTAAATACTTAATATACGAGGCGAGTTCCAAAGTTCTTTTGAATTACAGATATCTGCCAACTTGACACCATAATACTATTTTACACCCCGTCGATTTAAACAAGCTGTTTATCCTTAGAAAGAGGAAGCTTTTTTCTACAACATATATTAATATAAAAAGGGGGAAATAATATTTAAATACATAATATACGAGGCCAGTTCCAAAGTTCATTGCAATTACAGATATCTGCAAACTTGACACCATAATACCATTTTACACCCCGTCGATCTAAATAAACTGTTTATTATTGGAAATAGGAAGCTTCTTTCTACAACATATAATAATATAAAAAGAGGAAATAATATTTAAATACTTTATATACGAGGTGAGTTCCAAAGTTCTTTTGAATTACAGATATCTGCTAACTTGACACCAAAAGACTATTTTAGACCCCGTCGATCTAAATAAACTGTTTATCGTTACAAAAAGGAATGTCCTTTCTACAACATATACTAATATAATAAGGGGGGAAGTAATATTTCAATACTTTATGTACGAGCTGAGTTACAAAGTACTTTTGAATTACAGATATCTGCCAACTTGACACCATAATACCATTTTACGCTCCGTCGATCTAAACAAACTGTTTATTATTGGAAATAGGATGCTTCTTTGTACAACATATAACAATATATAAAGAGGGAAATAATATTTAAATAATTAATATACGAGGCCCGTTCCAAAGTTCTTTGCAATTACAGATATCTGCCAACTTGATACCATAATACTATTTTACACCCCGTCGATCCAAACAAATTGTTTATCATTAGAAAGAGGAAGCTTCTTTCTACAGCATATATTAATATAAAAAGGGGGAAATAATATTTAAATAATTAATATACGAGGCGAGTTCCAAAGTCCTTTTGAATTACAGATATCTGCAAACTTGACACCATAATACCATTTTACACCCCGTCGATCTAAATAAACTGTTTATTATTGGAAATAGGAAGCTTCTTTCTACAACATATAATAATATAAAAAGAGGAAATAATATTTAAATACTTTATATACGAGGTGAGTTCCAAAGTTCTTTTGAATTACAGATATCTGCTAACTTGACACCAAAAGACTATTTTAGACCCCGTCGATCTAAACAAACTGTTTATCATTGGAAAGAGGAAGCTTCTTTCTACAACAGATAATAATATAAAAAGGGGGAAATAATATTTAAATACTTAATATACGAGGCGAGTTCCAAAGTTCTTTTGAATTACAGATATCTGCAAACTTGACACCATAATACTATTTTACACCCCGTCGATCCAAACAAATTGTTTATCATTAGAAAGAGGAAGCTTCTTTCTACAGCATATATTAATATAAAAAGGGGGAAATAATATTTAAATAATTAATATACGAGGCCAGTTCCAAAGTTCTTTGCAATTACAGATATCTGCTAACTTGACACCATAATACTATTTTACACCCCGTCGATCTAAACAAACTGCTTATCATTGGAAAGAGGAAACTTCTTTCTACAGCATATATTAATATAAAAAGTAGTTAATAATATTTAAATAATTAATATACGAGGCCAGTTCCAAAGTTCTTTTGAATTACAGATATCTGCCAACTTGACACCATAATACTATTTTACACCCCGTCGATTTAAACAAGCTGTTTATCCTTAGAAAGAGGAAGCTTTTTTCTACAACATATATTAATATAAAAAGGGGGAAATAATATTTAAATACTTAATATACGAGGCCCGTTCCAAAGTTCTTTGCAATTACAGATATCTGCCAACTTGATACCATAATACTATTTTACACCCCGTCGATCTAAATAAACTGTTTATCATTGGAAAGAGGAAGCTTCTTTCTACAACAGATAATAATATAAAAAGGGGGAAATAATATTTAAATACTTAATATACGAGGCGAGTTCCAAAGTTCTTTTGAATTACAGATATCTGCAAACTTGACACCATAATACTATTTTACACCCCGTCGATCCAAACAAATTGTTTATCATTAGAAAGAGGAAGCTTCTTTCTACAACATATATTAATATAAAAAGGAGGAAATAATATTTAAATACTTAATATACGAGGCGAGTACCAAAGTTTTTTTGAATTACAGATATCTGCCAACTTGACACCATAATACTATTTCACACCCCGTCGATCCAAACAAATTGTTTATCATTAGAAAGAGGAAGCTTCTTTCTACAGCATATATTAATATAAAAAGGGGGAAATAATATTTAAATACATAATATACGAGGCCAGTTCCAAAGTTCTCTGCAATTACAGATATCTGTCAACTTGACACCATAATACTATTTTACACCCCGTCGATCTATACAAACTGTTTATCATTGGAAAGAGGAAGCTTCTTTCTACAGCATATATTAGTATAAAAAAGGGGAAATAATATTTAAATAATTAATATACGAGGCGAGTTCCAAAGTCCTTTTGAATTACAGATATCTGCCAACTTGACACCATAATACTATTTTACACCCCGTCGATCCAAACAAATTGTTTATCATTAGAAAGAGGAAGCTTCTTTCTACAGCGTATATTAATATAAAAAGGTGGAAATAATATTTAAATAATTAATATACGAGGCCCGTTCCAAAGTTCTTTGCAATTACAGATATCTGCCAACTTGATACCATAATACTATTTTACATCCCGTCGATCTAAACAAACTGTTTATCATTGGAAAGAGGAAGCTTCCTTCTACAACAGATAATAATATAAAAAGGGGGAAATAATATTTAAATACTTAATATACGAGGCGAGTTCCAAAGTTCTTTTGAATTACAGATATCTGCAAACTTGACACCATAATACTATTTTACACCCCGTCGATCTAAACAAATTGTTTATCATTAGAAAGAGGAAGCTTCTTTCTACAGCATATATTAATATAAAATGGGGGAAATAATATTTAAATAATTAATATACGAGGCCAGTTCCAAAGTTCTTTGCAATTACAGATATCTGCCAACTTGACACCATAATACTATTTTACACCCCGTCGATCTAAATAAACTGTTTATCATTGGAAAGAGAAAGCTTCTTTCTACAGCATATATTAATATAAAAAGGGGGAAATAATGTTTAAATAATTAATATACGAGGCCAGTTCCAAAGTTCTTTTGAATTACATATACTGTATCTGTCAACTTGACACCATAATACTATTTTACACCCCGTCGATCTAAACAAACTGTTTATCATCGGAAAGAGGAAGCTTCTTTCCACAGCATATAATAATATAAAAAGGGGGAAATAATATTTAAATACTTAACCCACAAACGCACCTTGTGCCACCAGTGACCCACTTTATGTTTCACTACGTTACATGGGCTATATCATTCATTTAGTCAAAACCCCGTTGTTCCACTTCAGGCACATTACCCGTTCTCTTGTAAAAGTCTGGTTCACTTCTCTTCTCAGGTTTTCGATGTAGCACTGTATTGTTCAGGCAATTGCTAGTGTATGGAAATTTTTTTGACCTAACTGGTCTTGGGCGTTTGTGGGTTAATATACGAGGCGAGTTCCAAAGTTCTTTTGAATTACAGATATCTGCCAACTTGACACCATAATACTATTTTACACCCCGTCGATTTAAACAAGCTTTTTATCCTTAGAAAGAGGAAGCTTCTTTCTACAACATATATTAATATAAAAAGAGGGAAATAATATTTAAATACATAATATACGAGGTGAGTTCCAAAGTTCTTTTGAATTGCAGATATCTGCCAACTTGACACCAAAAGACTATTTTACACCCCGTCGATCTAAATAAACTGTTTATCGTTACAAAAAGGAATGTCCTTTCTACAACATATACTAATATAATAAGGGGGAAATAATATTTCAATGCTTTATATACGAGGTGAGTTACAAAGTACTTTTGAATTACAGATATTTGCAAACTTGAAAGCAAGAGACTATTTTAGACCCCGTCCATCTAAATAAACTGTATATCATTACAAAGAGGAAGGTCCTTTCTACAACATATATTAATATAAAAAGAGGGAAATAATATTTAAATACATAATATACGAGGCCCGTTCCAAAGTTCATTGCAATTACAGATATCTGCCAACTTGATACCATAATACTATTTTACACCCCGTCGATCTAAACAAACTGTTTATCATTGGAAAGAGGAAGCTTCTTTCTACAACATATAATAATATATAAAGGGGGAAATAATATTTAAATACTTAATATACGAGGCGAGTTCCAAAGTTCTTTTGAATTACAGACATCTGCCAACTTGACACCATAATACTATTTCACACCCCGTCGATCCAAACAAATTGTTTATCATTAGAAAGAGGAAGCTTCTTTCTACAGCATATATTAATATAAAATGGGGGAAATAATATTTAAATAATTAATATACGAGGCGAGTACCAAAGTTCTCTGCAATTACAGATATCTGCCAATTTGACACCATAATACTATTTTACACCCCGTCGATCTAAACAAACTGTTTATCATTGGCAAGAGGAAACATCTTTCTACAACATATAATAATATATAAAGGGGGAAATAATATTTAAATACTTAATATACGAGGCGAGTTCCAAAGTTCTTTTGAATTACAGATATCTGCCAACTTGACACCATAATACTATTTTACACCCCGTCGATTTAAACAAGCTGTTTATCCTTAGAAAGAGGAAGCTTTTTTCTACAACATATATTAATATAAAAAGGGGGAAATAATATTTAAATACATAATATACGAGGCCAGTTCCAAAGTTCATTGCAATTACAGATATCTGCAAACTTGACACCATAATACCATTTTACACCCCGTCGATCTAAATAAACTGTTTATTATTGGAAATAGGAAGCTTCTTTCTACAACATATAATAATATAAAAAGAGGAAATAATATTTAAATACTTTATATACGAGGTGAGTTCCAAAGTTCTTTTGAATTACAGATATCTGCTAACTTGACACCAAAAGACTATTTTAGACCCCGTCGATCTAAATAAACTGTTTATCGTTACAAAAAGGAATGTCCTTTCTACAACATATACTAATATAATAAGGGGGGAAGTAATATTTCAATACTTTATGTACGAGCTGAGTTACAAAGTACTTTTGAATTACAGATATCTGCCAACTTGACACCATAATACCATTTTACGCTCCGTCGATCTAAACAAACTGTTTATTATTGGAAATAGGATGCTTCTTTGTACAACATATAACAATATATAAAGAGGGAAATAATATTTAAATAATTAATATACGAGGCCCGTTCCAAAGTTCTTTGCAATTACAGATATCTGCCAACTTGATACCATAATACTATTTTACACCCCGTCGATCCAAACAAATTGTTTATCATTAGAAAGAGGAAGCTTCTTTCTACAGCATATATTAATATAAAAAGGGGGAAATAATATTTAAATAATTAATATACGAGGCGAGTTCCAAAGTCCTTTTGAATTACAGATATCTGCAAACTTGACACCATAATACCATTTTACACCCCGTCGATCTAAATAAACTGTTTATTATTGGAAATAGGAAGCTTCTTTCTACAACATATAATAATATAAAAAGAGGAAATAATATTTAAATACTTTATATACGAGGTGAGTTCCAAAGTTCTTTTGAATTACAGATATCTGCTAACTTGACACCAAAAGACTATTTTAGACCCCGTCGATCTAAATAAACTGTTTATCGTTACAAAAAGGAATGTCCTTTCTACAACATATACTAATATAATAAGGGGGGAAGTAATATTTCAATACTTTATGTACGAGCTGAGTTACAAAGTACTTTTGAATTACAGATATCTGCCAACTTGACACCATAATACCATTTTACGCCCCGTCGATCTAAACAAACTGTTTATTATTGGAAATAGGATGCTTCTTTGTACAACATATAATAATATATAAAGGGGGAAATAATATTTAAATAATTAATATACGAGGCCCGTTCCAAAGTTCTTTGCAATTACATATATCTGCCAACTTGATACCATAATACTATTTTACACCCCGTCGATCTAAACAAACTGTTTACCATTGAAAAGAAGAAGCTTCTTTCTACAACAAATAATAATATAAAAAGGGGGAAATAATATTTAAATACTTAATATACGAGGCGAGTACCAAAGTTCTCTGCAATTAGAGATATCTGCCAATTTGACACCATAATACTATTTTACACCCCGTCGATCTAAACAAATTGTTTATCATTAGAAAGAGGAAGCTTCTTTCTACATCATATTTTAATATAAGAAGGGGGAAATAATATTTAAATAATTAATATACGAGGCCAGTTCCAACGTTCTCTGCAATTACAGATATCTGCCAACTTGACACCATAATACTATTTTACACCCCGTCGATCTAAACAAACTGTTTATCATTGGAAAGAGGAAGCTTCTTTCTACAACAGATAATAATATAAAAAGGGGGAAATAATATTTAAATACTTAATATACGAGGCGAGTTCCAAAGTTCTTTTGAATTACAGATATCTGCAAACTTGACACCATAATACTATTTTACACCCCGTCGATCCAAACAAATTGTTTATCATTAGAAAGAGGAAGCTTCTTTCTACAGCATATATTAATATAAAAAGGGGGAAATAATATTTAAATAATTAATATACGAGGCCAGTTCCAAAGTTCTTTGCAATTACAGATATCTGCTAACTTGACACCATAATACTATTTTACACCCCGTCGATCTAAACAAACTGCTTATCATTGGAAAGAGGAAACTTCTTTCTACAGCATATATTAATATAAAAAGTAGTTAATAATATTTAAATAATTAATATACGAGGCCAGTTCCAAAGTTCTTTTGAATTACAGATATCTGCCAACTTGACACCATAATACTATTTTACACCCCGTCGATTTAAACAAGCTGTTTATCCTTAGAAAGAGGAAGCTTTTTTCTACAACATATATTAATATAAAAAGGGGGAAATAATATTTAAATACATAATATACGAGGCCAGTTCCAAAGTTCATTGCAATTACAGATATCTGCAAACTTGACACCATAATACCATTTTACACCCCGTCGATCTAAATAAACTGTTTATTATTGGAAATACGAAGCTTCTTTCTACAACATATAATAATATAAAAAGAGGAAATAATATTTAAATACTTTATATACGAGGTGAGTTCCAAAGTTCTTTTGAATTACAGATATCTGCTAACTTGACACCAAAAGACTATTTTAGACCCCGTCGATCTAAATAAACTGTTTATCGTTACAAAAAGGAATGTCCTTTCTACAACATATACTAATATAATAAGGGGGGAAGTAATATTTCAATACTTTATGTACGAGCTGAGTTACAAAGTACTTTTGAATTACAGATATCTGCCAACTTGACACCATAATACCATTTTACGCCCCGTCGATCTAAACAAACTGTTTATTATTGGAAATAGGATGCTTCTTTGTACAACATATAACAATATATAAAGAGGGAAATAATATTTAAATAATTAATATACGAGGCCCGTTCCAAAGTTCTTTGCAATTACAGATATCTGCCAACTTGATACCATAATACTATTTTACACCCCGTCGATCCAAACAAATTGTTTATCATTAGAAAGAGGAAGCGTCTTTCTACAGCATATATTAATATAAAAAGGGGGAAATAATATTTAAATAATTAATATACGAGGCGAGTTCCAAAGTCCTTTTGAATTACAGATATCTGCAAACTTGACACCATAATACTATTTTACACCCCGTCGATCCAAACAAATTGTTTATCATTAGAAAGAGGAAGCTTCTTTCTACAGCATATATTAATATAAAAAGGGGGAAATAATATTTAAATAATTAATATACGAGGCGAGTTCCAAAGTCCTTTTGAATTACAGATATCTGCAAACTTGACACCATAATACTATTTTACACCCCGTCGATCCAAACAAATTGTTTATCATTAGAAAGAGGAAGCTTCTTTCTACAGCATATATTAATATAAAAAGGGGGAAATAATATTTAAATAATTAATATACGAGGCGAGTTCCAAAGTCCTTTTGAATTACAGATATCTGCAAACTTGACACCATAATACTATTTTACACCCCGTCGATCCAAACAAATTGTGTATCGTTAGAAAGAGGAAGCTTCTTTCTACAGCGTATATTAATATAAAAAGGTGGAAATAATATTTAAATACTTAATATACGAGGCCCGTTCCAAAGTTCTTTGCAATTACAGATATCTGCCAACTTGATACCATAATACTATTTTACACCCCGTCGATCTAAATAAACTGTTTATCATTGGAAAGAGGAAGCTTCTTTCTACAACAGATAATAATATAAAAAGGGGGAAATAATATTTAAATACTTAATATACGAGGCGAGTTCCAAAGTTCTTTTGAATTACAGATATCTGCAAACTTGACACCATAATACTATTTTACACCCCGTCGATCCAAACAAATTGTTTATCATTAGAAAGAGGAAGCTTCTTTCTACAGCATATATTAATATAAAAAGGGGGAAATAATATTTAAATAATTAATATACGAGGCCAGTTCCAAAGTTCTTTGCAATTACAGATATCTGCTAACTTGACACCATAATACTATTTTACACCCCGTCGATCTAAACAAACTGCTTATCATTGGAAAGAGGAAACTTCTTTCTACAGCATATATTAATATAAAAAGTAGTTAATAATATTTAAATAATTAATATACGAGGCCAGTTCCAAAGTTCTTTTGAATTACAGATATCTGCCAACTTGACACCATAATACTATTTTACACCCCGTCGATTTAAACAAGCTGTTTATCCTTAGAAAGAGGAAGCTTTTTTCTACAACATATATTAATATAAAAAGGGGGAAATAATATTTAAATACATAATATACGAGGCCAGTTCCAAAGTTCATTGCAATTACAGATATCTGCAAACTTGACACCATAATACCATTTTACACCCCGTCGATCTAAATAAACTGTTTATTATTGGAAATAGGAAGCTTCTTTCTACAACATATAATAATATAAAAAGAGGAAATAATATTTAAATACTTTATATACGAGGTGAGTTCCAAAGTTCTTTTGAATTACAGATATCTGCTAACTTGACACCAAAAGACTATTTTAGACCCCGTCGATCTAAATAAACTGTTTATCGTTACAAAAAGGAATGTCCTTTCTACAACATATACTAATATAATAAGGGGGGAAGTAATATTTCAATACTTTATGTACGAGCTGAGTTACAAAGTACTTTTGAATTACAGATATCTGCCAACTTGACACCATAATACCATTTTACGCCCCGTCGATCTAAACAAACTGTTTATTATTGGAAATAGGATGCTTCTTTGTACAACATATAACAATATATAAAGAGGGAAATAATATTTAAATAATTAATATACGAGGCCCGTTCCAAAGTTCTTTGCAATTACAGATATCTGCCAACTTGATACCATAATACTATTTTACACCCCGTCGATCCAAACAAATTGTTTATCATTAGAAAGAGGAAGCTTCTTTCTACAGCATATATTAATATAAAAAGGGGGAAATAATATTTAAATAATTAATATACGAGGCGAGTTCCAAAGTCCTTTTGAATTACAGATATCTGCAAACTTGACACCATAATACCATTTTACACCCCGTCGATCTAAATAAACTGTTTATTATTGGAAATAGGAAGCTTCTTTCTACAACATATAATAATATAAAAAGAGGAAATAATATTTAAATATTTTATATACGAGGTGAGTTCCAAAGTTCTTTTGAATTACAGATATCTGCTAACTTGACACCAAAAGACTATTTTAGACCCCGTCGATCTAAATAAACTGTTTATCGTTACAAAAAGGAATGTCCTTTCTACAACATATACTAATATAATAAGGGGGGAAGTAATATTTCAATACTTTATGTACGAGCTGAGTTACAAAGTACTTTTGAATTACAGATATCTGCCAACTTGACACCATAATACCATTTTACGCCCCGTCGATCTAAACAAACTGTTTATTATTGGAAATAGGATGCTTCTTTGTACAACATATAATAATATATAAAGGGGGAAATAATATTTAAATAATTAATATACGAGGCCCGTTCCAAAGTTCTTTGCAATTACATATATCTGCCAACTTGATACCATAATACTATTTTACACCCCGTCGATCTAAACAAACTGTTTACCATTGAAAAGAAGAAGCTTCTTTCTACAACAAATAATAACATAAAAAGGGGGAAATAATATTTAAATACTTAATATACGAGGCGAGTACCAAAGTTCTCTGCAATTAGAGATATCTGCCAATTTGACACCATAATACTATTTTACACCCCGTCGATCTAAACAAATTGTTTATCATTAGAAAGAGGAAGCTTCTTTCTACATCATATTTTAATATAAGAAGGGGGAAATAATATTTAAATAATTAATATACGAGGCCAGTTCCAACGTTCTCTGCAATTACAGATATCTGCCAACTTGACACCATAATACTATTTTACACCCCGTCGATCTAAACAAACTGTTTATCATTGGAAAGAGGAAGCTTCTTTCTACAACAGATAATAATATAAAAAGGGGGAAATAATATTTAAATACTTAATATACGATGCCAGTTCCAAAGTTCTTTTGAATTACAGATATCTGCAAACTTGACACCATAATACTATTTTACACCCCGTCGATCCAAACAAATTGTTTATCATTAGAAAGAGGAAGCTTCTTTCTACAGCATATATTAATATAAAAAGGGGGAAATAATATTTAAATAATTAATATACGAGGCCAGTTCCAAAGTTCTTTGCAATTACAGATATCTGCTAACTTGACACCATAATACTATTTTACACCCCGTCGATCTAAACAAACTGCTTATCATTGGAAAGAGGAAACTTCTTTCTACAGCATATATTAATATAAAAAGTAGTTAATAATATTTAAATAATTAATATACGAGGCCAGTTCCAAAGTTCTTTTGAATTACAGATATCTGCCAACTTGACACCATAATACTATTTTACACCCCGTCGATTTAAACAAGCTGTTTATCCTTAGAAAGAGGAAGCTTTTTTCTACAACATATATTAATATAAAAAGGGGGAAATAATATTTAAATACTTAATATACGAGGCCCGTTCCAAAGTTCTTTGCAATTACAGATATCTGCCAACTTGATACCATAATACTATTTTACACCCCGTCGATCTAAATAAACTGTTTATCATTGGAAAGAGGAAGCTTCTTTCTACAACAGATAATAATATAAAAAGGGGGAAATAATATTTAAATACTTAATATACGAGGCGAGTTCCAAAGTTCTTTTGAATTACAGATATCTGCAAACTTGACACCATAATACTATTTTACACCCCGTCGATCCAAACAAATTGTTTATCATTAGAAAGAGGAAGCTTCTTTCTACAGCATATATTAATATAAAAAGGGGGAAATAATATTTAAATAATTAATATACGAGGCCAGTTCCAAAGTTCTTTGCAATTACAGATATCTGCTAACTTGACACCATAATACTATTTTACACCCCGTCGATCTAAACAAACTGCTTATCATTGGAAAGAGGAAACTTCTTTCTACAGCATATATTAATATAAAAAGTAGTTAATAATATTTAAATAATTAATATACGAGGCCAGTTCCAAAGTTCTTTTGAATTACAGATATCTGCCAACTTGACACCATAATACTATTTTACACCCCGTCGATTTAAACAAGCTGTTTATCCTTAGAAAGAGGAAGCTTTTTTCTACAACATATATTAATATAAAAAGGGGGAAATAATATTTAAATACATAATATACGAGGCCAGTTCCAAAGTTCATTGCAATTACAGATATCTGCAAACTTGACACCATAATACCATTTTACACCCCGTCGATCTAAATAAACTGTTTATTATTGGAAATAGGAAGCTTCTTTCTACAACATATAATAATATAAAAAGAGGAAATTATATTTAAATATTTTATATACGAGGTGAGTTCCAAAGTTCTTTTGAATTACAGATATCTGCTAACTTGACACCAAAAGACTATTTTAGACCCCGTCGATCTAAATAAACTGTTTATCGTTACAAAAAGGAATGTCCTTTCTACAACATATACTAATATAATAAGGGGGGAAGTAATATTTCAATACTTTATGTACGAGCTGAGTTACAAAGTACTTTTGAATTACAGATATCTGCCAACTTGACACCATAATACCATTTTACGCCCCGTCGATCTAAACAAACTGTTTATTATTGGAAATAGGATGCTTCTTTGTACAACATATAACAATATATAAAGAGGGAAATAATATTTAAATAATTAATATACGAGGCCCGTTCCAAAGTTCTTTGCAATTACAGATATCTGCCAACTTGATACCATAATACTATTTTACACCCCGTCGATCCAAACAAATTGTTTATCATTAGAAAGAGGAAGCTTCTTTCTACAGCATATATTAATATAAAAAGGGGGAAATAATATTTAAATAATTAATATACGAGGCGAGTTCCAAAGTCCTTTTGAATTACAGATATCTGCAAACTTGACACCATAATCCCATTTTACACCCCGTCGATCTAAATAAACTGTTTATTATTGGAAATAGGAAGCTTCTTTCTACAACATATAATAATATAAAAAGAGGAAATAATATTTAAATACTTTATATACGAGGTGAGTTCCAAAGTTCTTTTGAATTACAGATATCTGCTAACTTGACACCAAAAGACTATTTTAGACCCCGTCGATCTAAATAAACTGTTTATCGTTACAAAAAGGAATGTCCTTTCTACAACATATACTAATATAATAAGGGGGGAAGTAATATTTCAATACTTTATGTACGAGCTGAGTTACAAAGTACTTTTGAATTACAGATATCTGCCAACTTGACACCATAATACCATTTTACGCCCCGTCGATCTAAACAAACTGTTTATTATTGGAAATAGGATGCTTCTTTGTACAACATATAATAATATATAAAGGGGGAAATAATATTTAAATAATTAATATACGAGGCCCGTTCCAAAGTTCTTTGCAATTACATATATCTGCCAACTTGATACCATAATACTATTTTACACCCCGTCGATCTAAACAAACTGTTTACCATTGAAAAGAAGAAGCTTCTTTCTACAACAAATAATAATATAAAAAGGGGGAAATAATATTTAAATACTTAATATACGAGGCGAGTACCAAAGTTCTCTGCAATTAGAGATATCTGCCAATTTGACACCATAATACTATTTTACACCCCGTCGATCTAAACAAATTGTTTATCATTAGAAAGAGGAAGCTTCTTTCTACATCATATTTTAATATAAGAAGGGGGAAATAATATTTAAATAATTAATATACGAGGCCAGTTCCAACGTTCTCTGCAATTACAGATATCTGCCAACTTGACACCATAATACTATTTTACACCCCGTCGATCTAAACAAACTGTTTATCATTGGAAAGAGGAAGCTTCTTTCTACAACAGATAATAATATAAAAAGGATGAAATAATATTTAAATACTTAATATACGATTCCAGTTCCAAAGTTCTTTTGAATTACAGATATCTGCAAACTTGACACCATAATACTATTTTACACCCCGTCGATCCAAACAAATTGTTTATCATTAGAAAGAGGAAGCTTCTTTCTACAGCATATATTAATATAAAAAGGGGGAAATAATATTTAAATAATTAATATACGAGGCCAGTTCCAAAGTTCTTTGCAATTACAGATATCTGCTAACTTGACACCATAATACTATTTTACACCCCGTCGATCTAAACAAACTGCTTATCATTGGAAAGAGGAAACTTCTTTCTACAGCATATATTAATATAAAAAGTAGTTAATAATATTTAAATAATTAATATACGAGGCCAGTTCCAAAGTTCTTTTGAATTACAGATATCTGCCAACTTGACACCATAATACTATTTTACACCCCGTCGATTTAAACAAGCTGTTTATCCTTAGAAAGAGGAAGCTTTTTTCTACAACATATATTAATATAAAAAGGGGGAAATAATATTTAAATACTTAATATACGAGGCCCGTTCCAAAGTTCTTTGCAATTACAGATATCTGCCAACTTGATACCATAATACTATTTTACACCCCGTCGATCCAAACAAATTGTTTATCATTAGAAAGAGGAAGCTTCTTTCTACAACATATATTAATATAAAAAGGAGGAAATAATATTTAAATACTTAATATACGAGGCGAGTACCAAAGTTTTTTTGAATTACAGATATCTGCCAACTTGACACCATAATACTATTTCACACCCCGTCGATCCAAACAAATTGTTTATCATTAGAAAGAGGAAGCTTCTTTCTACAGCATATATTAATATAAAAAGGGGGAAATAATATTTAAATACATAATATACGAGGCCAGTTCCAAAGTTCTCTGCAATTACAGATATCTGTCAACTTGACACCATAATACTATTTTAGACCCCGTCGATCTAAACAAACTGTTTATCATTGGAAAGAGGAAGCTTCTTTCTACAGCATATATTAGTATAAAAAAGGGGAAATAATATTTAAATAATTAATATACGAGGCGAGTTCCAAAGTCCTTTTGAATTACAGATATCTGCCAACTTGACACCATAATACTATTTTACACCCCGTCGATCCAAACAAATTGTTTATCATTAGAAAGAGGAAGCTTCTTTCTACAGCATATATTAATATAAAATGGGGGAAATAATATTTAAATAATTAATATACGAGGCCAGTTCCAAAGTTCTTTGCAATTACAGATATCTGCCAACTTGACACCATAATACTATTTTACACCCCGTCGATCTAAATAAACTGTTTATCATTGGAAAGAGAAAGCTTCTTTCTACAGCATATATTAATATAAAAAGGGGGAAATAATATTTAAATAATTAATATACGAGGCCAGTTCCAAAGTTCTTTTGAATTACATATACTGTATCTGTCAACTTGACACCATAATACTATTTTACACCCCGTCGATCTAAACAAACTGTTTATCATCGGAAAGAGGAAGCTTCTTTCCACAGCATATAATAATATAAAAAGGGGGAAATAATATTTAAATACTTAACCCACAAACGCACCTTGTGCCACCAGTGACCCACTTTATGTTTCACTACGTTACATGGGCTATATCATTCATTTAGTCAAAACCCCGTTGTTCCACTTCAGGCACATTACCCGTTCTCTTGTAAAAGTCTGGTTCACTTCTTTTCTCAGGTTTTCGATGTAGCACTGTATTGTTCAGGCAATTGCTAGTGTATGGAAATTTTTTTGACCTAACTGGTCTTGGGCGTTTGTGGGTTAATATACGAGGCGAGTTCCAAAGTTCTTTTGAATTACAGATATCTGCCAACTTGACACCATAATACTATTTTACACCCCGTCGATTTAAACAAGCTTTTTATCCTTAGAAAGAGGAAGCTTCTTTCTACAACATATATTAATATAAAAAGAGGGAAATAATATTTAAATACATAATATACGAGGTGAGTTCCAAAGTTCTTTTGAATTGCAGATATCTGCCAACTTGACACCAAAAGACTATTTTACACCCCGTCGATCTAAATAAACTGTTTATCGTTACAAAAAGGAATGTCCTTTCTACAACATATACTAATATAATAAGGGGGAAATAATATTTCAATGCTTTATATACGAGGTGAGTTACAAAGTACTTTTGAATTACAGATATTTGCAAACTTGAAAGCAAGAGACTATTTTAGACCCCGTCCATCTAAATAAACTGTATATCATTACAAAGAGGAAGGTCCTTTCTACAACATATATTAATATAAAAAGAGGGAAATAATATTTAAATACATAATATACGAGGCCCGTTCCAAAGTTCATTGCAATTACAGATATCTGCCAACTTGATACCATAATACTATTTTACACCCCGTCGATCTAAACAAACTGTTTATCATTGGAAAGAGGAACCTTCTTTCTACAACATATAATAATATATAAAGGGGGAAATAATATTTAAATACTTAATATACGAGGCGAGTTCCAAAGTTCTTTTGAATTACAGACATCTGCCAACTTGACACCATAATACTATTTCACACCCCGTCGATCCAAACAAATTGTTTATCATTAGAAAGAGGAAGCTTCTTTCTACAGCATATATTAATATAAAATGGGGGAAATAATATTTAAATAATTAATATACGAGGCGAGTACCAAAGTTCTCTGCAATTACAGATATCTGCCAATTTGACACCATAATACTATTTTACACCCCGTCGATCTAAACAAACTGTTTATCATTGGCAAGAGGAAACATCTTTCTACAACATATAATAATATATAAAGGGGGAAATAATATTTAAATACTTAATATACGAGGCGAGTTCCAAAGTTCTTTTGAATTACAGACATCTGCCAACTTGACACCATAATACTATTTCACACCCCGTCGATCCAAACAAATTGTTTATCATTAGAAAGAGGAAGCTTCTTTCTACAGCATATATTAATATAAAATGGGGGAAATAATATTTAAATAATTAATATACGAGGCGAGTACCAAAGTTCTCTGCAATTACAGATATCTGCCTATTTGACACCATAATACTATTTTACACCCCGTCGATCTAAACAAACTGTTTATCATTGGCAAGAGGAAACATCTTTCTACAACATATAATAATATAAAAAGGGGGAAATAATATTTAAATAATTAATATACGAGGCGAGTACCAAAGTTCTTTTGAATTACAGAAATCTGCCAACTTGACACCATAATACTATTTTACACCCAGTCGATCCAAACAAATTGTTTATCATTAGAAAGAGGAAGCTTCTTTCTACAGCATATATTAATATAAAAAGGGGGAAATAATATTTAAATAATTAATATACGAGGCCAGTTCCAAAGTTCGTTTGAATTACATGTATCTGCCAACTTGGCACCATAATACTATTTTACACCCCGTCGATCTAAACAAACTGTTTATCATCGGAAATAGGAAGGTTCTTTCCACAACATATAATAATATAAAAAGGGGGAAATAATATTTAAATACTTAACCCACAAACGCACCTTGTGCCACCAGTGACCCACTTTATGTTTCACTACGCTACATGGGCTATATCATTCATTTAGTCAAAACCCCGTTGTTCCACTTCAGGCACATTACCCGTTCTCTTGTAAAAGTCTGGTTCACTTCTCTTCTCAGGTTTTCGATGTAGCACGGTATTGTTCAGGCAATTGCTAGTGTATGCAAATTTTTTTGACCTAACTGGTCTTGGGCGTTTGTGGGTTAATATACGAGGCGAGTTCCAAAGTTCTTTTGAATTACAGATATCTGCCAACTTGACACCATAATACTATTTTACACCCCGTCGATTTAAACAAGCGGTTTATCCTAAGAAAGAGGAAGCTTCTTTCTACACCATATATTAATATAAAAAGGGGAAAATAATATTTAAATACATAATATACGAGGCCAGTTCCAAAGTTCATTGCAATTACAGATATCTGCAAACTTGACACCATAATACCATTTTACACCCCGTCGATCTAAACAAACTGTGTATCATTACAAATAGGAAGGTTTTTTCTACAACATATATTAATATAAAAGGGGGGAAATAATATTTAAATACTTTATATACGAGGTGAGTTCCAAAGTTCTTTTGAATTACAGATATCTGCCAACTTGACACCAAAAGACTCTTTTACACCCCGTCGATCTAAATAAACTGTTTATCGTTACAAAAGGAAATGTCCTTTCTACAACATATACTAATATAAAAAAAGGGAAATAATATTTCAATACTTTATATAGGAGGTGAGTTACAAAGTACTTTTGAATTACAGATATCTGGAAACTTGAAAGCAAAAGACTATTTTACACCCCGTCGATCTAAATAAACTGTATATCATTACAAAGAGGAAGGTCCTTTCTACAACATATATTAATATAAAAAGAGGGAAATAATATTTAAATATATTATATGCGAGGCAAGTTCCAAAGTTCATTGCAATTACAGATATCTGCCAACTTGACACCATAATACTATTTTACACCCCGTCGATCTAAACAAACTGTTTATTATTGGAAATAGGAAGCTTCTTTCTACAACATATATTAATATAAAAAGGGGGAAATAATATTTAAATAATTAATATACGAGGCGAGTACCAAAGTTCTCTGCAATTACAGATATCTGCCAATTTGACACCATAATACTGTTTTACACCCCGTCGATCTAAACAAACTGTTTATCATTGGCAAGAGGAAACATCTTTCTACAACATATAATAATATAAAAAGGGGGAAATAATATTTAAATACTTAATATACGAGGCGAGTTCCAAAGTTCTTTTGAATTACAGATATCTGCCAACTTGACACCATAATATTATTTTACACCCCGTCGATCTAAACAAACTGTTTATCGTTACAAAAAGGAAGGTCCTTTCTACAACATATACTAATATAATAAGGGGGAAATAATATTTCAATGCTTTATATACGAGATGAGTTACAAAGTACTTTTGAATTACAGATATTTGCAAACTTGAAAGCAAGAGACTATTTTAGACCCCGTCGATCTAAATAAACTGTATATCATTACAAAGAGGAAGGTCCTTTCTACAGCATATATTAATATAAAAAGGGGGAAATAATATTTAAATAATTAATATACGAGGCCAGTTCCAAAGTTCTCTGCAATTACAGATATCTGCCAACTTGACACCATAATACTATTTTACACCCCGTCGATCTAAACAAACTGTTTATCATTGGAAAGAGAAAGCTTCTTTCTACAACATATATTAATATAAAAAGGGGGAAATAATATTTAAATACTCAATATACGAGGCGAGTTCCAAAGTTCTTTTGAATTACAGATATCTGCCAACTTGACACCATAATACTATTTTACACCCCGTCGATCCAAACAAATTGTTTATCATTAGAAAGAGGAAGCTTCTTTCTACAGCATATATTAATATAAAAAGGTGGAAATAATATTTAAATAATTAATATACGAGGCCCGTTCCAAAGTTCTTTGCAATTACAGATATCTGCCAACTTGACACGATAATACTATGAGGGTCAATCGGAAAGTAAAGAACGTTTTTTATAAACACTTTAATAACTGATATACAAAGGCGAAATTTCTGTTACATACTATGTGATACTTAAGTAACTTTTCGACACAGTCGCCGTGTAAATTTAAACACTTGTCATACCGTGGTACAAGTTTTTCTATGCCTTCGGCATACACAGTTGCCGCCAAACTGTTGAACGGATCACTAACAGCTTCCTTAAATTCATCATCACTGCCGTAGTGGCTTCCACCCAAAAGGTCTTTCAACTTTGGGAATAGTTGGAAGTCACTGGGGGCTAAGTGTGGACTATAGGGTGGATGCTCCCAAACTTCCCACTTAAACTTCTGAAGAAAGTCCGTCGTCAATGCCGCGAAGTGAGAACGGGCATTGTCGTGGAGGAGGATGACGCCGGTGTTCAGCAATCCGCGCCTTTTGTTTTGAATCGCGCGGCGAAATCGACGTAACGTCTGACAGTAGGCAGCTGCATTTATGGTCTCACTTCTCTGCATGTAGTCAACGAGCAAAAGACCCTTACGATCCCAAAAGACCGTAGACATAACCTTTCTGGTGCTCAAAATTTGTTTGGCTTTTTTCGGCTTTTTCGGAGAATTTGAATGGTGCCATTCAATGCATTGTTTCTGGAGTGATGCCACCGATCTAAATAACCTGTTTATCATTACAAAGTGGTTTTACGCAGGGTACTCCCGTTTCTTCCCACTTTTTATTTACCAATTTCTCTATTATCATTGACTTACATTAATCATTTCGCGCGGTGGCTCACTGTTAGATCACTTCCTCTCGTGGATCAATTAATTTTGGTGTGGACAAGATCGTATCCATTGTTTTCTTCAGGACACTCCCGCTTCCTCCCACATTTCATTCCACCGATTCCTCTATTATCATTGACTTGCTTCAATTATTGGGCGCAATGACTCAGTGGTAGAGCGCTTCCTCTGGTGGGCCAAGTAAGCTTGTGGTGGACAAGATCATATCCGTGGGTTTTGTCAGGGTACTCCCGTTTCCTTGCACATTTCATTCCACCAATTCTTCTATTATCATAGACTCTATTCAATCATTAGGCGCAGTGGCTCAGTGGTAGAGCGTTTCCGCTGGTGGGCTAAGTAAGGTTGTGGTGGACAAGATCGTATCCGTGGTTTTTGCCAAGATACTCCCGCTTCCTCCCACTTTCCATTCCACCAATTCCTCTATTTTCATTGACTTGATTCAATCATTGGGCACCTAGGCTCAAAGGTAGAACGCTTCGTCTTGTACGTGGTGTCTTTACTGTTACGATCCCGTGCCTCATAAATTTCTGGTTGACAAGATCGTGTCCGTGGGTTTTGTCAGGGTACTCCCGCTTCCATGCACATTTCATTCAACCAATTCTTCCATTATCATCGACTCTATTCAATCATTAGGCGCAATGGTTCAGTGGGAGAGCGCTTCCTCTGGTGAGCAACGTAAGTTTGTGGTGGATAAGATCCTATCCGTGGGTTTTCTCAGGGTACTCCCGCTTCTTTCCACTTTTCATTCCACCAATGTCTCTATTATCATTTACTTGCTTTAATCATTGGGACCGGTGGCTCAGTGGTAGAACGCTTCTTCTGGTGCCTGGGGTCCTTATTGTTTCGATCCCCGGTCAAGTAAGTTTGTGGTGGACAAGATCGTATCCGTGGGTTTTCTCAGGGTGCACACGCTTCTTCCCACTTTTTATTTCACCAAATTCTCTATTATCATTAACGTTTTAATCATTGGGCGCGGTAGCTCAGTGGTAGAGCCCATTCTCTTGTGCCTGGGGTCCATATTGTTTCGATTCCCGGCCTAGTAAGTTTGTTGTGGACAAGGTCGTATCCGTGGGTTTTCTCAGGGTACTTCCTTTCCTCCCACAATTCTTTCAACCAATTCTTCTATGATCATTGACTTGCTTTAATCATTGGAGTGGTATTGGTCCCTTGAGCATTGTGGTGATGTCAGAAATCAGATTCGGTTTCAAGCATTTGGGTTGTGATATAAACCTTTGCTGTGATTCAATCTCAGTATTTTATTACGCGAGATAAAACTATCCATACAGTTATAAATGTTGTTCGATTTTCGCAACCAGGTATTGAGATTGATCCAATTCGGAACCTCATTTCTGGCGATTTGAGGCCAGGAACTGATTTCGGACATTACGCTGTCCTCAAACGACTAGGATCTTTCCAATGTTACCATCCGCGTCCAACAACCCTATGTTTAAAGGGGAATAGAAAGGACCCGCGTCTAAATCTTCGGGACCCAGTTTCTTGAGGTTCAAGGCTAGTGATCGATTTCTGACATCACAATTGTGCTCAACGGATCAAAACCTTTCAAATGCCGCCAACGCCTTCCAACAACTTCATGTTTAATAGGTGAATAGAAGGGACCCGAACCCATAATGTCAGGACCCCATTCCTTGTTCTTCGTCGCCTTTGCCTGATTTCTGACATTACTACTGCACTCTGGGAACCCGGACCTTTCCAACGCTACCACTCGCGTCCACCAACTCCATGTGTAACATGGTCCCCCTGACGTAGGAGAATCGACTCCATGTTTTTTTCATAATTATTCTCCAAATGGGTTTGTATACAAGGTAGTTTTGTCAAGTTTAGCAGCAGGTCTAAAATAAGCCTCTTGAGAGCGGCTCTTATATGTTAAAGAATACATAACGATCGCTTTTGGCTGTTCCAATGGTCTGTCCAAGCGGCTTGGTAAAAAAAAATCAGCGTAGCATAACAAAAAAAGATTTTTCTCTTATATGTTATAAATAAAAGCACAGAAAGGAAAAGTTAAAGTTTGTTAGGTGAGTGTCGGGGATGCCGAATTCTATTTCGCCCCGGGCAACGAACTTTCTTGCTATGGCTCTGAACTCCAACACTTATCGGTCTTTCAGAGTCTCATCCCTTACCTACAACAACGTAGTTTGATTAACCTGTTAAACAAAACGTTTGAAAAGAACCTGTGTGTGACTTATTGATAGCTATGCAATATATTGACAGAGTACTAGTCTTCAGTTTAGCAACGAAGCTGCCCTTAGGCGAAATATCAAGTTCCTCTCTACTTTTGTCTGTGCCTTCTAAATCGTAACATTGTGTTTAAAGGCAAACAGAAACAAGGTCAGTTCTTTAGTTCTTTGTAGAACAACTTGATAAGACGATTGTGTCTTTTACACAAATACGTTTTGTCAGATTGCTCTTTGAAGCCTTTTTGCATTATAGACTATAGAACAACATATCCAGATTCAGAGAAACCCACAAAAATTTTAAAGAAGGGTGAAAAACATATTTATTATTCAGATGCTTTATTATTATTATTATTATTATTATTATTATTATTATTATTATTATTTACCAAAGTTAGTAGCTTCTCTTTGTTGATAAAAATCCTAATTTGGCATTTATTAAAAGTAATATGACTGGGTCTAGAGACAGAAAAGAGGGGATCTTATTGCCAGATATAAACTGAGAACTTTGTTCAACAGTGACTACGTATTAAATAAACAAACGTATTGATTGCACCTTTTTTAAAAAAATGTATAATTACTAAAAAATGCAATCATTGAAAAACTCTGGGGTACCAAAGGGTCACGTGTTAGCCACTAGACCAGCGGGGAGGACACCCACTCGTGCACATAGTTAGGTTAATGATTTCTGACATTACCACTGCTCCTGAGTGCAGAAGTAATGGCAGATATCAGGCCCAGGCCACGAAGTTCAAGGAATGCGGTCCTGACGTTATGGCCCCGGGTCCCTTCTATTCATGTATTAAACATGAAGTTGTTGGACGGCGTTGGCGGCATTTGAAAGATTTTGATCCGTTGAGCACAATTGTGATGTCAGAAATCGATCACTAGCCTTGAACCTCAAGAAACTGGGCCCCGAAGATTTAGACGCGGGTCCTTTCTATTCCCCTTTCAAACATGGGGTTGTTGGACGCGGATGGTAACATTGGAAAGGTCCTAGTCGTTTGAGGACAGTGTAATGTCTGAAATCAGTTCCTGGCCTCAAAGCGCCAGAAATGAGGTTCCGAATTGGCTCAATCTCAATACCTGGTTGCCCAAGATAGAACAACATTTATAACTTTATGGATGGTTTTATCTCGCGTAATAAAATACTGAGATTGAACCACAGCAAAGGTTTACATCACAACCCAAATGCTTGAAACCGAATGTGATTTCTGACATCACCACAATGCTCAAAGGACCAAGACCTGTCCAATGATTAAAGCAAGTCAATGATCATAGAAGAATTGGTTGAATGAAATGTGGGAGGAAAGGAAGTACCCTGAGAAAACCCACGGATACGACCTTGTTCACCACAAACTTGCTAGGCTGGGAATCGAAACAATAAGGACCCCATGCTCCAGAGAAAGAGCTCTACCACTTAGCTACCGCGCCAAAGATTAAATTGTTAATTATAATAGAGAAATTGGTGGAATAATAAGTGGGAAGAAGCGGGAGTATCCTGAGAAAACCCACGGATACGATCTTGTCCACCACAAACTTATTTGTCCCACCAGAGGAAACGCTCTACCCCTGAGCCACCGCGTCCAATGATTAAAGTATGTCAATGATAATAGAAGAATTGGTGGAATGAAGTGTGGGAGGAAGCGAGAGTAACCTGAGAAAACCCACGGATACGATCCTGTCCACCATACAACTTACTTGGCTAGGGAACGAAACAATAAGAACCCCATGCCCGAGAAGAAGCGGTCTACCATTGAGCCACCGCGTCCAATGATTAAAGCAAGTGAATGATAATACAGGAATTGGTGGAATGAAACGTAGGAAGAAGCGGGAGTACCCTGAGAAATCCGACTAATACGATAATGTCCACCGCAAACTTACTTGGCCAGGAATCGAAACAATAAGAACGCCACACACAAGAAGAAGCGCTCTATCACTGAGCCACCGTGCCCAATGAATAAAGTAAGTCAGTGATTATAGAGCGATTGGTGGAATGAAAAGCGAGTAGAAGCAGGAGTACCCTGAGAAAACCCACGGATACGATCCTGTCCACCACACAACTTACTTGGCAATGGTTCGAGAAAATAAGGACCTTACGCACGAGAGGAAGCGCTCTACCACTGAGCCACCGCGCCCAATGATTAAAGCAAGTCAATGATAATAGAGGAATTGGTGGAATGAGAGGTGCGAAGAAACGGGAGTACCCTGAGAAAAGCCACGTATACGATCTTGTCCACCACAAACATACTTGGCCGGAGATCGAAACAATAAGAACCCCACGCACCAGACTAAGCGGTCTACCATTGAGCCACCGTGCCCCACAACAAGAACAAGAAAATTGGAAGTTACTAGGAAACATTTTAAGAAGGAATATCTTTCAATGGTAAAGACCACTGTCCGTTGATCGTCTTTTAATAACTCCATGAGCAGAAAAGACTGATACGTCCCTCTCCTATTATGTCTTTTTAAAACCATATACGTTATCCGGATATTATCCTTTATTCGTCATTCGGATGTAATCAGTTATCCGAATGTAATTTTATCCAGATATCTGTTATCACAATTTTATAAATTATCCGGTTAAATCCATTATCCGGATATTATCCGACATCCAGATATTATCCGTATCCGTCATCCGGATATCATCCGTTATCCGGATCTTATCAGTCATCCGTTATCCGGATATTATCCGTCAGGCGGATATTATCCGTTATCCGTCATCCGTTTTGTTATCCGTCAACCGGATATTGCAAATTCGGGTAAGTTTCTTTCCGAGATCAGAATAAAAAATTATCCAGATGTGGCCATCCCTAATCAGCATCGTCAGAAACATACACGAACTAAATGTCTTCAAAGTCTGCTACACAAGAGCAGGGGTGGATCTAGGGGGCGATCATGGCGATTGCCCCCAGAAAGGGAATCTTTCTTATTTTATATATAAATAAAACTCATTCCAGAGTTTGGAGCTCTTAAAGGTAACTCTAAGTAGGAGTATTATTAACCACCGAGCCTCCAAAAGTCGATCGTAGATCCACCTCTGGACAAGAGGATGGGAAACACTTATTATTCACATTCAGTTTGCACATCTCAACAAATAAACAATATTTTCATTCACTTCCATCTACTACTGCATTCTACTGAATTGTAACGACTTTTTATGTTTAAAAATAATTATTCATTTTTCAATAATTGTAAATGTTTATAAGTTCAGTAATTTACCATGAATAGTCAACTAGAAGTGTTTTTGTAACTAAGAAATAACAACATGAACTGTGAAATATCTTCTCACAAACTGTCGAGAGTTGAGAGTCGACAAATTTTACTCTTTCGTTTACCGATTACCTCGAAACCGCAGTAGCCAGAATTAGCCCAGAGTAGGGGACTTATATTAAGAAAATGAAAATCTCAGGAAAATGCAGAAGTCTTTTAGTCTGAGAGAAAAAAAGGAATGAAATCTCTAATTTCTAGTTCTGTTAGTCTTGTAGCTCTTAGTCCGTACCAAAGTACTGATAGAAATATGGCCAATTAATTATGACTATTTTGTAGAACATTCCACTTTAATATCACAGGAAATTTATCTTCCGGCTTGCTTAGTTGTGAAAAGTTATAGAGTGTATTGGTATACTATGTAAAGTATGTGTACTGTCGCTGATTTGTGATAACAATCAGAAACAGAAGTAAAAGGTAAATTACAGTAATAGTTTTCTGTTAATTTTTGTATTCAAGGGGAGACGGAAAAGATACCTTTATCTTAACATTCGTTTTTCTTAAAATTTGTATTCGGGTTCACACCCTTCCTCCTCAACATTAAATACGGAAATGGAGAACTTATTTAGAATTTGATTGTTGATTCCAGTATATTTCAAGCATCACTTCACGGACCTGGGCCTGTGATATGTCGATACATCGCTGTCGATATATCAATATTATCATATATCAACATTCGATATCGCGAATATGTGGACATGAATATATTCTAAATTTTCGATATCGATATTCGGGGAGCGGCGAGGTATAAGGGACCCCAAAGACTTGCGACGGATGAAGAAATTAAACTTACTTTTTACAATATTGTTTTCTAATCATAATTTCTTTATTACCACAAATTGCAATGTAAATACATCCACTTGCAAATTTGCAATATTATATGGTATAATTTCTTAGGCGCCAGAACTTTTCTGTTCCCTGAAAAAAGTAACAAAAAGTCACGTGCGAAAGCAAGTGCTTCAGACTTTGAACTAGAATTTACCATAAGAAAGTTTTTTCTCTCTCTCTTGGAGATTTCCACCCCTTTTGGCCTTTGGGACCGCTCATTGACAGAACGTGCACACATGATCGCTATATGCATTCATGCTCTTAGGCAGAGTCTGAGATTTTGAAGAAAAACGACTTTTTAATAATAATAATAATAATAATAATAATAATAATAATAATAATAATAATATAACAATGGGGTTTACAACGAGGGTCCCATTTCTTTATCTTGCATGGGAGGGCCGCAAGTCTGCTACGCCACTTGTGTCCCCTATTCTGCGTTTGTCTCTTTTTCGTTTCGTTTAGCTATTTGTTTTGTGCTGTTAGGCTTTTATATGAAACCTTTATATTATGACTTTTTCTTTTTATGAGTTTCTTTTTTTGGGTGGGGAAAGGGAAAGAGAGAAATGCTTTCTTCTTATATCTGTTTCTTACCATTCATCTTGTTTGAACTGGTTAAGTAAGTCATTTTGTAACTTTTGATGTCATCCAACTCCATCACAATAATAAAATTGTCATTCTTAACAATTTGTTTTATTCTCTTATTTGCAGTTTGCCACACTGGTATATTTGTGACAAAATTGAGGTTTAGTCCAACGCCTTTCGAATTTGCAACCAACCCAACCGCCGAGCTTTTTGGGTTGCTTGCTTTGCAGGAAAAGGAAAATTGCAGGTGGTAATGCACTTTTGGAGTCGTGTATACAATCGGATATAGTGTAGTGTCGGTGCAAGGGTGACTGCCAAAGGAACTGGAGTATTTCTTTGAGCATTTTATCAACCCTTGAATCAGGGAAATGAACAACAATCAAGTATAAGATTTCAACAATCAAAAATAAAAGTATATCATTCAAGTTAGAAGAACACTTAGAATTCGAAAGAAAGAGATATACTTATGTGTGATTGATCTATTTTGTCTCAGCACAGAATAAACTCTCGGGAGAATAATTTAAATGAAAAGAATTGTTTAACGTATCACAGTTGTATCTTCTAGGCTAATGGTGACGGATGATAAATGAACGGCTTCCTGTCCAAGTTAAGAGTGTGTGAAAATAGGAAAAATAACTTTGATCCAGATTAAGTTTAAAACGACTCTGCATAGGACAGTCAGGTGGCATGTAAAGAAACATAACAAGTAATACCCAAAAATAAAAAGACCATATGTGATGAACGAATGTACAAGGGATTCTCCACATGATACAGAGATTCCCAAGTATTGAGTGAATACATATTGGACAAATGTAAGCTGCACTAAAGGGTTTCTTTCTCGTAATATTCCGTGGAATATGACACTTCTGTGTCCAGAAGCAACAAAAAAGGACGAAACATGAGATGTTGTACACGTTGCATAACGATACAAAGAAATACGATTGGACAGTATACTTGATCTATCCGTTAGGTGAATTTTCTTCGAAGGATAAATTTCGAGAGATTTTCCCCTCCCTTGGAGTTGGTAAACCACCCCTTACCTTTCAGCTACGAAAAACTACATTGTTATTGAGAATATACCAAAATAGTGTGCTAGTTTAGCCCAGTTACATTTTGATTTTGTCACTGCTGAATAAAAGTTTCTAGACGAATGCTAAAAAAAAAAAAAATGGGGGAAATCTTTTTTCGACGATCTAATGTACATTGGAGCGGAATGGAATACCTACATGGAAAAAAGAAAATGTGGCACTTTTGAGTAATGTAGCAGCACGTACGTAGCTCATAGTACTAAGGGATTGATGCTTTGGTCGCACACTTCGAAACTATCGTCCCTTGTGTGCCAGTTGCGAGTGCTTCGCAGAAGGCTGTCTTGGAGTTTTGTTGTTGAATGATGTCAATTAGCGTGGCTGTGTTGTAGTAGACATCTACGTAACTTGTGAATGATATACATAGTCCGATGCTCTGGTGTAACGTGTGGAATTGCTGTATAACCGGATAAAAAGTGTTGCGTTCAACGGTAGAGCGTTGTGTCCAGGTATTCACGGTCATGTAAAAGTGTAAACGTTGATTTTTAAGTAAAACTGATTGTGTTAATCTATACGTACCTGCGCAATGGCAGATAACTCTGTCCATGAGCTGGCACAAATGAACCTCATTTCTGGAGAGACAATGGGAAATAGCCTAGAGGCGAGGCGTTTATATCGTGACCGTCGCCCTTAAAGGAGAGTAACTTTCCCTATATTTTTTCACGCCTCTACATTCGCCTTCGAGAGATAGGGTCTATTAAATTTTCCCTACGTGAAATCGGAGGAAATCGCACCATGTAGACAATTGAATTTGAAGACAGCGTATTTGGAATGATCAGAGACCGTCCTCAAACTAGCAGTAGCCACGTGTAGGGCTTAAAAATTCACACGCAACTCTAGTGAACGAGATTTAGTGTGAGCGTGCGATGCGGTATGGTGGATAATTTTGTAGTAGGAACTTACTTATTACCTGACCTCTGTGTGGGAGTACGTATCTTTTATTTTTACGTAATGTTCTCCCAAAATTGTTAGAACATGTACCCTTGAACATGAGACAGCTAATGTGATCCTAGCATGACAGCGTACCTGCACATTCTGACAGGAATATGCAGACTTACCTAAATGAAACATTTCCAGATCGTCGAATTGGAAAACAAGGACCTGAGTTACGACCACCTCGTTAACCCTACCTCACGCCCCTTGATTTTTTGTCGGGGAGGGGGTATGAAGCTCCTTTTGTATGCAACACTAGCCACGATAGCCGAAGAACTTCTTGCTCAAGTTAATATAGCTGCGGCAGTCATCTCTGAAATTTCAGGTGTGCTTGACCACACGCGGAAAAATTTGCATCGCCGAATGCAGTCAATGGTCAACAATATCAGGCTGTGAACTGTTATTCTTCATAGCTGTCTCATGTACACATACTACATTGTACAGTCAGCGACTGTAAAAAGTGGAGGTTGGATACATAAGAAATGATACCTTTTTCCAGTAGCAGAAAAGTTTCACTGTATGCCTGATAGTTGGACAACCAACATGACAGCAAATACATGCCCGAAAACATAACATGCCAGGATATTCCTCCATTTGGAGGAAGAAGTATTCCTATCTGAGAGCATCACTTAGAGAAACAACCACGAGATAAATCTGCAGAAATTCCATTCGCGTTAAGTTCAAAGAGATAGGAATTAATGCAAAGGAAACGAAAAGAATAATACGCATCATGTAGAGACCGAAACACACACACACAAACAACCCACAACAGACACACACACACACACACATACTTACATTATATATATACATGGACGGAGATTAGGGGGTGCAAAGGGGGGCAGTTGCCTCCCACTTTTTTGAAGCAACCCATTAATGTATATGTCGTAGTTTTATTTGGAAATATAAAGTTTTTGTGTGCATTACTGTTTCATAGAAAAATGGTGCTATATAATATTTGCCGTTGCATGAGTACGTATTGGTTGTTTTCCCGTGAAGTTAAGAAAGCTAGAGGAATTTCGTTTTAAGTGCGACGGCAAACAATCCAAAAATTCGAGCATATTTTCAATCCAGAGATATAGAATCTGTTAAATTCATTTTCAGTTTTGTCAGGAAACGAAGAAGTGATGCCCTTATGTTTCAGAATTGTTGAACAATTTTCTAGTTTAGTGGTCCCTACTTAATACAAATTAATGAAATCAACCACTAAACAAAAAAAGCTGCTCAACAATTGAAAACATGAGGCGTCACTTTTTCTTCGTTCTCAGACAAAATTCAAAACTGGATTTAGCAGGTTTTGCTTCTATATCCCCTTCTTATAAGGGCTCGATATGTTAGTCAGCCGCTTTGAAACTAATTGAGAGAACATTTCGCCAAAACAAAAGTATTTCACAAGTTATTCTTTAATTGAACAAAAATTGACAATTCCTAAAATAGCTTCTCTTCTTTCTAAAGTAAGGAATATTGATTAAAAAGAGCGTAATAAGAAACAACAACTACCTTTTTCATTATTTTGTAATGTAATATACGAGTGAAGTGGTGTGTGTTTAGGGGTGTAAGTGTATATACAATTAACTTTAGTGAATTCAACATAATTCTAGGTTTTAGGATTATTTTGTATAGCAGGAGTGTGGAGTGATACTAAGTATTGTGTTTTGATGTGTTCCAAGAAAGTTGAAACTGCACCTAATGGCAACGAACATGTTTCGGGAAGCTGCAAAAGCAAATACTGCTTTAAATGTCGCAGCATATGGTTATAGTATTTACTGTCTTTCATTTTCTAAGAGTAATAACATACGTTTAATAGCATATCTGAAATTAAAAATTAAGTTGTTCAATTACCGCCAGTTTGAGTATAACATCTACAAAACAAGACTCGTTATTCATTACTATGATTAATAATATCCTTTCTATTTATTTGATTTGCAAATTTGTTATTAAATAATCTGATTACACAATTTTCCAGACAGAATTTTAAGATGTTCATGAGCAAGGAATCAAATCTCTTCTTACACTTTCGTTATTTAAGAGTACAAAGGTCTAGTACCTATTTGCGCTAGCCTTGTCAATTTACTTAATAAAATATGAAATACGATATATCGTGCTTTAACTGAAAAAATATAGTATCCTATTAGTTATACAACCTTTCGTCAAAGTGTTAGAAACAACCAGGGAAACTAAGATTGATATACAAATATTCAGATCATGTCTTGCCTCGCACTTTTAACGTCCAATCGCCGCCACTATATATATATATATATATTATTGATTAAGGATTAAATGAGTTATTTCGTAAATTTTCGAAACGGGTCTTGAAGGAAGTCGTCGCAACAGTAATGACATCTCGTAGCATTGTTACGTAACACACGCAATATAAATAAAGCTTCAAAAGCAGAAGTCACAGGTTGTGGCGTGGATAATTCGGTAAGGTATCTGCTTCTAGAGTGGGCAGCGCGGGTTCGAGTCTCGAGTACACCGATAACTTTTTTCTTTCAAAATGCATTTCTATATTTTTATATATGTTATTAATAATTGGTTTCTTGCATTTTTTGTAAATTATCTTAAATTAGAGGAGTTTAAATAAAGTCAGGAAGGTTAAGACACATATATATGATTGCTTTATCCGTATATGCAGTCCAGAGATGGAGTGGGTCAGTGGGCCACTGGTCAACAGAACGTGCCCACGGCGAACCACCGGGACCTACTCTGGCCCACCGACCCATTCTGCTCAGTGCATTGTAGACAGCTTCTGAACACTGGTGAATTTGTCTACGTTTTACTCTCAAGGCATCTTTTTTTTCTTTTTTTCATTTGTTTCTATTGAAAAAAGAACTTCAGGCAATCTTAGATATTGATATTTGCAATTATAATAATAGCAATACGACTTATTAGTTAGCTTTGAGACGCAGCCTGTGACTTTTTAGAGAAGCTAACTACTGAATAAAAAAATGTTTGAACCGTACCGTACCGAATGTATATACCGTACTTTGCACATCAGGGGTTACTTTGCACAAAATATGAAAAGAGTTTCACAGTCCTCTGTCGGCAAAACCATGAACAGAAAAGAGGAAGTTTCAACTGGCACCGTAAGATAGAACACCTAACTGTATTTTGGCTATAATGTTGGCGGTTAACATCAGTTCTAATTACCGAGAGGGTTCATTGTTGTAGAGGTATGGAAAGCACTCACTCTAAAGGCCGCCAAAATTTGAAAGATATCACGTACGAGATTTTCCGTCAAAGTTAAGTCAGTTTCGTAGAATACTACTGTGGATAACGGAACTTCGATGCAATCAGGGACGTACGCAGGAATTTATTTCGGGAGGGGTCCAAACCTTTCCGGGGGAGGTCCAAACACAATTTCAGGCTAAATTATATTAAAAATTGTAAAATTGCCCCTAAAATTAGACTAAATTTACAAAAAGTCCGGATTTCGGGGGGGTCCGGACCCCCAGGACCCACCCTCTGTGTACGTCCCTAGATGCAATAGTTGAAATTGAAATGTGAAACGTTTTAAAGTCATAAAAATGTAAAACTGGGAGAAGGTAGTTTCAGTCTCTACTCGGGGTTCATTTGCACCGGTCCAAAAATACCGCTTAGATAGGAAATAATTACTACTAGAACCTACTGCATTCTAAATTTAGGTAAATTTCCTATTTAGGAAGATGTTGGAATGAATTTCTTGTTGATAAATAAATTATGAACAGTGGCGGATTCAGAAAAGTAGTTTGAGAGAGGCTTCAACCACAAATATTTCTTTTTTTTTTTAAGAAATGACTAGACTTTTTGGAGGGGGGGCTTCAGCTTATACGCATAGGAATGACTAACATTAGATTTTGAAAAGGAAATCATGCAATTTGGGTAGTTTTCATCCTGAAAGTCCCAAATCCCGTAAATGTCCCACTAATTACGATTGGGGTGATATTCTTGGACATAAGGAACAACCAAGGAAAATCAGTTCACGGGGATTTTTTTCTGTCCCTGAGTTGGCATTTTTGTGGGACATATGCTAAACTATTAGAATGCGGTTCCTGTGCCAGTAGCAGAAAATACATAATTTTCTTTACAAATATCGATAATTCAAACTAAGTACTAATACCAGTAGCATCATTCTAATATTAATATTTGTAGACTGCATGCAGTTTTGTGTAGAAAGTAAAATGTATAAATGTTGAAGGGAAAACATTGCACGGAAACGTTATGTTCGTATGTCGAACATACTTTTTTGCACGTTGTGCAAAGTAACCCCAGCTATGGGGTTACTTTGCACCAAAGTTTATATTTCAATAGCTATGGTTATACTGAATGTTTACTAATGAACTTGCACTAATGTTTTCCTTATATATATCTAGCTATTATATGTTTAAAATACAGTGTTCTAAATCATTACGTTTGTAAGTTAAATGCAATTTTTTAAAAAAATGGCTTAAATCTTGTGCAAAGTACACAAAGTCTTACGGTACTAAGTTTCATCTCACTAACGCGAAGTACTCTATTTGTTATGTATTTTTAACCCTCTCTCCTCTATTAGGATACGCACTTTAATAAATATGACGTGACAACAACCCAGTTTGAGGTAGGTGTTAACTATGTTAAAAACTTCACACCGAACGGTTCAACCATTTCCTTTACGTTAAACAATGTGTTTTTCATTTGTATAATACAGACGTACCCTCATGAAAAAAAAAAAAAAAAAAAACATGCGCGTATACTGTAACAAACGATTTTTCGCAATTATTCCATTTTCCTTACGTTTATGGGTAAAATTCAGTTATTAGTAAGTGGAGATAATAGAAAGCAATCCATCCAAGAAGATATTTCCAAAAAAAGATAATAAAATAATAAAAATATAACAAAAAACAAAATTATGCTCGGTTTTGTGTATACTGGTAATAATGCTTTCAAGAGAATTTTGCAGCAGCAGAGCACGACTGCAGAGCGAATTTCACGATTGGTAGTATCGTAGTATCCAGAAGTTGAATCAAGGAACTAGAAAGTAGAGTAAAATGTTGCATTTATTGGTTTAAACCTAGAGTGTAAATTGTCTACCAAATATAAAGTAGCTTCTGTAACCAAGATGTTGAACGGAAATATAGAAACAAAGAGAAAAACTGTTGTCTTAAATTTGGAAGTGACATGCTCTATAGCCATGAGATTTATTTGTTAAAAGACAGGCAACAAACGTAGTATCTGTGGTCAAGTGGATAGAGTGGCGGACTATTGGTTCTTATACTGTTTTGACACCAGATCGAATCCCATCCCATGTCATCCATTTTACTTTTTTTTTACAAAACATTATAGAAAGTGTATAATTTTTATGTTAATAGGAACAAAAAGAATATAATAAGAAAATAACTTTGTTTCCTCTAATGGCATATTTATTCAGAATTAGGGTACTATTAATAATAGCTATTGTTTTCAGTTTATGGTATGGTATACCTGTTCCTCCCCTCTCCGTTTTTGCATAGCAGAAGAAACTTCAACTCACTTCGAGTCAGGAACAGAAAAAAATACCCGACCTGCAGCCTGACAGTCACAGCGAAAGAAGAACAATAACTCGTTGTCATAAAAAAAAGCTGATGTTAAATTATTGTTCTAGTGTTTGTGTGTGTGTTTCTTTTTAGAGTATTGACTCTCTCTGTCTCTCCTTTTTTCATATCCACAAGTGCAAGAAATGCAATCATAAGTCTGTGTAAGGAATAAAGAATGCTTTCTTTAAACAAAACTAAATTATACAGCTCTATTTGTGAGGAACACGAATGCTTCCAAAATATGCCATGGATATTAACTATAATCATTACGTTCTTCTGGTTATACAGTAGCGTGAAAAACTGATAATAAAATGGTGTAACAGGCATAAGTTTTTTTTCTAGCGTGACCACATTAAACATAACAAATTAAATTTTGGGGATTACAAATTATCACTTTGCGTGTCGGTGTAGGCCTATTCGTTTTCACATTCGAGCGACGAAAGAAGAAAGTGTGGTGATAGTTATAAAAATCGAATACGAGATTTCAATGGATTCAAGTTACATGGCCCCTACATATCGAAAAAATTAGTTTTCCATGTCTGCCCATCTATTCGTCTGTCGGTTCGTCACGGTTTTACATGCACTGAATTAGAGGCCATACTGTTCAATGTATCTGGAACGAATTCTAGATATAACGTTTTAATAACATACTATCGTTTCGAATTTTATATCCATCGACACCTAAATGTAAGGATAGTTTACTGAAGGATGAACATTTAAAATAATTCAGTATTCTCAAAAAAAAAGCAGCTGTGACGATTATATTTATTTTTATAAATATATATTTTATTAGCAACTCTCCACCGTAGTATCAATTATTTTTCTGAAAAAAATACATATGGTGTAATTTATTGTGTAGTATGCGATCTGTTTGCACAATTTTCTCAACCAAATTTCATAAATAAACATATCATTAATAATCTAACTATATGACAACTCGTTCGTCATGTAAACATTCAAAAGGAGTAGCTTTCTCCTGATGATTTTACCATTGACGCCTCAGGCAATTGTTTCATATTTCGTAAAGAAATGTTTCATTAATAAACTAACATACAGCATAAATCGTTTATCCCGATAACATACAGAAGGAGACGTTTTCTCAAGAATTGACTTTTTTTTTACAATTTTCTCAGTAATAACTGAGACAAATTTGTTGTAATTTCAGTTAAAATATATTCTGTAATAATCTCACAATATGGTATATCTCACTTGTCCCGAAAAGAAAAATCGAAAAGAGATAGTTTACTTTGAGAGTGAAATTTTTCCTGACGATTTGCTTAAAAATTACTCGATATACTTGGTGCAGATTATAAATAATTTACAATATGGCATAAATCGTTTATCATCAAAATTACAGATAGAAAAGTTTACCTTTGACGGTAAGTTTTTCCCGATGACCTTCCCAAAAAATACTCAGGAGATGTTTGTTGTTCATATTTCATAAATAAATGTTACATAAATAACCTAGCTATATGGTATAATTCTCTCATCCTGAAAATCTAGAAGTGGTATATTACTTTTGACATTAAGTTTTACCCTGCGATTTTCTCAAGGACGACTCAGGCGATTGTGTTCGTATTTCATAAATAAATGTTTTATGAAAACACTAACAATATAGCATAGCTCGTTTGTCCTGAAAAGATCCACAAGGGACATTTATTCTTGGGGTGACGTTTTTCATGATTTTCTCAGAAATTACTCAGACGCTTTTACTTATAGTCCACATACAATTATATCCTTAATAATTGTAATATATGGCTTAAGTTATTTCTAACGGAAATATGACCAATGGGTACTCTACTTTTATGCCTAAAGTTTCTTCTAACAAGTTTTCCAAAACATTATTTTATTGGCAATTTCCCAAATAAATGTTTCAATAATAGCTGCAGCCTAACATGAGTCAGTGTAAGAAATTCGAGCGAGAAAGTACAGTGCGTTTGCTCCGTACCATTTCTTGAATATATTTTTAAATGTTTCCTAATCACAATTTTTGGAACAAAATCGAAAATCCCTTTTAAATGTACCTTGTTGTGGTCAAATGGTTCAAGTGCATTGTTTCTGGATTTGATTTCCAGTGAGAGCTAGTGTATTTTTGTCCAAGAGATGTGACACGTCGGTGCAGAGAAAAAAAGTGTTTAAATAAGCCAGACCAAGCTAATCAATAATACAAAGAAATAATATAATGTTACGAAATTATCGAAGAAACGTTGATAATATTAGGTAGGTGCAACTGAAATGTCCAAACAATTATTGTCAATTTCAAAGGTAAAAAAGTGAAAAATTCAATGCCAGGTTAATCAATGGCCACTCACTATCCTACGAAGAAGTGATTGATATACCAAAAAATGTTGTAATCGCTAGGAGACATGTTAAAAGAACACAGAGGGCGAGAGAGAGTTTAATACTGCAAATCATGGATAGTCTGCACCTTCGTTTGAGGGCGAGTATTGAAGTCCGTAGGCCTACATAGGTTAACATTGAAATGAACATTGCAACACAATACCTGTTTAATATTGATCGGGGCTTACTGACAGGTTTGCAGGGTATTTGACGGGGTTTGATATTGTAAAGAAAACGATCCTTGTAAACGACTGTGCCTTCCCCACTGTACACTGTAAGTTAAATTCGTGCTTAATTAAAACTATATTTGTTTAAAACTGTTGACCGTTATCACCTGTGCATCACGTACAGCAATCAGCCAGTAATTCTTTGTTTCCGCCCGGCGGGAGCTCATGTGGTTCGGATTCCACGTTAATCAGTAGGTCCACGTCTCATATAGCCTCGCTGTTGAAAGAGACGATAAACTCAAAATCACATCACACATCTTTGTTTTCGCATTTGTTTTAGCCCATAAGTGTCTTTGTTTATGAGCTTCTTCGTGGCTAAGCGGTTAGCGTACGCGCCTTTGGCGTGGGAGTCTCGGAGAGAGCTCATGTGGTTCGGAGTCCACGTTAATCATTAGGTCGACGTCTCATATAGCTTCGTTGCTGAACGAGATGTTAAACTCAAACTCAATGTCTTTGTTCATAAGTTTCTTTGTGTGTGGTTTTGCATATACGTGGCGTGGACATTAAATTTTGATTTCTACGCCATATGTATCTAATTACATACACACTTATAGAACGAACACAACAAACTTGGAATATATTATTTGTGTATAGAAAATCATCACGCGGCGCTGCGTGGGAGAGCCGTGTGTATGGAATACCATACACATGGCAATCGTGTTGAAAAATGTATAAATAATAATAATAATAATAATAATAATAATAATAATAATAATAATAATAATAATAATAATAATAATAATAATAATAATAATATAAACAGAAAACGAAACGATCACATATAACTGCAATGGACATACACATTTATTAAAGCATATAACTGCAATGGAATTAAGTTGTTTCCTTCTCTCCCTGAACGCAACAGCCCTTATTGTGCCAAGGCGTAGAAGAGAACTTGTGGGACTCACGACTTTGGGGTGGTGTCTGGTCAGAATATCGGATTCCTTTGTTGTTAGTCCTAACTTTCTAGATGGATGCAGTTATTTCCGGTAAAATATACAAGCAAATAGACTTTTCTGTTACTATTAAAGTGAACAATTATACTCATTCCCTCAATATGATACTTGTGGTTGCTTAACTGTATACAGACAGTTGATCCATGGAAGGATAGTTGATAACAACAACAGCAATAATAATGATAATAATAATAATAATAATAATAATAATAATAATAATAATAAATAACAGAAACTCGACAAATATTCTTCCAAATAATAGGAACAAGTTTGCGTCACACTGTTCACTTTGCTGGACACACTAGTGTGCCGCGTTATACCGATTGTGGCACACTGGAATATAGGGTATGGCTTTTTAATTTTTCCGAACTACTTCAACTACTTCAATTGAAAGGGATCTATAATAATAAGAGTGTAAATTTAGTCTTTTTATCCTTCGACTCAGAAATAAGGTCCGCGAGAATTTCATTTAAAAAATAATATACTCAGAATTTTATATAGTAGTTTGTTTTATTCGAAATTAATATGTCCTGCAACTGTTTTTTGATTGAAATTATTTGAAATGAAATCTTTAAGTTTTCACGTCCCACGTTGATGCCGGCTAGGTTAAAAGAAACAGTGATGATGAGAAATAAGTGAAATGGTCGAATGAGGAAAGTGGGGAAAATAACGGGAGAACCCCGAGAAAACCCACGCATACGGTGTTTGTCCAGCACAAGGTTCACTTGACGCGAGCAGGGATCGAACCAAGGACTCCATGCACCAGGGGTGAACTCTCTACTACTGAAACACTGCGGAATCTGAAATTATTTAAAGGAGAAAGGGACTACTTTATGAAAACTTGATGACGAACACATTTGTTAAAAAAAAAATATCAGCTTTTCGTGAAATATTGCTTATAGGCAGGGGCGGATTAAGGCTTTTGGGGACCTGGAGCCGACTATTTTAAGGGGGCCCTATGTTAAGAATAGTTTCAGCTCATAAATTTTCTTTGCTGCCTTCCACTGCCTCATAGGCTTATCGAACCACCGAGAACTATGCTGTAATATTTTAATGTGCTCCGAGTTTACAATAATTGGTTTAGTTACATTAATTATTAACAGTTAAATAATTATATTCATTATTAACAGTTAAATACTGCTGATGGATAGACTTAATTCTAGTGATACCGCGAGCGTAAAGAGCCGAAAGAAATTTAGCTTAGGTCTGTCTATAATATAAGTTTAATGCTGTATTTTAGTATTAAACAAAGGGATTTTAAGAGGCCCCCTGAGTTTGGAGTCTCGGAGCCTGGGATCCATTGACTGCGCCCTTAATGCATTAATGCTGATAGATTCAAGGGACCGGACCTGTCCGAGCTAAAAATTCCGATCCGTGCAGACTTCTAGCCCCTGTGTATAAGCTATCTTGGGAAATACAGTAGAGTTTCGCCGGAGGCAGGCAGAACGCCGGAATTTATGGATGTGTTAAGAAAAGACCTATTAAAAGTCAAACTATGATATAATTTTACATATTGCGCATCTAATAATCATGTTTTGTAAGAAATAAATATAATGCATTGAATCAGGGACGTATCGAGCGTGAGGTCCTGGAAGCTGTCCCATTCCAAAACTCAAGCACTTGTTGAACCTTTTTCCCTTTTGAGGTTCTTTTATATCAGATTACTTTGAGGCAGTGTCCAAACTGTGGGCAATACATTGTTGTTATGATTCTAAGAACATACCGTAATGCCATTGTAACTAGGTGGAATTAAAGAACACTTTTAAATGTGAAAAGAAATCTCTAAGTTTTACGTCCCATGGTTATGCCGATTAGGTTAAAGAAGACGGTGATGAGGAGAGATGGGTGAAATAGTGGAATGAAGAAAGTGGGAGAACCCCGAGAAAACCCACAAGCACGGTGTTTGTTCACCACAAAGTCCACACGGCGCGAGCTGGGATTGAACCAGGGACCCCAAGCACCGGGGATGAACGCTCTACCACTGAGCCACCGCGCCTCCACTTTTAAATGGGATTACAATTTCGATTCCGGTCTGTTTATAACATTAATGTATTAGAACGATACACTCATTGCCATTTGCTATTTTTGTTATGATAGCCATTTGCCATTTGATATACGTAGCAGACAGTTTTCCTTACATGTGTCTCAAAAATATTTTTTGATTTCGTTTGTACTACAATGCAGTTTGTTTGAAGTAAATCGGTTCATAAGTGAAAAATAAGAAAAAGTTTAAGAGAAATACAGAACTGTTGCATTATTATTATTATTATTATTATTATTATTATTATTATTATTATTATTATTATAGATAATTTTGAAACATTAGAATTATGTGCTTACGAGGATTCATGTTGGCCCCCTTCTGAAAAGAAAACCTGCATACGTGCCTGCACTGAATGATAGACGTATGAGTCATGGTGTAGACGGGCGTGCTAGGCGATAGAGTCCAGAGCATCAAAAACAGACTAAGGGGGTGTGGTGGCTCCGTGGTAGAGCGTTCACCTCTAGTGCTTGGGGTCTCTGGTTCGATCCCAGTTCGCGCCGTGTGGATTTTGTGGTGTACAAACACCGTGCTCGTGGGTTTTCTCGGGGTTCTCCCGTTTCCTCCCACTTCGTTCTAACATTTCACTCATTTCCCATCATCACCGTCTCCTTTAGCCTAACCGGCATAAACGTGGGACGTAAAACTTAAAGATTTCATTTCATTTTTCTCAAAAACAGACTAAGACCACAACTTGCAGTTCTTCTTGCCGATTGATCCTACTTTTAACCTGCAATGATATGTCAGATGATACGGTATGTGGAGTAAACGAAGGTCAGTAACATGATTTGATTTTTTTTTAAGAAATGTGATGATTTGTGTCCGACTGCCACTTTAGTTACATCACCATATAATATACAACAGGTTCACCTCAGAAGTCAAATTCATTTACCGTAATATGAGTCTCATCTTCTTCCCTTCAGAATAAGCCTCAAATCTGCCCACCTGAAGACAATTCTGCTCCTTGATCCTCCACAGTGCTGCTTTTCAACTGAAAAATATTTTGAACATCTCTTAAAAAAATACGGGAACGGTCTTACTCGTCCCCCCCCCCAATGGTGAAGACAGATTTGCGCCGCTGGTGTAAGGCTTCTCGACCCTAAACTTTTTTTTTTACATTCTGAAACATTGAAATTTGTTATACCAGCACGAATACACGAATACAAATTGCTCATAGGTACGTCGAAAACGAATGTCAAGTAATGTTAACGCGACAAGGAAAGTTCGATGTGACTGCACTGACCCCAGAGAGTACTGACTGTTGTGCGGAGCGTGTAAGGCGGCATGTTTAGAGAGTGGCAAACAACTGAAAATAAAAGCTCCTACGAAGTAAAATCCCAAACTGAATTGAAATAGGCCTTCCTGAACGTGTTCAAGATTTCAATACCGACTCACTAAGATTTTTTTTTAATAGTATTCCGTACAACCTACCTTACTCTCTAAAACCGCGAGTCAAGTCAGATAGGCATGTCTACTGCGATACTAGAGTTATTAATAGCACACGACAATTATAATAGTAAATACGATCTTAAGACAGGTTTAAAATGACGGCGTGATTTTCCTAACTTTCACTAATCGTTCCCAAATAGCCCTTTAAGAATGTTTTTGACAGGGAAAGTGTAGAACAAAATTGAACTTGGCATTTTTTAATTACGACCGTATTTACTATTATGATTCGACCTAGTAAAAGCGATGCTATGATTGGCTCCAGAGACAATAACAAAAGCGTGATGAAAGAAAATGTTTTGGCCGTCGCGTCGCCAGGTCGTGTAGTGGGTTTAAAAAATAAAACTACAGAAAGAGTACTGAAAGGGATAGGGAAATGTGCTTCTTAGTTGACCATTGAAAAAGTAATCAAATAATGGTATAAGTCGTGAGAGTAATTTTGTGTTTATTGTTCAGCAACATTTTTTTTATCTCTACACTGTTTCAAGTGTTCTTTTTTTCTGTCTGATGAGTTAGCCAAGTAGGTAAGCTGCTCGACTTCTAACTGGGTAATCCATGTTCAAATCTCCCTGCAGCTAACTTTTTCTCCCACTACCGAAATCAACACTGTGTGCTGTGTTGATTTAAAACAAAAAGTGGTAGTCATGCTGGGTCATCGCATTGTGTTGAACATAGGCGGAGTTAGGAATTGTCTGCTGGGAGGCAGACCTTTTGCTCGGTCTCGGACCTGTGGAATACTTCCTAGAGTGTGGAATTAATATGAATAACTCATTTTTTGTCAAAAAGTTGGGGGACAATGCCCCCCATAGCTCCGCCCATGGTGTTGAATCAACACAGCTATTTTTTACTGTGCAGGACATGCGTTGTAAACAGTAAGGTTAAGGACACATACAAAAGTCATCCAGGGCAGGGGTTTGAATTCACAAAAACGGGAAGAAATTTCATTTCCTCAGTCAAAATTAAATGTGTTGTAAGGCATCTTTACTATTGACAATAAAATGCAATGGAACCAAAATTAAATTTCAATTATAAATGCCGGGCTCAAATTACTGTAGGAAATTAAGTAGTATATACTAGAAACAGCCGAAAAATTAAACATGAAGAAATAATTTAATAAAAACAAGCTAACAAGGCTATTACACTTAACTTTATTTTAAAAAAAGAAAAAAAACGCAGAGCAAACGCAACGGTTTCAATGTTCTAACATCTTAATGTGTCATCCGAGTAACATCGAAAATGTTACGTTTACTGTGTGTGTTTTAAATTCAAAAACTGTGTTTGCAATTTCGAGACACGAGACGAGACGAGACATTTCATGAGACGTCTCGTCTCTTATCGTGCCCCATCTCGAAAACGAGACGAGACAAGTAGACTGTCTCGTCTCGCGTCTCATCCTAAAGAGTTCTGTCTCGTCTAGTGGCAACACGGGAAATAGGTAATTTGAACCACTTCCGCCTTGAATATGGAGTTAACGGATGAGATGGAACCTATTCTTTGGATGCAGAATCAATGGCAGAAAATCACTTTTCGATATCACTTACTTTCTTTGCTCTGGTATCTGTCACACACACGGATGAAACCACTCTATAAGACTTCCGACTATTATGCACGGCATAGTTTGGAAGTTTAAAACCTGACTAGTTCCATAAATATTATTAACACTAACATGTCAATGATACTCTTGTGTATAATTCAAAAAGTCAGCCGTGAAATTTAATCCAGATTGGAAGTAGTTGTGGAAAGGCCTCTTGCTATAACAGATTTTTGGGTGTTCAGATAAAATCAACATAATCTTTCTATTTCACAACAGGTGAGTAATGCATACAGTGACTCACATTAATATTCGGACACCATAGATATTACACATAATTTGCTTGCTATACATGTAAAAAATAATAAATGGGAAACCAACGGAAAACAAGCAAAAAGGCAATGGTTTAGTCGAACAAATATGTTATCAGTTAATTAAATTATGCAAATTAAGTCCACTTCATGAGCACGCAATTGTAATAAACTGTATTTTGGACGCCACTTTAATATTCGGACAGTTGTTTTAACGTTTGTTTATCGATAGCGAGCGACACAGTGGAAGAGTTCCAGTTGCAGTTTAAGTTGTCCCGAGACAGGACATGTGTATCTACTTAGTTTACGAGTGATTAGTGTGACCGAGAGAAAGCATAAAAGGAAAATGGGGCACAAGGGACCAAGTACAACGTTTAAGCAAAGACAGTTAGTAATTTTTCACCGTGCGAAAGGTCTATCGTACAAGGAAATTGCAGATCTACTCAATAGTATATTTGTAAAAGCACCATTTTGACATTGTACAAAGATTTAATAGAGATTTTGAATCGAGTCAGTGCCTCAAAAGGGCCGACCTGTGAAACTGAATGATGGAGAGAAAAGCAAATTGATTCAGAAAGTGAAGCAAATTCCGGAATAGGTGCGCTGAAATGAACAGTAGAGCTGTAGAAGACACAGGGAAGACGGTGCATCCTGAAACTGTGCGGCAAGTGTTGTGAAGTGAAGGGTTTAATGGGAAAATAGCTACAGAAAAGGCCTTTTATTAGTAAAATTAACAAAGATAAAAGAGTTAAGTTCGTTAAAGTTCATATTGAGAAGCCCCCAACTTTGTGGAATGGCGTGTTATTCACGGACAAATCACAATTCAATCTCCATGAGTCCGATGCCAAGATAATTGTGTGGCAGAAGCCAAATACAAAGTTAGGTCCTGCAAATCTTCAACCTAAGGTAAAGCATGGAGGAGGAAGTGTGATGGTATGGGGGTGTATTTTTGCATCGAGAGTGCGAGAATTGGTGTTTGTTGAAGGGATTATGAGAAAGAAGGTTTATTTGAATATTCTCCGGCAAAATCTCCACCAAAGTGCTGAAAAATTAGGAATTATGGGTATGTTTAAATTTTACCAGGATAATGACCCGAAGTGTAAAGCACATGTGGTGCGCAAATGGTTGCTGTATAATTGTCCGAAAGTGCTTGAAACACCACCGCAGAGTCTCGACCTTATCCCTAGAGAGCATATCTGGGATGAGCTACAGCATAAGGTCAAACGGGTACAAGTAACGTCACGAGACGATTGGAAAAGGGCTCTCCGTGCAGCATGGGATGACATATCGCCCCATTCTACCAACAAACTTGTTGGAAACATGTCCAACCCTTTACAGGAAGTCAGGAAACGTCGTGGGTTTCTCACTAAGTACTAGCGAAAAATCTTTGAGTTTTACGTCCCACGGTTATGCCGGTTAGGCTAAAGGAGACGGCGATGATGAGTGATGAATGAAATGGTGGAATGAAGAAAGTGGGAGGAAACGGGAGAACCCCGAGAAAACCCACGCACACGGTGTTTGTCCACCACAAAGTTCACTTGGCGGGGGCTGGGATCGAACCCGGGACCCCAAGCACCAGAGGTGAACGCTCTACCACTGAGCCACTAAGTACTAGCGAAGCGTTTGTGAGCAAGCCACAACACACACAAAACATCTATGTATTAGGTGTCCGAATATTAAAGTGGCGTTGCAAATACACAGTGTCATCAGTATCTGTAAGTTCTTTCTGCTTCTTTCGTTCAAGACACCTTATTTGTACTTCTTTTTTTTTTCTATAAGTATATGAATATCTAAATACCTATTTTTTTCACTCACACGGCTCTCATTTATTTCATAATCCTTCCTACTTTTAACAAAATGCAAGTGTCCGAATATTAATGTGAGTCACTGTAGGTCATTTCTACTGTATATCAACTTCACGGACCAAAGCGACTTGTGACTTCATGAAAATCAATTTGTTGGTTCTTCAAGGTCAATACATAAACAAAATAGCTGACCCATTACTTCGATAGAAGAGGAAAATACAACAGACGTGTTTACGTATAAAAGACTAACTAACGCCTCAGGCACTTAGTTGAAGGCTTAACTGGGTGGAAGCAACATAGTAACGTTCTATGGCAAAGAACGCTGTGCTGTGTAAAAAAAAAGAAAAGGAAAAAAATGCTCTGGGTTGTTCTGTCAGTTGTGTGTATGAAATACGAGTTTGTTTGTGTGTCTGTCTGTGTGCGGCCTGGGAATCAGACGAGTTGACGGAAAGTTACTAAATTTTGGTCACGGATATCTTTATTCAGGCTCCAGACCAGGACAAAGCGTTTTTTTTTCAATTCGAACCAGTTTCTCAGGAAAAGGGAGCGTTTACCGGGACATGTAAAAATATTAGAAAATGACCGATATTTGTGTTGAATTCATAGTTATCGCGGTCGCTGAGATCAATGGTGACACTTCTATTAGCGATGACTTTGAAAATCGGCTACCATTGTATGCGGGTCGGTGTCACCCGGGGATGGGGTACCGAAATATATAAAAATATTTCAAAATGGCCAATATTAGTTGAGTTGATTTTGAGTTTAACGTCCCTTTTCAGCAGCGAGGCTATATGAGACGTGGACCTACTGATTAACGTGGAATCCGAATCACATGAGCTCCCGCTGGGAATTGAACCCGGGCCTCCCACGCCAAAAGCGCTTACGCTAACCGCTTAGCCACGGAGGAGCCCTTGGTCAATATTAGTGTAAATCCTTAGTTTTCACGGTAGCTGAGATGAAAGGTGATTCTTCCAGAGACGCTGACTTCCAAATACAGCCCAATTGCCTGCGGGCGAGAGGCGTTCTTTTAAATTTCGAACCAGGGGGTCTCAGGGGGCATTTACCGGGATATGTAAAAGTAGTAGAAAATGACCGATATCTTCTCGTTTCGTTGTTCAGTTTGTTTACATAGATATTTTATCTGACCCATGCGAAAAGTGTGTATTTCAGCTTGTTATTAATAAATGCAAGAAATAAATTATTAGTAATATACAAGGTGGCCCAAAAATAAGTATACAGTACCGTACTGATCAGCTCATTCCATTTTATAAAATTTCTTATTTTTATCCATCAGGTAGACTTAGTTTCTTTATTATTTGTTCTTAATATGTTTTTACTTACTTCTTATGCTTAGAAGAGCCGAAGCAAATAAACTCATAAACTAGAATGTTATAGTTGATCAATACAAAAGTGTATGCCTATTTTTGGACTACGTGAACAGATAGGAATGTATTTTGAAAGAAAAACGAAAGTGTAAAAATACATAACCGTATTTGACTTTATATAATCTATCCTAAACCGCGGTCACTAATCTAAGATAGGCTAATGTAGGAAAAAATGCAAGAAAGTAATTAATAATAATAAATATGAGCATATAAAATACATTTTGAAAGAAAAAAAAGTCCCCTGGCAGAACTTGTTAGCCTCAAATGTCGAAGCGTTAATCAGAGTTGGAGTGGGTCAGTGGTTCAACAGTATGTGATCCACTGCGACCCACCACCCACTATGACCCACTCTGAACCTTTGTGACCAACTCCGACCCACCAAAACCCATCGTCATAAACTCTGACCCATGATCCACACTCTCTTCAAAACAAAATAAAATTTACAATTGTAATAAAACAAGGTTGTGAAATTATCAATAATCGGAGTTTGAATTTCTACGGTTCAACGCTCAAGCACCGCTGTGTTACAATACCGGTGGATTTGATCTTTACGATATACAATGATAAAGTGTTTGTCATGGGCCAAATTGCGATGAATTTAAATTTAATTATCATATATAATTATTTCTTTGTTGACTTACAGACATTTTCAGTGGAAAATAGGATGAAATTTGAAAGTCTCAAATCAAGGTAAAGTAGACCAAAGTAAAGGGAAGTCTAAAATTGGCCATATAATTAAGCATCCCGTACAAATTTAAAATTCTCACGTAATTAAGCTTACAGTACAAATTTTATGTCCATTTTCCTCACAACTTTATGACGTGATACCCTTATGCTGTGAACGCTCCATATATAAACACAAGTTTCAGCAGTTGTTATAATAAAAACCAGTAGATGTAAAATGCGTAAAACTGTAGTTTTTATTTCTCAATAATTGCTTTTTAATTTGTTTCTGAACTAATATCGATCGTTTTCGATTATTTTTAGAAATCAACCCTATATATAGAAAATGCCTCTCCCCCCCAGTAAAAGAGTTTTAAAAAATGATATTGAGATCAGGGCCAAACTATGTATACGCCAAATGTCATTTCAGTTGACTTTGCAATATGATCATGATGATCACACACACATAGTTATATTTAATTTTTTATATAATAATTCATACATTACAGGTGATTCACAATTTTTTCCAATAGTTAGCTCCTCTAAAAGCTCACAGGATGTGTTTGAAAAGTCAAGAAGTAAGTCCTATTGCTATTATTACAAATCCAAATATGGTCAATTGCCTGAAGTTCTGCAAGAGTGCCTGAAGTTCTTTCTTAAATAGAAACAAATGAAAAAACAACAAAAAGGGAGGCCTTGAAAGTAAAAGGTAGAGAAATTCACCAGTGCTCAGAAGAAGCTATCTTCAATGCACTGAGCAGAATGGGTTGGTGAGTCAGAGTGGATCAGTGGGTGAGCGTGGGTCAGAATGGGTTTTTGGCTTAGAGTGAGTCACAGTGAGTCGCAGTGAATCACATCCTATTGACCCACGACCCACTTACAAATCTTGACAAATTGACTCACTGACTCACTCCATCTCTGGAGTGCACACACGTATAAAGTAGTCATATATTTATCTTAACCTTCCTGACTTTACTTAACCTCCAATAATTTAAGTTAATTTACAAAAAATGCAATAAAGCAAATATTAGTGACAAATACAAACATACAGGAATGTATTTTGAGAGAAAGAAAATTGAAAGTGCACCAGCCGAGATTTGAACCCGCGTTGCTCCACTCAAGAAGCAGACATCCTCCCGACTTAGCCACGGCAGAACTTGTAACTTCCGGTTTTGAAGCTTTATTTATATTGCGTGTGTTACGTAACAATGCTACGAGGTGTCATTACTGTTGCGATAATCTTCAAGACCCGTTTCGTAAATTTACGAAATAACTCATTTAATCCTTAATCAATAACATTTTATATATATATATATATATATATATATATATATATATATATATATATATATATATATATATATATATATATATATATATATACAATGTATGTGTGTGTGTGCTGGTGCACCCAAGAGATTAATTCATAATAGATTAATTTATTCTTGATTTTAATCTACAAAACAAATGCTTTTAATGAAAACATGGGACCTGTTGCCGTAGATGGCTAAAGACCGTAAATAAAATTCCAACTTCAAGTGTAACTGGAGTAACTCACCGACAATGGCTGATTTAACACATTTGATAACAGCGCGCGTAATGGGTTATTTATAAACGGAGTTGATAGAGCCTGTGTAGATAAGTGGGTACCGTGTGTGACTGTTGTTCTAAAGGTTCTGTGTTCGAGTCTGAGCCTAGACTGAGTTACATTTTTTTTCAAGGAATTAAAAATTATAAATGATGTTCGCGTTAGATACTGAAAGAGATTTATCCTATGAAGGGAGAAAAACCAAGACAATACAGGGGCAGGGGGAAAGACGGAGACTGTTTATCCTTAAGTGTTAAAATTTAATTTATTCCCATGTCTTTTGCTCTTTCCTTTCCCTCTTTTCTTCTTTTCTCATTTTGTTTAGCTTTACATACTTTTTCGGTCTCTGCATGATGCGTATTATTCTTTTCGTTTCCTTTGCATTAATTCCTATCTCTTTGAACTTAACGCGAATGGAATTTCTGCAGATTTATCTCGTGGTTGTTTCTCTAAGTGATGCTCTCAGATAGGAATACTTTTTTCCTCCAAATGGAGGAATATCCTGGCATGTTATGTTTTCGGGCATGTATTTGCTGTCATGTTGGTTGTCCAACTATCAGGCATACAGTGAAACTTTTCTGCTACTGGAAAAAGCTATCATTTCTTATGTACCCAACCTCCACTTTTTACAGTCGCTGACTGTACAAACACTGTACAAGATATCTCTGAGTATTTCATAGTTATCCTACTTTGTACGAAACAGGAATCGGTAGTTTGAAACTGTATTTCTTTGTATCATTGTGCAACACGCACAACAACTTATGTTTCGTCGAGTTCAATTGCTTCTATGCTCGGAATTATTATCTTCCACGGAATTACGTACTACGGAAATATTTTAATGCAGCTTACTTTGGCCGAAATCGTACTCACTTGATTTATGAGAATCATTGTTGTCACGTAAAGAATCCTTTGTACTCCCGTTTATCATATATGATCTTTGCTGCTTTCTGTCTTGTGTACAGTCGTTATAAACCTAATCTGGATCAAAGTTATTTTTTCTATTTTCACACACTCTAAACTTGGACAGGAAGCCGTTCATTTATCATCCGTCACCATTAGCCTAGAAGATATAACTGTGACACGTTAAAGACTTCTTTTCATTTAAATTCTTCTTGCGAGAGTTTATTCTGTGCTGAGAAAAAAAAAAACAATCACACATGTGTATCTCTCTTTCTTTCGAATTCTAAGTGTTCTAATTTGAACGATGTACTATTACTTTTGATTGTTGAAATCTTGTACCTGATTATTGCTGATTTTCCTCATTCTACCTTTAACAAAATACTCGAAGGAATTACTTTGGGAGTCATCCTTGCCCCGCCACTGCACTACATTCGATTATACACTAATTAAATCTGACTAAATATAGTGGACATTCCTTTTTGTCCGATTTTGATCCTACACTTTGTCCTCGAATATGGCTATTTTTGCATTTCTCCGAAAATTTTAGTGGTCTTAGGCATTTCTACACACAGGTTGATTTATACTTTTCGTTTTATCACGGGGTCAGAAATCACCTCTCGACGTTTACATTAATTAAGTTACAACACATATCTATATCTATATCTATATCTATATCTATATCTATATCTATATCTATATCTATATCTATATCTATATCTATATCTATACCTATCTATCTATCTATCTATCTATCTATCTATCTATCTATCTATCTATCTATCTATCTATCTATCTATCTATCTATCTATCTATCTATCTATCTATACGTATTCATGGGCGCCCTTTTGGTGGACTTGTCCACCGCACTCGTGAGTATCCCAGCACGGGCCTGCAGCCACTATTCCAACAGGGAAAGCAATATTATACGATACATGAAACAAGAGACACTATTCATATTATCAAACTTAATATTTTCGTTGTAACGCCGAAAATAAAGTACTAATTAGCAAGAATATTTGAAAACAAGATAGAATCTACTATTAAAAAGAAGAGGTAAAGATGTAATTTAAAAATTGACAAGAAAGAGATTATCTTAAAAAGTTAGGATGCTATTCTGATATTAGTTCCATTAACCATTAGCAACAGCGAACAAATAAACATACCAATATACTGTTGAACGTCATAACCTTGTATCATTGTTAAAATGTCTTATGTTTCTCTGAGATATTATTATACATTTTGTCAAATCGAAGTAATTGGCCTGTTTTAATATACAGTTTTAGCGGTTTTATCTGTGGAACAAATCATTTACGTTAATTTGCAATGCTAATTTTAATGCGACTGGTTAACAATAATCATGTTTTATTTTTTTAATAACTTTTCCATTCGTATGTCTTGGCATCTCTGCATTAAAACCACATATTATCACTATTCAGAAGTGATCAACTGTTAATTTAATGAGGGAAGAACGAGAATAATTAATAATCAAAAAGAATTAGTTAGTAGCCTCTGCACGTGCACCTTTGTTCTCCTGGTTTTGTTTCTACATCATAATTCAAACTCCCAGCCTTTACGAAAGTATTGCGAAGCACAAAATGTGCTTCTGTACATAATGCTTCATATTCACGAGCATTACATAGTTAAAAATAAACAAGACGGATTGGTTCTGCGTACATCCAATTTTGTCCTTCTTTTATTAAAAAAAAAAAAGAAAAAAAAAAGAAAGAAAGAAAGAAGATAACCCTCACAATTTTTGGCCACACACGAGTAAACGCGTCGCCAGGCTTGTAAGTTTTTTTGTGGTTTCTTTCGTGAAATTTCAGATTGTTGCGTCTTTACCACCCCAGAGAGGAATTTTAATGAAGACAGTTCATCGACTGATATGAGACAAACGATAAATTTATTGAAAAAGTGTTACTTGTAGATTGTCACCAAGACACTTTAGGGAAAATGACCGTCGGTTTTAAACCACTATTGAGGCACTTCCCAAAACAAATTAACACACTCACATTTCAGAGTAGCTAGAGACGAACAAAGAGGAATAAGAATGACCAAAACGATGCCAAATGTATAAGAGAAATAAGCACACGAAATTGTAGTGTATAATTAAAACTTCACTTATTAAGAGTATATAATGAAATAGGTAATATTGCCGGAAAAGAATAATATTATTTAGTAGAGGGACGAGCGTGAAATAATGGGCTGTATAATGTACTATTAGAATTAGACGGGTAGAGATTTGGCAACAATTGAAACACAAGGTAGAAAGCAGCACCCAACCATATGAGAACCCGACACTTTCCTTCGGAAAAGAAAAACAATTCCAGAATTCAGCTTCTTAAGGGGCCAAGAATAGCACGACCGGACGCTTTTATTACTGGGCCAATATGCGAAGCATACAAACCGCATGATGACAGAAACGTACCAAAACAAATTTGTGTGGTCATTTTAAGGAGGTGTTCGCAGGACATGCTGGCATCTCTCGTAATTTATGAAGACACGTAACATGTATATACTACGAGGGGACCTGGTCAGAGTGCCGCTGTGAGGAAAAAAGAAAACGTTTTTAAAAAGCAATCCCAAGGCGAAAGAAAACAAAACATCAACGAACCAGAGAGGACGTAAAGAAGGGGAAAGGAGAAGAATCGTGCTTGTTTTAATTCTCTTAAGTAAAATAATTAGCTAATTGAAAGTATTGTAATACTTAAAAATGCTCGGAGCTGAGTTATAATATGTAACATTTAAATCTAAAAATAGTAAATGGAGCACTATTTCTTTAAAAGACTTTCTCTTTATCTCTCTCAATCTGTATATGATCTATTCACATACGTATAATTATATATCAGGTATAATTATATATTACGTATAATTATATATGTACAAATATTATCAATCCACTGCTAGGCAAAGGATCACCCACGACTTAGTTAAAAGAAATACGTAATCTGTGGAAATATTTGGAGATAAAATAGCATTATTATTATTATTATTATTATTATTATTATTATTATTATTATTATTATTATTATTATTATTATTATTATTATTATTATTATTATTATTATTATTATTGCTACTAGTAGTTAGCAATACAATAGAAAGAAATTGAGAAAAGGAGGATCATTCTAATATTGTATAGCCATTTCAAGTATGTTTCTGGGCTAAGAGATGGCGTTGCTATCGCCCTATCTTTTCAATGTAAATCAATATTCACAAAACATGATTAATAATTTTTACAAATACTGAACTATGTTCTTCACTGTCAGTCTATTTGAAGATGATGACTATACGCAGCAATTGCTCCGTGCAGATTTTCGAATTGTTGACTGGTTCATTGTTGATTTAAACTAATTGTTGCAGAGATATTCAATGCCTCTCCCCTTAAAATTAGTTCTAGGACTCTGGAATTCTGGTATTTAATACAGCATGATGTAGTCTATAGGTTCCAATGTGACAATTTTTCGACATTTTGTTCTTTCCATTGTTGCAAGCTTTTATTGTTGCAGAGAAATCCTATACTTCTCCCGTTCTATCATTTGTTCTAGGACACTGAAATTCTGGCATTTAGTATAGCGTGATGTAATGTATGAATCACAAGTTGACATTTTTTTGAAATTTTGTTCTTTCCATTGTTGTAAGCTTTTAATTGTTGGGAGAGGAATGCAATGCTTCTCGCATTACTGCTTGTTCTAGGACTTTGAAATTCTGGCATTTAGCAAAGAATGTAGTAATGTATGAATATGAAGGCGAAAATTTTATTATGTATTTTCGTTTCCATTGTTGTAACCTTTTAATTGTTGTGGAGAAATCTGATCCCTTTCCCGTTATCGTTTGCACAAGGACAATGAAATTCTGTCACTGGGTACAAAATGAAGTAATATATGAACCTCAAGGCGAAAATTTTACAGCATTTTGTTCTTTCCATTGTTGTAGGATTTTGATTGTTGAAGGAACCCAATGCTTTTCCCGTTATCGTTTATTCTAAGATTCTGAATTTTCAGCATTTGGTATACCGTAGTGTAGTGTATGATTCATAAGGTTATTTTCCGATATTTTGATCTTTCTATTGTTGTAAGCTTTTAATTGTTGTAGAGGAATTAGATGCCTCTCGCATCATCGCTTGTTCTAGGTGTCTGAAATTCTGTCATTTAGTACAGGACCAAGTGATCTATGAGTTTTTAAATGAAAAATTTACTACAATTTATTCTTTCCATTGTTGTAAGTTTGTAAACCAACCATTGTTTTGAACCAACTTAATTTATGCAAAATGTTTTGTTTATTCTGGGTATTATAATAATGGACATATTCAGTTTAACCAAACCCACAGTTTTCCCCCGCTTTCTTTCACATCGGTTTTCTTTCCAAGTGTCCAATTTCGTTTCTCCCTCCAATTCGTTTCAGTGTCCTTGAGGGGAGGGATAACATCCTTCTGAAGACACTGGACACGACCGTCTTGTGAGTTTCTCTCTAAACACCACACACACACACAATATAACTATACATTCACACGCACCTTTCTGTTACACATTATACGTGGAAACAAATACCAACCACGCAAAGGTTTCTCAGGAACATTTATGAACAATTTAGAATATCTAACTCTAAAACTGAGATTAGAAAATTTTGGTTTCAAATTTGATAAATACAATCAATACGGTTTTCAAGCGAGCAAATGCAGCTACATGCTATGACTACTCGCCGCGTGTTGTTGAGGGGAAACAATATTGTTTCAAAGTCTTATTACTGCATCCATAAAATTCATGTAAATGGACTGGATTAGATTGGATAAAGCTCTCACCGCTGACAGCAAAAAACCTTTGAGTTATTTTGTCTTTACACAGCTATACTGATCTTATGAAATTATGTAAAAATATTTAAATAAATAAATAAAACTAAACCAAGGATTGTTTACACTTGTTTGTTATCTTTAATTTAAAAAAGCTATTAATTATATTTCTGAAATTTCCTCAAGCACGATTATTTATATTCAAAAGCATTATCAGTTAATTTATTAATCTTCCCAAGATTACTCGCAATTGACAAGGAATGAAATTCATTCATTTCTCGAAGTGTACTTAGCCTCATCAACTTTTTTTTAATCGTCTCTTTTTATCGTAGTCCCTTTGTGCGCTGTATGTGCTCCTTTGAGGACACATGTCAAATTTGTGCATTTACTATCAAAAGACAAACTAAAATAAATGTTTTACTCTTCTCCACTTTTGAATTTCCAAGCCCTTTCTTTGTTCGAGTATTGTTCGTGTAAGAATCTATACACTTTCCCAACTATATAGACGCTTAGAGACTGAGATCATAAGATTTTAATAAGATAGGTAATCACTTCCAATTTCAATCAATCTTTGTCGCTTGGAGGACGATACGATGGGTCACTGATGGAGCGTTCACCTCTAGTGTCAGGCATCCCTGGTTTGATCCCGCCAACGCAAATTTGTGGTGAAAAACACTGTAGCCCTAGTTTTCTCGGGGCTTTTCCATTTCCAAAAACATTCTCATTCCGCCAATTCTATCATAATTATTCACTTCCATTACAATCACCATGTTTTCTTCTCTTATCGTTACTGGAAAGTAAAAATTATCCAGAAAGCAACCAAAAGTGTTGTTGAATTAAAGCATTACTGAGAAATCGGACTATTCGATTATGCATATAGCAGTGATGGAATGGGACATGGGCCACTTGGGTCTCGACTTTTGTCTGAGTCATCCGGGTCTGGGTCTCGCTTCTCAGACTTGGTCTGATTCGGTGACTGAACGAACCCGGAGACCCAATCATATCCGGAAACTCAGATACACCTGGTGACTGAGAAGCAACCGAAATAGCTCTCCAGAATTACTGCAATTTTTTTTTATACTTGATTAATGATGTTTACTGCTTGAGCTAGAAAATTCATTTGCCCGATTCTCGATGTGACAATTTCTTAATCAAGATACCATGTTTTGAATATTTTAAATATAATTTCATGTTTATTCGTCTTCAAGCATGCGGTTTTTGATTATAGGCTATACAAAAAAGAATTAACAAAAACTTATTAACCTCAGCGGTATTTTTTATGTTCTAAACAAGAAGCTTTACAGGTCGATTAAACATTAACGATCTCTCATAAGAGAAACATGTGACTTATTTTTTCTTTGCGATTTTGAATGTTGGTACTTTTATAAGCGTTGCAGTTATCTTTCAGTGCAATACTTGACACAAAGAAGCAAACAAGCGAAAAATAAAATTATATTTAGTGAAAAGGCGATTACAGAGGAGAGAATCAGGTTTGTTAGAACTGCATTAGTAGCCTCACACACACTTCTCATGTATATGGCGACGTTCCATCTCTGGTTTCTATGGAATAATCGGGTCACTCCGGATGGCTGATCGTGGTTTCTCAGCCATGGGTGTTTCTGGGTCTGATTGCAGTGTGTCTTCCGAGCCATGTTTCACGAAGTTCGTGACCTATTCCATCAGTAGTAGACTATCTATATGGCAACATCAAACATGTTATAAGAAAAACAGAAATATTGGAAAGATATTGAAATAAAAAAAAATAGAAAACATTGAACATTGAATATTGAAAATATCAAATACAGAAAACATCGATTCGTAAATATTTCGGTATTGATGTTTAGATATTCGAAAATATCTTACGGATGGATCAATATATCGAAATATTGCACAGCCCTAGTTAGGATGCAGATAAGCATGTAGCCACACGTCTCATATCGACTCGTTCTCGCATTCTCCAAACAAACGATGTTTAAATACACTGTCTAGTATCAAACTCGTTATTTGGCTTGGTCTTCAAAGTAGAATTTCTACCACAGAATTATTGTGGTTTCTGAATCCGCGATAATCAAATTTGTGTGCTGTCAATAATTACCTTTGTTATTAAACATGGAAAACAAGTGACGTTATCTACCTGATCTTTGCTTTTTCATCATATACAACTCACGCTCACATTATGATAAACCAAATACCGTATTGGCCGAACATTTTGTTACCATTTCAATTGTGAAAAATTAGGGTGCGTTATATGTTCCCGACCTTACTAAAATTATGGCACTTGTTCACATCATATGCTGCTTCAAGTGTGTTGCAAGTAATAAGATCAAAGATAGAACCTGTTACTCGGACGCTGAATTCATATCAAAAAGCCATTAGTCGCTGTCACTTATCGTTTTTATTCTATGTCGATAAAGGTTGAAACTAAAAATCGTTTATTTCAACCATTTTCGGATTGAATAGAGGCCTAAGGGAGGAGATCAAACCTATCTTTGGGACACTGAATCAATTGCTAAAAACCACATCTTGATAGCATTTACAGTTTTTGCTTTACGGAAATCAGGATTGAAACCGGAAGTAATAGTATATTTTAGTCAATTTAGGTTTCGGTAGAATTTGTGGATAGTCATAACATGTCACCTTGAGATGCTCAATCGTTTACCAAAAAAAAAAAAAAAAAAAAAAAAATGGCTATCTGTTACTGATATAAATTAATGGTCATAAAAATGAAACCGGAAGTAATAGTAAATTTGAGCCACTTCTTGTTTTGGTAGTGTTGTGAATAGTCATATTATGTTGTCTTGAGACGCTGAATTGTTTGTAAAAACCGTTTCTTGCTATCTGTTACTATTTTCGTTCTATGGTAAAAAAAAAAGTTGAAACCTGAACCGGAAATAGCTAATTTGAATCACTTCCAGTACTAAAAGAGAGTTAACGAAGCAAGTGGAACTTACTCTTGAAACGATAAATAGTTTTCAAAATACCGCTTTTCTATATACCGGTATTCTGAATCGATTGCAAAAATTCGCATCACGATATCTCTTGCCGTTTTTGCTCTGATACTTGTCAAGACATAGACAACGCCCCTTATGCACAGCATAGTTTGGAGTCTAAAAGAGGGATCAGTGTGAAGTTGGCCAACTTCATTTTGTAAATATATATTGAATTGTTTCGAACGAACTTTTTTTTTTCAAAACTGTCAATAACAAAGGATTGATTTTGGTTTTGAATCGAAATTTAAAGAGGGAGAGGCTTCATACACATATCAAAATACCGATATATTGTTTTTGATGCATTTATTTTTATACAATCGTGCAACAGCTTTATCATTCTGTGCATACATATATTCAAAATTGCGAGTAAAATGAAAAATTAGTCCATTTTACGCAACTAGGTGAATCGTATGATGTATAACGATGCTTGAGTCAAAAGTTACTCGCAGTGGCGGATGCAGGAACATATTTTGGGAGAGCTTTCTCATAGTTTTTTTTAAGGGGGCGTTAATCTACGGCTTAAGTTGAATCCAAACCATATGAGCTCCAACCGGGAATCAAATTCGGGTCTCCTTCGCCGAAGACGCTTATGCTAAGCATATAGGCAATAGCTTATAGACTATTTTGTGTTTACATAGCTTAGGCATATAGTATCTAAATTACTACTTTGAAAAAAAATGGATACACTGTAACAGCTCTTTTCTCCATAAATACAACACTGACGCCCACCGCTATTGCTTCATTGCATGTATTTACGTCACATGCTTTCTTAACAAACAAACAAAAAAAAAATCGAATTTACTCCTTTCATCGTTTTCTGCATCTCATAATGCATAGTAAGGGAGTTCATACATAAAAATATACTCTCTAATATGTAAGAGTACAGTTTTTATATATAACACTAAACTTAGCAAGATATCTCACTATACTCGTTTTCTTCATCCGAAAAAAAAATAATAAAAAGTATGGGTCTCGTTCCACTTATATTTCCTAGACATGAGATTATGTTGGGTAATGGACTACACTGTGAGGATCGATCTTTCATGTTGTTCTATGCACTAGCCCAGGATCTCAACTTTCCGATAACGCGGACCCCTGTTCATTCGGGAAGTGATCTGCGGACCCCCTTGCAATGCTAATTTGAAATTTCACATGCTATTAAAAATATACTGACAAGAAAAAGATCAAGAAAAATAATGCAATACGTAATTTATTCTAAAGATACATGATTGTTTCCTAGTGAAGGAAATTTGAATTGAAAATACAGTAACTTTCAAGACTAAACATCATTAAAAAAAAAAAAAGTAAGGAAATTCTTTGCTCAACAACATTCTCAAATCTGTGGGGTCACTAATGTGAGAAATGAAATTCTTTGTGTTTTCTCCATAATTACATTGAAATGTGGAATACTTTTTGTCACCAGCAATCTTAGGTCCGATTTCACATTAAGACGATTTCGCTTTTAAGGTTTAATACTGCAAATAACAGAAAAGGTCTGCTTGCATAACTAAGTGATAGGGAAAGGCATCAAATGTTGCAATGCCTTTTCAGACAACTCTTCCTACTGACAGCACACACACAAACCAATTTGAGTCAAAAGTTACTCGGAAAGTATTTTGGGAGAGGTTTCTCATAGACATTTTTAAATACCTGAATTTTGAGAGGATTGATGTTTATAAGCATAGAAATTACTAATATTTACTTTTTTTTAAAAAAAATCTGGAATTGGTGGTAGTGCTGGGGGCTTTATGCGACTTGAAGAGGAAATCAATGAAATTACGAGGCATATTACAGCTAATGTACAAATGCTCCTGAAAAAGTACCATAACAAAGAAGAAATATCTCTCACTTGAAGTAGTCCTATATAACCGTTGACAGCCTCAGGGCAGAAATTTAGTAAAGTAGGCCCCTTTGTAATTATAAACAGTTTATTTAAATCGGCGGAATGTAAAACAGTATTATGTTGTCAAGTTGGGAAATATCTGTAATTCAAAAGAACTTTGGAACTCGCCTCGTATATTAAGTATTTAAATATTATTTCCCCCTTTATATATTATTATATGTTGTAGAAAGAAGCTTCCTATTTCCAATGATAAACAGTTTGTTTAGATCGACGGGGTGTAAAATGGTATTATGGTGTCAAGTTGGCAGATATCTGTAATTGCAATAAACTTTGGAACTCTCCTCCCTTATTAAGTATTGAAATATTATTTCCCCTTTTTATATTAAAATATGTTGTAGAAAGGACCTTCCTCTTTGTAATGATAAACAGCTTGTTTAGATCGAAGGGGTGTAAATTAGTCTTATGGTGTCAAGTTGGCAGATATCTGTAATTGCAATGAACTTTGGAACTGGCCTCGTATATTATGTATTTAAATATTATTTCCCCCTTTTTATATTAATATATGTTGTAGAAAGAAGCTTCCTTTTTCCAATCATAAACAGTTTGTTTAGATCGACGGGGTATAAAATGTTATTATGGTGTCAATTTGGCATATATCTGTAAATGCAATGAACTTTGGAACTGGCCTCGTATATTATGTATTTAAATATTATTTCCCCTCTTTATATTAATATATGTTGTAAAAAGAAGCTTCCTCTTTCTAATGATAAAAAATTTGTTTGGATCGACGGGGTGTAAAATAGTATTATGGTGTCAAGTTGGCATATATGTGTAATTAAAAAGAACTTTGGAACTCGCCTCGTATATTAAGTATTTAAATCTTATTTCCCCCTTTTTATATTATTATATGTTGTAGAAAGAAGCTTCCTCTTTCCAATTATAAACAGTTTGTTTAGATCGACGGGGTGCAAAATGGTATTATGGTGTCAAGTTGGCAGATATCTGTAATTGCAATGAACTTTGGAACTGGCCTCGTTTATTATGTATTTAAATATTATTTCCCCCTTTTTATATTAATATATGTTGTAGAAAGAAGCTTCCTCTTTCTAATGATAAACAATTTGTTTGGATCGACGGGGTTTAAAATAGTATTATGGTGTCAAGTTGGCAGATATCTGTAATTGCAATGAACTTTGGAACTGGCCTCGTATATTATGTATTTAAATATTATTTCCCCCTTTTTATATTAATATATGTTGTAGAAAGAAGCTTCCTCTTTCCAATGATAAACAGTTTGTTTAGATCGACGGGGTGTAAAATGGTATTATGGTGTCAAGTTGGCAGATATCTGTAATTGCAATGAACTTTGGAACTGGCCTCGTTTATTATGTATTTAAATATTATTTCCCCCTTTTTATATTATTATATGTTGTAGAAAGAAGCTTCCTTTTTCCAATGATAAACAGTTTTTTTAGATCGACGGGGTGTAAAATGGTATTATGGTGTCAAGTTGGCAGATATCTGTAATTGCAATGAACGTTGGAACTGGCCTCGTTTATTATGTATTTAAATATTATTTCCCCCTTTTTATATTATTATATGTTGTAGAAAGACGCTTCCTTTTTCCAATGATAAACAGTTTTTTTAGATCGACGGGGTGTAAAATGGTATTATGGTGTCAAGTTGGCAGATATCTGTAATTGCAATGAACTTTGGAACTGGCTTCGTATATTATGTATTTAAATATTATTTCCCCCTTTTTATATTATTATATGTTGTAGAAAGAAGCTTCCTCTTTCCAATCATAAACAGTTTGTTTAGATCGACGGGGTGTAAAATGGTATTATGGTGTCAAGTTGGCATATATCTGTAATTCAAAAGAACTTTGGAACTGGCCTCGTATATTATGTATTTAAATATTATTTTCCCCTTTTTATATTAATATATGTTGTAAAAAGAAGCTTCCTCTTTCTAATGATAAAAAATTTGTTTGGATCGACGGGATGTAAAATAGTATTATGGTGTCAAGTTGGCATATATGTGTAATTAAAAAGAACTTTGGAACTCGCCTCGTATATTAAGTATTTAAATCTTATTTCCCCCTTTTTATATTATTATATGTTGTAGAAAGAAGCTTCCTCTTTCCAATTATAAACAGTTTGTTTAGATCGACGGGGTGCAAAATGGTATTATGGTGTCAAGTTGGCAGATATCTGTAATTGGAATGAACTTTGGAACTGGCCTCGTTTATTATGTATTTAAATATTATTTCCCCCTTTTTATATTATTATATGTTGTAGAAAGACGCTTCCTTTTTCCAATGATAAACAGTTTTTTTAGATCGACGGGGTGTAAAATGGTATTATGGTGTCAAGTTGGCAGATATCTGTAATTGGAATGAACTTTGGAACTGGCATCGTATATTATGTATTTAAATATTATTTCCCCCTTTTTATATTATTATATGTTGTAGAAAGACGCTTCCTTTTTCCAATGATAAACAGTTTTTTTAGATCGACGGGGTGTAAAATGGTATTATGGTGTCAAGTTGGCAGATATCTGTAATTGCAATGAACTTTGGAACTGGCCTCGTTTATTATGTATTTAAATATTATTTCCCCCTTTTTATATTATTATATGTTGTAGAAAGACGCTTCCTTTTTCCAATGATAAACAGTTTTTTTAGATCGACGGGGTGTAAAATGGTATTATGGTGTCAAGTTGGCAGATATCTGTAATTGCAATGAACTTTGGAACTGGCATCGTATATTATGTATTTAAATATTATTTCCCCCTTTTTATATTAATATATGTTGTAGAAAGAAGCTTCCTCTTTCTAACGATAAACAATTTGTTTGGATCGACGGGGTGTAAAATAGTATTATGGTGTCAAGTTGGCATATATGTGTAATTAAAAAGAACTTTGGAACTCGCCTCGTATATTAAGTATTTAAATATTATTTCCACCTTTTTATATTATTATATGTTGTAGAAAGAAGCTTCCTCTTTCCAATGATAAACAGTTTGTTTAGATCGACGGGGTGTAAAATGGTATTATGGTGTCAAGTTGGCAGATATCTGTAATTGCAATGAACTTTGGAACTGGCCTCGTTTATTATGTATTTAAATATTATTTGCCCCTTTTTATATTAATATATGTTGTAGAAAGAAGCTTCCTCTTTCTAATGATAAACAATTTGTTTGGATCGACGGGGTGTAAAATGGTATTATGGTGTCAATTTGGCAGATATCTGTAATTGCAATGAACTTTGGAACTGGCCTCGTATATTAAGTATTTAAATATTATTTCCCCCTTTTTATATTAATATATGTTGTAGAAAGAAGCTTCCTTTTCCCAATCATAAACAGTTTGTTTAGATCGACGGGGTGTAAAATGGTATTATGGTGTCAAGTTGGCAGATATCTGTAATTGCAATGAACTTTGGAACTGGAGTCGTATATTATGTATTTAAATATTATTTCCCCCTTTTTTTATTAATATATGTTGTAGAAAGAAGCTTCCTCTTTCTAATGATAAACAATTTGTTTGGATCGACTGTTTGTAAAATATTATTATGGTGTCAAGTTGGCATATATCTGTAATTCAAAAGAACTTTGGAACTCGCCTCGTATATTAAGTATTTAAATATTATTCCCCCCTTTTTATATTTTTATATGTTGTAGAAAGAAGGTTCCTTTTTCCAATGGTAAACAGTTTGTTTAGATCGACGGGGTATAAAATGGTATTATGGTGTCAAGTTGGCAGATTTCTGTAATTGCAATGAACTTTGGTACTGGCCTCGTATATTATGTATTTAAATATCATTTCCCCCCCCTTATATTAATATATGTTGTAGAAAGAAGCTTCCTCTTTCTAATGATAAACAATTTGTTTGGATCGACGGGGTGTAAAATAGTATTATGGTGTCAAGTTGGCATATATCTGTAATTCAAAAGAACTTTGGAACTCGCCTCGTATATTAAGTATTCAAATATTATTTCCCCCTTTTTATATTAATATATGTTGTAGAAAGACGCTTCCTTTTTCCAATGATAAACAGTTTTTTTAGATCGACGGGGTGTAAAATGGTATTATGGTGTCAAGTTGGCAGATATCTGTAATTGCAATGAACTTTGGAACTGGCCTCGTATATTAAGTATTTAAATATTATTTCCCCCTTTTTATATTATTATATGTTGTAGAAAGAAGCTTCCTCTTTCCAATGATAAACTGTTTAGATCGACGGGGTGTAAAATGGTATTATGGTGTCAAGTTGGCAGATATCTGTAATTGCAATGGACTTTGGAACTGGCATCGTATATTATGTATTTAAATATTATTTCCCCCTTTTTATATTAATATATGTTGTAGAAAGAAGCTTCCTCTTTCTAACGATAAACAATTTGTTTGGATCGACGGGGTGTAAAATAGTATTATGGTGTCAAGTTGGCATATATGTGTAATTAAAAAGAACTTTGGAACTCGCCTCGTATATTAAGTATTCAAATATTATTTCCCCCTTTTTATATTAATATATGTTGTAGAAAGACGCTTCCTTTTTCCAATGATAAACAGTTTTTTTAGATCGACGGGGTGTAAAATGGTATTATGGTGTCAAGTTGGCAGATATCTGTAATTCAAAAGAACTTTGGAACTGGCCTCGTATATTATGTATTTAAATATTATTTGCCCCTTTTTATATTAATATATGTTGTAGAAAGAAGCTTCCTCTTTCTAATGATAAACAATTTGTTTGGATCGACGGGGTGTAAAATGGTATTATGGTGTCAATTTGGCAGATATCTGTAATTGCAATGAACTTTGGAACTGGCCTCGTATATTAAGTATTTAAATATTATATCCCCCTTTTTATATTAATATATGTTGTAGAAAGAAGCTTCCTTTTCCCCATCATAAACAGTTTGTTTAGATCGACGGGGTGTAAAATGGTATTATGGTGTCAAGTTGGCAGATATCTGTAATTGCAATGAACTTTGGAACTGGAGTCGTTTATTATGTATTTAAATATTATTTGCCCCTTTTTATATTAATATATGTTGTAGAAAGAAGCTTCCTCTTTCTAATGATAAACAATTTGTTTGGATCGACGGGGTGTAAAATGGTATTATGGTTTCAATTTGGCAGATATCTGTAATTGCAATGAACTTTGGAACTGGCCTCGTATATTAAGTATTTAAATATTATTTCCCCCTTTTTATATTAATATATGTTGTAGAAAGAAGCTTCCTTTTTCCAATCATAAACAGTTTGTTTAGATCGACGGGGTGTAAAATGGTATTATGCTGTCAAGTTGGCAGATATCTGTAATTGCAATGAACTTTGGTACTGGCCTCGTATATTATGTATTTAAATATCATTTCCCCCCCCTTATATTAATATATGTTGTAGAAAGAAGCTTCCTCTTTCTAATGATAAACAATTTGTTTGGATCGACGGGGTGTAAAATAGTATTATGGTGTCAAGTTGGCATATATCTGTAATTCAAAAGAACTTTGGAACTCGCCTCGTATATTAAGTATTTAAATATTATTCCCCCCTTTTTATATTTTTATATGTTGTAGAAAGAAGCATCCTCTTTCCAATGGTAAACAGTTTGTTTAGATCGACGGGGTATAAAATGGTATTATGGTGTCAAGTTGGCAGATTTCTGTAATTGCAATGAACTTTGGTACTGGCCTCGTATATTATGTATTTAAATATCATTTCCCCCCCCTTATATTAATATATGTTGTAGAAAGAAGCTTCCTCTTTCCAATGATAAACAGTTTGTTTAGATCGACGGGGTGTAAAATGGTATTATGGTGTCAAGTTGGCAGATATCTGTAATTGCAATGAACTTTGGAACTGGCCTCGTTTATTATGTATTTAAATATTATTTCCCCCTTTTTATATTATTATATGTTGTAGAAAGAAGCTTCCTTTTTCCAATGATAAACAGTTTTTTTAGATCGACGGGGTGTAAAATGGTATTATGGTGTCAAGTTGGCAGATATCTGTAATTGCAATGAACTTTGGAATTGGCCTCGTTTATTATGTATTTAAATATTATTTCCCCCTTTTATATTATTATATGTTGTAGAAAGACGCTTCCTTTTTCCAATGATAAACAGTTTTTTTAGATCGACGGGGTGTAAAATGGTATTATGGTGTCAAGTTGGCAGATATCTGTAATTGCAATGAACTTTGGAACTGGCCTCGTTTATTATGTATTTAAATATTATTTCCCCCTTTTTATATTAATATATGTTGTAGAAAGAAGCTTCCTCTTTCTAATGATAAACAATTTGTTTGGATCGACGGGGTGTAAAATAGTATTATGGTGTCAAGTTGGCAGATATCTGTAATTGCCATGAACTTTGGAACTGGCCTCGTATATTATGTATTTAAATATTATTTCCCCCTTTTTATATTAATATATGTTGTAGAAAGAAGCTTCCTCTTTCCAATGATAAACAGTTTGTTTAGATCGACGGGGTGTAAAATGGTATTATGGTGTCAAGTTGGCAGATATCTGTAATTGCAATGAACTTTGGAACTGGCCTCGTTTATTATGTATTTAAATATTATTTCCCCCTTTTTATATTATTATATGTTGTAGAAAGAAGCTTCCTTTTTCCAATGATAAACAGTTTTTTTAGATCGACGGGGTGTAAAATGGTATTATGGTGTCAAGTTGGCAGATATCTGTAATTGCAATGAACTTTGGAACTGGCCTCGTTTATTATGTATTTAAATATTATTTCCCCCTTTTTATATTATTATATGTTGTAGAAAGACGCTTCCTTTTTCCAATGATAAAAAGTTTTTTTAGATCGACGGGGTGTAAAATGGTATTATGGTGTCAAGTTGGCAGATATCTGTAATTGCAATGAACTTTGGAACTGGCCTCGTATATTATGTATTTAAATATTATTTCCCCCTTTTTATATTATTATATGTTGTAGAAAGAAGCTTCCTCTTTCCAATCATAAACAGTTTGTTTAGATCGACGGGGTGTAAAATGGTATTATGGTGTCAAGTTGGCATATATCTGTAATTCAAAAGAACTTTGGAACTGGCCTCGTATATTATGTATTTAAATATTATTTTCCCCTTTTTATATTAATATATGTTGTAAAAAGAAGCTTCCTCTTTCTAATGATAAAAAATTTGTTTGGATCGACGGGATGTAAAATAGTATTATGGTGTCAAGTTGGCATATATGTGTAATTAAAAAGAACTTTGGAACTCGCCTCGTATATTAAGTATTTAAATCTTATTTCCCCCTTTTTATATTATTATATGTTGTAGAAAGAAGCTTCCTCTTTCCAATTATAAACAGTTTGTTTAGATCGACGGGGTGCAAAATGGTAGTATGGTGTCAAGTTGGCAGATATCTGTAATTGGAATGAACTTTGGAACTGGCCTCGTTTATTATGTATTTAAATATTATTTCCCCCTTTTTATATTAATATATGTTGTAGAAAGAAGCTTCCTCTTTCTAATGATAAACAATTTGTTTGGATCGACGGGGTGTAAAATAGTATTATGGTGTCAAGTTGGCAGATATCTGTAATTGCAATGAACTTTGGAACTGGCCTCGTATATTATGTATTTAAATATTATTTCCCCCTTTTTATATTAATATATGTTGTAGAAAGACGCTTCCTTTTTCCAATGATAAACAGTTTTTTTTAGATCGACGGGGTGTAAAATGGTATTATGGTGTCAAGTTGGCAGATATCTGTAATTGCAATGAACTTTGGAACTGGCATCGTATATTATGTATTTAAATATTATTTCCCCCTTTTTATATTAATATATGTTGTAGAAAGAAGCTTCCTCTTTCTAACGATAAACAATTTGTTTGGATCGACGGGGTGTAAAATAGTATTATGGTGTCAAGTTGGCATATATGTGTAATTAAAAAGAACTTTGGAACTCGCCTCGTATATTAAGTATTTAAATATTATTTCCACCTTTTTATATTATTATATGTTGTAGAAAGAAGCTTCCTCTTTCCAATGATAAACAGTTTGTTTAGATCGACGGGGTGTAAAATGGTATTATGGTGTCAAGTTGGCAGATATCTGTAATTGCAATGAACTTTGGAACTGGCCTCGTTTATTATGTATTTAAATATTATTTGCCCCTTTTTATATTAATATATGTTGTAGAAAGAAGCTTCCTCTTTCTAATGATAAACAATTTGTTTGGATCGACGGGGTGTAAAATGGTATTATGGTGTCAATTTGGCAGATATCTGTAATTGCAATGAACTTTGGAACTGGCCTCGTATATTAAGTATTTAAATATTATTTCCCCCTTTTTATATTAATATATGTTGTAGAAAGAAGCTTCCTTTTCCCAATCATAAACAGTTTGTTTAGATCGACGGGGTGTAAAATGGTATTATGGTGTCAAGTTGGCAGATATCTGTAATTGCAATGAACTTTGGAACTGGAGTCGTATATTATGTATTTAAATATTATTTCCCCCTTTTTTTATTAATATATGTAGTAGAAAGAAGCTTCCTCTTTCTAATGATAAACAATTTGTTTGGATCGACTGTTTGTAAAATATTATTATGGTGTCAAGTTGGCATATATCTGTAATTCAAAAGAACTTTGGAACTCGCCTCGTATATTAAGTATTTAAATATTATTCCCCCCTTTTTATATTTTTATATGTTGTAGAAAGAAGCTTCCTTTTTCCAATGGTAAACAGTTTGTTTAGATCGACGGGGTATAAAATGGTATTATGGTGTCAAGTTGGCAGATTTCTGTAATTGCAATGAACTTTGGTACTGGCCTCGTATATTATGTATTTAAATATCATTTCCCCCCCCTTATATTAATATATGTTGTAGAAAGAAGCTTCCTCTTTCTAATGATAAACAATTTGTTTGGATCGACGGGGTGTAAAATAGTATTATGGTGTCAAGTTGGCATATATCTGTAATTCAAAAGAACTTTGGAACTCGCCTCGTATATTAAGTATTCAAATATTATTTCCCCTTTTTTATATTAATATATGTTGTAGAAAGACGCTTCCTTTTTCCAATGATAAACAGTTTTTTTAGATCGACGGGGTGTAAAATGGTATTATGGTGTCAAGTTGGCAGATATCTGTAATTGCAATGAACTTTGGAACTGGCCTCGTATATTATGTATTTAAATATTATTTCCCCCTTTTTATATTAATATATGTTGTAGAAAGAAGCTTCCTCTTTCCAATGATAAACTGTTTAGATCGACGGGGTGTAAAATGGTATTATGGTGTCAAGTTGGCAGATATCTGTAATTGCAATGGACTTTGGAACTGGCATCGTATATTATGTATTTAAATATTATTTCCCCCTTTTTATATTAATATATGTTGTAGAAAGAAGCTTCCTCTTTCTAACGATAAACAATTTGTTTGGATCGACGGGGTGTAAAATAGTATTATGGTGTCAAGTTGGCATATATGTGTAATTAAAAAGAACTTTGGAACTCGCCTCGTATATTAAGTATTCAAATATTATTTCCCCCTTTTTATATTAATATATGTTGTAGAAAGACGCTTCCTTTTTCCAATGATAAACAGTTTTTTTTAGATCGACGGGGTGTAAAATGGTATTATGGTGTCAAGTTGGCAGATATCTGTAATTGCAATGAACTTTGGAACTGGCCTCGTTTATTATGTATTTAAATATTATTTGCCCCTTTTTATATTAATATATGTTGTAGAAAGAAGCTTCCTCTTTCTAATGATAAACAATTTGTTTGGATCGACGGGGTGTAAAATGGTATTATGGTGTCAATTTGGCAGATATCTGTAATTGCAATGAACTTTGGAACTGGCCTCGTATATTAAGTATTTAAATATTATTTCCCCCTTTTTATATTAATATATGTTGTAGAAAGAAGCTTCCTTTTCCCAATCATAAACAGTTTGTTTAGATCGACGGGGTGTAAAATGGTATTATGGTGTCAAGTTGGCAGATATCTGTAATTGCAATGAACTTTGGAACTGGAGTCGTTTATTATGTATTTAAATATTATTTGCCCCTTTTTATATTAATATATGTTGTAGAAAGAAGCTTCCTCTTTCTAATGATAAACAATTTGTTTGGATCGACGGGGTGTAAAATGGTATTATGGTTTCAATTTGGCAGATATCTGTAATTGCAATGAACTTTGGAACTGGCCTCGTATATTAAGTATTTAAATATTATTTCCCCCTTTTTATATTAATATATGTTGTAGAAAGAAGCTTCCTTTTTCCAATCATAAACAGTTTGTTTAGATCGACGGGGTGTAAAATGGTATTATGGTGTCAAGTTGGCAGATATCTGTAATTGCAATGAACTTTGGTACTGGCCTCGTATATTATGTATTTAAATATCATTTCCCCCCCTTATATTAATATATGTTGTAGAAAGAAGCTTCCTCTTTCTAATGATAAACAATTTGTTTGGATCGACGGGGTGTAAAATAGTATTATGGTGTCAAGTTGGCATATATCTGTAATTCAAAAGAACTTTGGAACTCGCCTCGTATATTAAGTATTTAAATATTATTCCCCCCTTTTTATATTTTTATATGTTGTAGAAAGAAGCTTCCTCTTTCCAATGGTAAACAGTTTGTTTAGATCGACGGGGTATAAAATGGTATTATGGTGTCAAGTTGGCAGATTTCTGTAATTGCAATGAACTTTGGTACTGGCCTCGTATATTATGTATTTAAATATCATTTCCCCCCCCCTTATATTAATATATGTTGTAGAAAGAAGCTTCCTCTTTCCAATGATAAACAGTTTGTTTAGATCGACGGGGTGTAAAATAGTATTATGGCGTCAAGTTGGCATATATCTGTAATTCAAAAGAACTTAGGAACTCACCTCGTATATTAATTATTTAATATTATTTCCCCCTTTTTATATTATTATATGTTGTAGGAAGAAGCTTCCTCTTTCCAATGATAAACAGTTTGTTTAGATCGACGGGGTGTAAAATGGTATTATGGTGTCAAGTTGGCATATTTCTGTAATTGCAATGAACTTTGGAACCGGCCTCGTATATTACGTATTTAAATATTATTTCCCCCTTTTATATTAATATATGTTGTACAAAGAAGCTTCCTCTTTCTAATGATAAACAATTTGTTTAGATCGACGGGGTGTAAAATAGTATTATGGCGTTAAGTTGGCATATATCTGTAATTCAAAAGAACTTAGGAACTCACCTCGTATATTAACTATTTAATATTATTTCCCCCTTTTTATATTATTATATGTTGTAGGAAGAAGCTTCCTCTTTCCAATGATAAACAGTTTGTTTAGATCGACGGGGTGTAAAATGGTATTATGGTGTCAAGTTGGCAGATATCTGTAATTCAGAAGAACTTTGGTGCTCACCTCGTATATTAATTATTTAAATATTATTTTCCCCTTTTATATTAATATATGCTGTAGAAAGAAGCTTCCTCTTTCCAATCATAAACAGTTTGTTTAGATCGACGGGGTGTAAAATGGTATTATGGTGTCAAGTTGGCAGATATCTGTAATTGCAATGAACTTTGGTACTCGCCTCGTATATTATGTATTTAAATATTATTTCCCCCTTTTTATATTAATATATGTTGTAGAAAGAAGCTTCCTCTTTCTAATGATAAACAATTTGTTTGGATCGACGGGGGGTAAAATAGTATTATGGTGTCAAGTTGGCATATATCTGTAATTCAAAAGAACTTTGGAACTCACCTCGTATATTAAGTATTTAAATATTATTTCCCCCTTTTTATATTATTATATGTTGTAGAAAGAAGCTTCCTCTTTCCAATGATAAACAGTTTGTTTAGATCGACGGGGTGTAAAATGGTATTATGGTGTCAAGTTTGCAGATATCTGTAATTGCAATGAACTTTGGAACTGGAGTCGTATATTATGTATTTAAATATTATTTCCCCCTTTTTATATTATTATATGTTGTAGAAAGAAGCTTCCTCTTTCCAATGATAAACAGTTTTTTTAGATCGACGGGGTGTAAAATGGTATTATGGTGTCAAGTTGGCAGATATCTGTAATTGCAATGAACTTTGGAACTGGCCTCGTATATTATGTATTTAAATATTATTTCCCCCTTTTTATATTAATATATGTTGTAGAAAGAAGCTTCCTCTTTCTAATGATAAACAATTTGTTTAGATCGACGGGGTTTAAAATAGTATTATGGTGTCAAGTTGGCATATATCTGTAATTCAAAAGAACTTTGGAACTCGCCTCATATATTAAGTATTTAAATATTATTTCCCCAATTTTATATTATTATATGTTGTAGAAAGAAGCTTCCTCTTTCCAATGATAAACAGTTTTTTTTTAGATCGACGGGGTGTAAAATGGTATTATGGTGTCAAGTTGGCAGATATCTGTAATTGCAATGAACTTTGGAACTGGCCTCGTTTATTATGTATTTAAATATTATTTGCCCCTTTTTATATTAATATATGTTGTAGAAAGAAGCTTCCTCTTTCTAATGATAAACAATTTGTTTGGATCGACGGGGTGTAAAATAGTATTATGGTGTCAAGTTGGCATATATCTGTAATTCAAAAGAACTTTGGAACTCGCTTCATATATTAAGTATTTAAATATTATTTCCCCCTTTTTATATTATTATATGTTGTAGAAAGAAGCTTCCTCTTTCCAATCATAAACTGTTTAGATCGACGGGGTGTAAAATGGTATTATGGTGTCAAGTTGGCAGATATCTGTAATTGCAATGAACTTTGGAACTGGCCTCGTATATTATGTATTTAAATATTATTTCCCCCTTTTTATATTAATATATGTTGTAGAAAGAAGCTTCCTCTTTCTAATGATAAACAATTTGTTTGGATCGACGGGGTGTAAAATAGTATTATGGTGTCAAGTTGGCATATATGTGTAATTAAAAAGAACTTTGGAACTCGCCTCGTATATTAAGTATTTAAATATTATTTCCCCCTTTTTATATTATTATATGTTGTAGAAAGAAGGTTCCTCTTTCTAATGATAAACTGTTTAGATCGACGGGGTGTAAAATGGTATTATGGTGTCAAGTTGGCAGATATCTGTAATTGCAATGGACTTTGGAACTGGCCTCGTATATTATGTATTTAAATATTATTTCCCCCTTTTTATATTAATATATGTTGTAGAAAGAAGCTTCCTCTTTCCAATGATAAACAGTTTGTTTAGATCGACGGGGTGTAAAATGGTATTATGGTGTCAAGTTGGCAGATATCTGTAATTGCAATGAACTTTGGAACTAGCCTCGTATATTATGTATTTAAATATTATTTCCCCCTTTTTATATTAATATATGTTGTAAAAAGAAGCTTCCTCTTTCTAATGATAAACAATTTGTTTAGATCGACGGGGTGTAAAATAGTATTATGGTGTCAAGTTGGCATATATCTGTAATTCAAAAGAACTTTGGAACTCGCCTCATATATTAAGTATTTAAATATTATTTCCCCCTTTTTATATTATTATATGTTGTAGAAAGAAGCTTCCTCTTTCCAATCATAAACTGTTTAGATCGACGGGGTGTAAAATGGTATTATGGTGTCAAGTTGGCAGATATCTGTAATTGCAATGGACTTTGGAACTGGCATCGTATATTATGTATTTAAATATTATTTCCCCCTTTTTATATTAATATATGTTGTAGAAAGAAGCTTCCTCTTTCTAATGATAAACAATTTGTTTGGATCGACGGGGTGTAAAATAGTATTATGGTGTCAAGTTGGCATATATGTGTAATTAAAAAGAACTTTGGAACTCGCCTCGTATATTAAGTATTTAAATATTATTTCCCCCTTTTTATATTATTATATGTTGTAGAAAGAAGGTTCCTCTTTCCAATGATAAACTGTTTAGATCGACGGGGTGTAAAATGGTATTATGGTGTCAAGTTGGCAGATATCTGTAATTGCAATGGACTTTGGAACTGGCATCGTATATTATGTATTTAAATATCATTTCCCCCTTTTTATATTAATATATGTTGTAGAAAGAAGCTTCCTCTTTCTAACGATAAACAATTTGTTTGGATCGACGGGGTGTAAAATAGTATTATGGTGTCAAGTTGGCATATATGTGTAATTAAAAAGAACTTTGGAACTCGCCTCGTATATTAAGTATTTAAATATTATTTCCCCCTTTATATATTATTATATGTTGGAGAAAGAAGCTTCCTCTTTCCAATCATAAACTGTTTAGATCGACGGGGTGTAAAATGGTATTATGGTGTCAAGTTGGCAGATATCTGTAATTGCAATGAACTTTGGAACTGGCCTCGTATATTATGTATTTAAATATTATTTCCCCCTTTTTATATTATTATATGTTGTAGAAAGAAGCTTCCTCTTTCCAATCATAAACTGTTTAGATCGACGGGGTGTAAAATGGTATTATGGTGTCAAGTTGGCAGATATCTGTAATTGCAATGAACTTTGGAACTGGCCTCGTATATTATGTATTTAAATATTATTTCCCCCTTTTTATATTAATATATGTTGTAGAAAGAAGCTTCCTCTTTCTAATGATAAACAATTTGTTTGGATCGACGGGGTGTAAAATAGTATTATGGTGTCAAGTTGGCATATATCTGTAATTCAAAAGAACTTTGGAACTCGCCTCATATATTAAGTATTTAAATATTATTTCCCCCTTTTTATATTATTATATGTTGTAGAAAGAAGCTTCCTCTTTCCAATCATAAACTGTTTAGATCGACGGGGTGTAAAATGGTATTATGGTGTCAAGTTGGCAGATATCTGTAATTGCAATGAACTTTGGAACTGGCCTCGTATATTATGTATTTAAATATTATTTCCCCCTTTTTATATTAATATATGTTGTAGAAAGAAGCTTCCTCTTTCTAATGATAAACAATTTGTTTAGATCGACGGGGTTTAAAATAGTATTATGGTGTCAAGTTGGCATATATCTGTAATTCAAAAGAACTTTGGAACTCGCCTCATATATTAAGTATTTAAATATTATTTCCCCAATTTTATATTATTATATGTTGTAGAAAGAAGCTTCCTCTTTCCAATGATAAACAGTTTTTTTAGATCGACGGGGTGTAAAATGGTATTATGGTGTCAAGTTGGCAGATATCTGTAATTGCAATGAACTTTGGAACTGGCCTCGTTTATTATGTATTTAAATATTATTTGCCCCTTTTTATATTAATATATGTTGTAGAAAGAAGCTTCCTCTTTCTAATGATAAACAATTTGTTTGGATCGACGGGGTGTAAAATAGTATTATGGTGTCAAGTTGGCATATATCTGTAATTCAAAAGAACTTTGGAACTCGCCTCATATATTAAGTATTTAAATATTATTTCCCCCTTTTTATATTATTATATGTTGTAGAAAGAAGCTTCCTCTTTCCAATCATAAACTGTTTAGATCGACGGGGTGTAAAATGGTATTATGGTGTCAAGTTGGCAGATATCTGTAATTGCAATGAACTTTGGAACTGGCCTCGTATATTATGTATTTAAATATTATTTCCCCCTTTTTATATTAATATATGTTGTAGAAAGAAGCTTCCTCTTTCTAATGATAAACAATTTGTTTGGATCGACGGGGTGTAAAATAGTATTATGGTGTCAAGTTGGCATATATCTGTAATTCAAAAGAACTTTGGAACTCGCCTCATATATTAAGTATTTAAATATTATTTCCCCCTTTTTATATTATTATATGTTGTAGAAAGAAGCTTCCTCTTTCCAATCATAAACTGTTTAGATCGACGGGGTGTAAAATGGTATTATGGTGTCAAGTTGGCAGATATCTGTAATTGCAATGAACTTTGGAACTGGCCTCGTATATTATGTATTTAAATATTATTTCCCCCTTTTTATATTAATATATGTTGTAGAAAGAAGCTTCCTCTTTCTAATGATAAACAATTTGTTTAGATCGACGGGGTTTAAAATAGTATTATGGTGTCAAGTTGGCATATATCTGTAATTCAAAAGAACTTTGGAACTCGCCTCATATATTAAGTATTTAAATATTATTTCCCCAATTTTATATTATTATATGTTGTAGAAAGAAGCTTCCTCTTTCCAATGATAAACAGTTTTTTTAGATCGACGGGGTGTAAAATGGTATTATGGTGTCAAGTTGGCAGATATCTGTAATTGCAATGAACTTTGGAACTGGCCTCGTTTATTATGTATTTAAATATTATTTGCCCCTTTTTATATTAATATATGTTGTAGAAAGAAGCTTCCTCTTTCTAATGATAAACAATTTGTTTGGATCGACGGGGTGTAAAATAGTATTATGGTGTCAAGTTGGCATATATCTGTAATTCAAAAGAACTTTGGAACTCGCCTCATATATTAAGTATTTAAATATTATTTCCCCCTTTTTATATTATTATATGTTGTAGAAAGAAGCTTCCTCTTTCCAATCATAAACTGTTTAGATCGACGGGGTGTAAAATGGTATTATGGTGTCAAGTTGGCAGATATCTGTAATTGCAATGAACTTTGGAACTGGCCTCGTATATTATGTATTTAAATATTATTTCCCCCTTTTTATATTAATATATGTTGTAGAAAGAAGCTTCCTCTTTCTAATGATAAGCAATTTGTTTGGATCGACGGGGTGTAAAATGGTATTATGGTGTCAATTTGGCAGATATCTGTAATTCAAAAGAACTTTGGAACTCGCCTTGTATATTAAATTTTAAATATTATTTCCCCCTTTTTATATTGTTATATGTTGTAGAAAGGACCTTGCGCTTTTAAAAAATATGGGCCTTATTTAAATCGGTGGGGTGTAAATTAGTGTAATGACGTGAAGTTTCGAGATATTCTGAAATGAAAAAAGTTTTGAAGTTTCCTGTTATGTAATTTATTTCAATAAGATTTCGTTTCTTAGTGTTCCTCTTAGTCGATATTAATCACTATCCGTTTGGAATTTGTGGTTATGATGGCGGGTTTGTTTGTTTAGTTTTGTGATAATTTATTTCTATTTGTACTGGCAACCCTGGTAGTTGTTGAATTGTCTGCGGGCAAACGTCTGCTAAAATCACCGCGGTTGTTACTGGATATCTGGACCTAGCAGACGTTTATAATTAAGCGATATGTGATTATCACATATCAGCACATGGACCCGAACGCGATTGTTACTGGGGATGTATGGTCTCCACATTGACCCCTGCGGTTGTTACTGTATTTTTATAGTTACGAGAATGGTTTTAGTTAACTTATGGATGGTCAGCACATTGATCCCAACGCGTTTGTTACTGGGCTTTCTAGTCCTATTAGATTGCTTTTAGTTGAGTGATGTATGGTCAGCACATTGATCCCAACTAAAATGTAAATCCGTTTCTAGGTCTATCATATGACCTTGGAAATTAGAGAGATCGCCCATTTTACACTATCACCGTCTGCTCACTGCACACTGATGTGCTTCTCCTTCTCACGCAGTACGGGCTTTGCCCTAACACACCACCACCAACAGCCTTGATTGTTGTCAGCTCCAGTTCCAGATAACTTCTGACGTGTTTCCAGCTCTAAAGGTGGCAATTAAATTTATATATATATATATATATATATATATATATATATATATATATATATATATATATATATATATATATATATATATATATATATATATATATATCCCATTTATGTATACATACACATTAGGCAGTTTTCTCACATTTATGTATGAAAAATTCTATCCGGCATATGACCACCCAAGGCTGCACGGCAATGAGCAATGCGTTCATTGAAATTTGCGATGACGCGTTCACAAACATCTGGTGTGATGCCGTTAATAATCCTCTTAATTTCATCCTTCAGTTGTTGTATTGTCTGTGGATCGTTCACGTACACTTTAGATTTCACAAATCAATAAAAAAAAAAAAAAAAGTCACAAGGGGTAAGGTCGCATGATCTGGCAGGCCATTCCTGATTTCCTCGGAAAGAGATAATTTTTTGAGGAAACTTTTCATTCAGCAGGCCAATTGTTTCATGGGATGTGTCTAGGGGTGTTCGATAAGGCTGAGGACCTATCGAACTTCGGGAGTGAAAATTTATCGAGTTGTCATCGGTTACTCGAAACCGTTCGAGTATTTGAAATTATCGAAGTTTCGGGTATTATCGAAGTTTCGGGTATTATCGAAAGTTCGGGTAGTATCAAAGTTTCGGGTACTATCGACATTTCGGGTATTATCAAAGTTTCGGGTATTGTCGACATTTAGAGTATTATCGAAGTTTCGGGTATTATCGACATTTCGAGTATTATTGAAGTTTCGGGTATTATCAAAAGTAGTAATAAACAGTTCGGTTCCTTCACCTCTCCAATGATTTCTTCTTGCAGCCAAACTAGTCAAACAACTTTTTTCATCTGATAAGTTATTGCAAAGTTGTATTTGTCGAAATCATATGTAAAATTATTTTTCTGCCTGCCCCGTTATTGGCGCAATCGGCAAAGTGACTATTAGTAGACTAATGGTGTCTTGGATTCCAACTCCATTCGGGTGATGCATGTTTTCTCTTCCTCTTTCTCTCTTCTGACAGACTGCTTAAACCTTGTACAGATCTATGGGGAAAAAAACTTTTTCTTCACTTCATTGCTAAGGAGAGAAGTTCTGCATATATGTAATACATATTATATACAACTATGATAACCTCGAATACATCTTTCTTTCAAACACTCTGATAATCCCGAACTTTTCTAAATATTCAAGCGACTCGACAAATGTGATCATATTGATTTATTTCTGTATTTGCTGCTTTCAAACCATTCGAGACTCTCGAACAGTTCGAGTGTCTCGAAGTTGTCTAATGTTTCTTACATTTCGAGTGCCTCGAACACTTCAAGAGTCCCGAACATTTCGGGAGTCTCGATCATTTCGAGAGTCTCTAATATTTCGGAAGTCTCGATCATTTCCAGAGTCTCGAAATTTCGAGAGTCTCAAACATTTCGGGAGTCTCGAAAGTTTGATAATTCGATAAAATTAAAATTCTTTATCGATGAAACGGTTTTGAAATTTTATCGAATTGTTATCGATTACTCGATTATCGGAATAGCTTTAGATGTGTCACATGTCGCACCATCTTGCTGCAACCAAAAATCGTCATTTTCAATTTCCATTTCATCGAAAACTGGGAAAAACCAATCTGAAATCACACGCAAATCTCGAACGGTTGCCGTGGGACTTTTCTTGTTTTTGTAATAACTTTTAATCACTTGGATGCGTTCCTTTGTTGTCAAACGCTCCATGTTGAAATAAACACCAACCAACAATGTTCACCACACAGGCTACTAATCGGAAGGATAGAGGATAACAAACATGGCAAAACCACGGCTGCCAACCGTCATATGACAAAATGGTGCGAAATTCAAATTCGTCCTTCTTTCCCGGTCTCTCTTTCTCTCTCTCTCTCTCTCTCTCTCTCTCTCTCTCTCTCTCTCTCTCTCTCTCTCTCTCTATATATATATATATATATATATATATATATATATATATATATATATATATATATATATATATATATATATATATATATATATATATATATATATATATATATATATATATATATATATATATATATATGATTGTGTGTGTGTGTGTGTTTGTCACTAAGGGAAAGAAAGACAAACAAAATCTTTCCATGTAACGTCCCAAGATTATACCCTTTAGGCTAAGGGAGGCAGATGATTTTGGTAAGTGAATAATGATGAAATAATTGGTGGAATCAGAATATGAGACTATCCCGAAAAAACACACGGACACGATGTTGGCCACCCCAAGCACTCTAGCACTGAGTCACCAGGTCCCCCAAAACAGAGAATTAGAGGATCTATCAATATAACTCGATGTTCTAAAATCTAGAATTCTATTCCTGTTGAATGATGATGACCATTACTATTATCTGTGGCGAGCTCACATACACGATTATCTACACCTGAGATCGTAGACTCATGTGTTCTGTTCTCTGTTTGCATTGTAGATGTTGCGTTTATGTTTTAATTCTCGTGTTCCTCCCTTGTTACCATGAAATTTGTCTGTTACAGGAAGTTAATCTTTTCAGTTAAATTGTAAGTTTAAAAGCTTTCAGACCATCAGATTTCGATGAATAGTGTTTATCTATTTGCTTCACAAAATAGAAACAATTCAATTAACTATATGAGACATAGCTATAGTTTGTAGTGAGGTCTGACTTGTCGCTTTGAAATAAACAAATAAAATTGAATTTTCCAATTTCACGCCCCACGTTAATGCCCTTTAGGATAAGGAAGACGGATGATTAAGGCAAATGAATGATGGTGGAATAGAGGAAGCGGGAGTGGCTTGAGAAAACTCACGGATGCGAAGTTGTCCACTGCAAACTTGCTTGGGCGGGGATCGATCCAGAAGCCCCACGCACCACAGGTAAGCGCTCTATCACTGAGCCACCGTCCCTTCCAACATGGTGAAAAGGAAATAGCGTACATTGATTAACTAATGGTCAATTAATAAGCTTTGGTTAATATCAGGGCCGTACCGTGAGGGGGGCGAGCGGGGCGTGGGCCCGGGCGCTGAAGTAAAGGGGCGAAAAATTCGGGAGAAAAAAGGAAAAAAAGATAAGAAAAATTGTTTGGAATATATGTATGGAGGCGCCGTCGTATACTCTCGCCTCGGGCGCTGATTTTCCATGGCACGGCCCTGGTTAATATCATTATTCCCGTTATGCGAATAAGAAAGAGAGGCAATTTAGGGGAAAGCAAATCAAAGTTTTCAATGAAAATTACATCCAGAATTATCAAAATACAAAGATCACACGCATTCACCTTTTCATACAAGAAAAGACCAGTTTTATTACTTCATATAATTTGTTTACTAGATATATTTTCTCATGTTAACATATTTTATAACCACTTGCAGAAGATGGTTCTTTGGTAATTCTACATGACAAATGCAATACAAAACATGGAAAACAAACATTTTCGCAACTATAGCCAATGGTAGAGAAGAAGAGATACAAAAGGCATACATAATTCGTTTATATAGCCTAACTGAAAGGCAAATATAGATAGCTACAAGCAATACTTCACCTCTCTTAGAAGGTAAATACAGACCTGGAGCTCTTATCGTTTGGTGCATTGCAATGTTGCCAAACGTATTTTGAGATGGAAAATATATATTTCTTCGGGTGTACATCAGGGCGAAGGGACGAACAGACAGACAGATGTCTAGACTCTCACTTTTCCGGTACCTATGGCCTATGAAACATTTATATTCATTGAAATGTCAAATTCATTTTTTTCATGATCACCTTACTTTCTTCTCTCCTGTCGTCGTTCGAAAGTAAAGACGTAATAACATAATGATCACAAATGGAATAAAACTGCATGTAAGCAAAAATAATTTTTGATACCACTATACTAAGGAGGTTGAGCTAGGTCATCCCATCCCCACTGTTATGCCACTGTATGAGACGATACATATTTATATGTACCTTCCTGTATAAACATAACTGACACATTTATACAATAACGCATAAACAAGAGTTTCGAAAAGAAAAAACTGGTTTTCATATTTTTTAAAAAAAGTAAAAGAAAAAATATTTAAAAAGTTGATGATCATGAGCATCCATGCGTGTTCCTGACATATATTATGAAAGCGCAATTTCAATTTGTGGTCCCTGCAGAAACATTTGCTGTCGGGTTCCCAAGAAAGCCGACTCGAGGACAGGTGTAGAAATTTCTTTTCGCCTTGCTTTTCTTCAAAACAGAACGCTTCTTTATACCTAGTCGGGCAATGGGGAGAGAGATGGGCAATCCACCACAGTATAAGTGGAAAAAGCGTTGAGTTGAGTTTTCCTCCAGTAGATGTCAGCAGCTGTCAACTACAAGAAGACGGAAAATAGGAAACCCGTTTCACTAATTCTAATATAACTTGCACCACAGGAAATCTACGATAACATTAATTTCTAATACACAAATGTAACTACGTATACTGCACGCCTCTCTTATGCCAATAGATGCCGCTAGCGTGCAGGTAATTTGCAGATTTAAAACGGTTTTAACTATTTAATTATAACTTAAAAAACTGGATTGTTTCAATTTAATTATTTGATAATTATGAAACTTTTCTGTCAACAAAAATTTTAACCGACTTCAACATACCATGCGTTGAGACAGAGGTGCCCACAATGGGGGGGGGGCTATGACGCAAACTGCGTCATTGAAATATTTGGGAGGGTTAAAAATCTATATAAATATGTTTGAGGGGGTGTAAAAATTAATCGAAAAGAAGATTTTTTTCATGGAAGAACACCTACGGATAGACAATTGGGGGGGGGGGGTGCGTTATGGACATAAGAGGGGGTGGGCACCACTGCGTTGAGATATTTCGTGTCTAGCTTCAAAGATTACCATCAGATGCTGAAGAACTTTATATGGGTCTAGGGGAAACAGTGGCTCAGTGGTAGATCGCATACCTCTGTTGCGTGGTGTCCCTGGTTCGACCCCCGGACATGTAAGTTTCTGGTGGACAACATCGTGTCCGTGGATTTTCTCGCGGTACTTCCGTTTCTTCGCACATTCTCATTCCACCAATTTACTTGCTTTAATCATAGCCTAAAAGGCATAATCATATGAAATTAAAGTGAAACATTTCATTTCATTTTTATTGTAAGACTAAAGTAGTGACTATATAGTACCGGTACTGAGGATTCTTGCTGCCGTTTTAGGTGTTGACTGGCCTAACTAACTCTTTCATTAAATTCTAAAATTTCGCGACACAACTTATGGAACTGCGGGACACATTGGTTGGGTGCACATCTCAATAATCGACAACTCCATCATAAAACATACAGACTTTTTTCTTTGGTCCGACAAAAATATAGACCTATGTATTATTACGGACAAAACTGTGTCTTTTACAGGCAGCCTCAGATATGACCACGAACAATGTTCTTTCCCTCAACGTTTTAGTAGCCTCTTCGCAAAGTTTAGGAATTATTCTCACTTGATTCATATTAAGGACAGAAAATACTTTCCACAATTTGAAAATAAATCTGTGATGGAGTGCAGTAGACAGAATATCCCTTCTTCAAAATAGCTGTTTATCAAATTAATGATTCCACGTAGAAAATCGCAGATGAATTTGACATTCTCTTCTTATTCCACAATAAGTTATTCAATCTATATACAGTATATATAAATGAAAAGTCACTATGTTTGTGACTTAATAATTTTTGAACCATCCGACCGATCTTGATCACATTTTAAATATAGATGAAATTCATGCCTGGGATGGTTTTTGTCATTTCACTTTGACAGCACAGCTTAAGGGGGGAGGAGAAGGAGATATTTAAAAATGATCGAAAATGACCGATATTAGTGCCGAATCCATAGTTTCCGAGGTCGCTGAAACAAACAGATGACACTTCCGATGCAATTTAAATTCAAATTCAGAACTTTATGTCCAAAATGAAAGGTATTCTCCCCGTGCGAAGAACGGATTTTCTGGTAGTATTTAATAATGACGTTCTTTGTTCTTATTGCGTTATATCAATACAATCAATATGCAAATTAAGGAATTTTTACAGAGGTGTGTGACGTGTACTGAAATTATCACATGTCCAATATATTTCCCAACCTATACTAACAGAACTCCCAGTAATACTTTTGTTTCTTTACAGGGGTAATATCCTCCCCTCTAGTAACTCAAACATTGAGTACAGTATTTAGATATTGCCTTAAAGCCCCGGAAAATGCTTATTTCTTTCCACACTTCTTTAAGGTATGCAGAAACATTGTACTTCGTAGTGCACATCATGTTAAACAATTTTATCACAATGGTTGATAGTGCTTAAAGTGCTTATTCTGGGGAAATTGTTTTGCTTATCGATTTTCAATTAAAATTACATATTTTACTAAAAAATGCCACATTAAAAGTTCATATTTCAGTCGTATGCACTAGAGACCTGCACGGGCCGGGCTTGGGCGGACCGACTCTATTATTTCTTTGGGCCGGGCAGGGCTGGGGCCGATTAATTGCAATTCTTTAATAATTATTGACATTCATTGAACGATAATTAGAATAAAGGCAAACGTTGAAGAAGTGTACTCGTGAAAAATGTTACAAAATGAAACTTCGAAAATTTATCAGGCCCGGGCCGGGTTTGGGCCAAGAATTTTAAAAAAAACTTATCGGGCCGGGCCGGGCTCGGGCCGAAAATCTCCAAAACTTTTCGGACCCGGGCTGGGCCGGGCCTACGTACACTCGGGCTGGATTGGGCTCGAGCCGAAACATTCGGCCCGTGCAGGTCTCTAGTGTGCACTGCCGTTACTATCAGTGATTCCATATTTTTCGCACTACATGAATAATGACTTCTCCTCAAGGGAGCCCATGTTGTGGTTTCCAAGGGGGGGCAAGTATAAGCGACGTTTCAAAAATAGTTTCAAATTTTGCTGTAACTAATGTAAAAATTCTATTGGATTTTCGATATTCTGAAGTAAAATTTCCTCTAGGGGGGGGACGAGCGCCCCACCTTGCCCTCCCTGCCCCATCAGGATTCTGCCGCCTATAGTCGGACAATTTGTCCATGCCGACCAGATGCCGCGGTCGGATTGCCGGCGCCGGACGCCGGCATCTTTCAGCGCGATTTTCGACCGCGACGAATAGTTGCCTTGGCGAGCGGTCGGCAAACAGACGGAAATGAGCATTAAATGCGCCGGCACCGCCGTCGGAAAGTTGTCTTGCCGAGCAGTCGGCAAGCAACCGTAAAGGCGCAGTAAATGAGCCGGTGCCGCCGTCGAAAAGAGGCCGGCATAAGGAGTCGTCTGAGGGTCGGAAAGAGGCCTTTCCGATTGTTTTACCGGCTCTGACGGTCGGCAACAGTCGGCAAAGAGTCGGCAAAGGGAATTTTACTTGACGATTTTCAACCGCTTGCCGCCTCGGCAAAAGGTCGGCAACTTTGAACAAGTAGATCATCGTGCCGCCGCGGACGGTGCCGGCTGCCTCCGGCGGCCCACCACCGTCGACGGCGGCAATCCATCTTTCCGACCGCGACGTCCTGATGGGGTGATAGGCGCCCTTACGAGCCTTCAACTGTTTTCTCATATAGGATAGTTAGGAGAAGCTAACTATCCTATATGAGAAAACAGTCGAAGGCTCGTAAAAGATTCCTTGCAACATTCACTTCTGATTTGTAGAAGAAATTTTAGTCGCACTATTGTCCTCAGGGATTTACGGTTGTCGAACTTGAGATTGTTGGCGAGCGAGCCATCTGTAAGTGGGAGAACACCGAAAATTCAATGCTGCATCAGAAATCGCAGAAGGCCTCAGACAAAAAGCGGAACATGTACTTTTACTGATATTTTTGAGTAAAATACGAAGTGTGTTCAAAACGAAACCGAACTTTTGAAATAGCGCTCCAATCGGCAGAGGGAGCGCGCTGCGGCTATTGGGCGCACCTAGCGGTTAGTTTCGACAACAAATTGCCATTTATCTCGTTTCGCTATGACCTATGACCAACGAGCTGGAAGGGGGAGGGGGTGAACTATGCAGGGTTTACGAAGGAGAGCGAAAGATAAACAAGACTGGAAACCACTACGTAGAATGAATTAAAAAAAAAAAGCATACCTGGATTATTCCTTCGAATATTAGTTCAATTGTACGAAAAACATTTAACTGAAAATATTCATAAAAAAAACAACAAGTAGAATAGACCTATACTCTCACACAGAGACACATGCAAACAACGGCATCGACTTTCCAAAATTTCTGTGGGTGCATATCGATGGTGGGATATGTTATACAGGGAAGTCTCTATATTTTTTAGTTGATTTCCTTTTAGTTAAAGTCTTCTATGAATACGGTCACAAAGGGCGGTGCTGTAATAAAGTGAAATAGTATACCGGGTATACGGGTTGACACCAGTGTCCAAGGTTTAGGACAAGTTATTGTAATGAATATTCTCAACATTTATAATCGTAACGTCAAATTTATTCTTTAAACAACTGACATGATGCACAATGATTGCAAGAGGCAATGACATTATCAACACGTTACTAAAAGAAAACACCAAAAAATCCTACAAATTAAAATAAAATCAAATAATCTTAAAACCAAATAATTTAGGACTAATTTGATCTTATTACACCATATTTGGACTCTTTGTAGATCCTATTGAACTTTCCCGCAGTCATCAATTGAACTTACTTTGGAGTATAATTTGAGATCATCAGCAAAGAAGAACTTGAGAAGTTTTAATACACAGAGGAATATCATTAATAACAAGAAGAAACAATAGGGAACCTAGATTAAATCCTTGAGGGACTCCCGATAGAGTATTGAACTTGACAATTACCAGCAATGTAAAACATCGTCTAGGATTATTCAACTGGAACTCTATCTAGCCCTCTGTGAGAAAAGTTTTCTTTTTAATCATGGAATTTAATATTTGTATCATTATTTGTATATTCTATGCTATTACTATGTTGATGTGTATCAAGTTCAAAATAAACAAGAATAGCACTCGATTTCAATAATTCAAAACCATGTTTTCATTAACTTTTATGTTTAACTGCAAAAGCCATTCACTTTAGAAACTGACATAATACTAACTTCTTTTATCTTACATTATGATCTTATATTTAATTCTAGGAGTAGAGAATAAACTCTGGTTGTTTCTCATAACACACTGGGCAGGGGAAGGGCACCTTGGAATTCCCGCCCCGGGCGCTTACAACCAACGCGACAGCCCTATTTGAACCAACACATTTGAAATTAATTATGCTTTAGAGGTTTGAAATTTTAATTAGAATTTAAACTAGAGGTTTATTCCTATATTTTATTTTATTTCTATCAAAATAAAAATATTGTGGGTCCACAGCACCCGCAACACTATTTCTGTGGGTGCTGGAGCCCCGGAGCGCATGCATGCAAACACTTCCAACCAAATAACTTTCACAGATTACCTTTCTTTTCTTTTCTTATCCTTTTCATTTGTTCTTTTCTCACTAATATGCACCTTTTTGAAGAGGAGCTTTTTTCACCCGAGCCCTTCTGACACGGGGCTGTTTCAACCCTTTTTCATTTTGATGCAGGGCCGTTAAAGAAAACAAACAGGGCATAAATTTTGTACATGAATAAATTTACAAACAAAGACGAGAATAATTTCGAGACCAGATGAGACGAGAAAGAATTCTTTGAGGAATAGAGACGAGACGACAATTCAACAAAATGTTGCGTGACGAGACGAGAAAATCTTTTTTTCGTCTTGTATCAAAACTAGGTGGAATAACGTTATATTTTTTTGAAAACGGTCGAGCGTATACTTCCAACGGATTCTAACATTATATAACTTTATTATTATTATTATTATTATTATTATTATTGTTATTATTATTATTATTATTATTATTATTATTATTATTATTATTATTATTATTATTATTATTATTATTATTTTATAAATATATATAGTATTAATCAGAGCTGGATTAATCCATCTGGGAGCTTGGGGCTAGAATAAAATATGTGGCCCCTGCTGACTTCATCTAATACATTTCTGTGAAAGTACGGTAGGAAAGTTAAGGGAATATGTTTCATAGTTTTGGCAATATTTTATTTGATGATGATGTTTGTACTTTCATGATTCTTTTTAAATAGTTAGTTGAGATTTTGACCAGAGTGGTGGCCCCAGTCCATCTGGAGACCCGGGGCTATAGCCCTCCTAAGCCCCTCCCTTAATCCGGCCCTGGCATTAATAGTGGTAGTTAGTATTAGTATTAGTAGTAGTAGTAATAGTAGTGTATAGCACACAGAGTTGAATGAGGACTTGTTCAATTAATTTATATTTTAAGACAATAACATGAATTAAAGAAATTATTTTCATTGGTAAACGTCACATTAAATAACCTTTTTCTCTTGCTATGAGAATGTAATTTCGAAGTTAATTTGGACAGAAAAAGAAATTTGATGAGTGCCTGGAGTCAGGGCGGGATCCAGGATTTCTTGAAGGGGGTGCACCAATAACTACCACTACAGTTGATTTAAATTTTTGAAATGTTTAAATGCCTTTAGGTATCTGTGGTGTGAATGAGGAAGATTACTTTGTTCAGCGAATGCTTTTTCTTTAACCTTCAGAAAATCGACTTAAATTATTGCTTTTGCAAAACTAAGCTTTCTAGACTAGAAAATAGCAAAGTACTAATTTACATATGATGAAAAGGAACCAGTTTGTAAAGTAATGTAGAAATTCTGTAGAAATAGAAATGAAATACTATCTATACACCCCGAACCACTGTAATTTTTATTATACCACATTGACTTGATCCCTAGTCTTTCGTTGCTAGCGCTGCTATCGTCTGAAGGAATTCCACTCACTTTCTCTCGCTTAGCAACAGCTGAGCCCTCGTTGGCTCAACGCGAAGGTGTGTAAGGCTGTGAGCTTTAGTTCGCATTTTTGCCACGGCTCAAGACATTTTGGCAGCACAATAGTAATAGTCGTCGGTCTGTCTGCTGTCTCTGACTCAAATTTCTAAATAGGTATTCGGACTTCCCTTACATTGAATTGACGCATGAAATTTCGAGAAATGGGTAGGAAGAACGGTCGTGTGTGGCAATGTTACATGCCCAAATTCTAAAAATAAGTCAGTATCTTGCAAATATTGTCAACATAAATATGTATGCGTCAGTGGCGTATTTACGATTTTGTTTCGGAGGGGGCTTTGCTAAATTTCTTGGGGGTTCCATGAAAATATGAAAATTCTGCAAGATATTTCATATACTTTACCATAGTAAGTAAGATTTCGGGGGAGGCTTAAGCCCGGAAGCCCACCCTAAATACGCCACTGGTATGCGTAGATGTTGATAAAATGTTGAGATTGTTTTCTGGCAGTTACCCAACCTAATTTGTTTATGACACTTAAAAATTTAACATGTTTATAACACCGTATCAATAATAGGGTCAAGTTTAGAAAATCCAATTAGATATGAATTTAAATTGTTTAGCGGTGTAAAAGTATGTGGATTTCCTATACCAAATGTTTTCCAACGTATTTACTCGCATAAAACATATTTGTACTCTCTAAACATAATAGAATATTAACAAAATAACATAATGTCGTTCAGAATATACATTTTAAAGTATCCTCTGGAGACAACAGTAATAAATATACTGTGATAAAAAAAAAAAAAAGAATTTAATTTTGAATTCAATATAGTAATAGAATGCAATTTTCTTTGTGTTCGTACATAAATTTCAAGAAAATTCCCATTTAGGGGAATCTCCCCGAAAAATATTTTCCCGGGAATTTGCCCATCACTAGTTTGGAGTGATGATTGAAAGGGGCTGCGTCCCCGGAGCAACGAAATCCCCCAGGTCATATCTCCGCCAGGGGCGGATCCAGGGGGGCAATCACCCCCCCATAAGAGGAAACTTTATTTTATATATATAAATAAAACCCATCCCAAAATTTGGAGCCCTTAAAAGTAGCAGTATGACAACAAACCGCCCCCCCCAGAAGTCGGTCTTGGATCCGCCCCTGATCTCCGATCGTGCTCAACATGAGTTACTATGCATTTTCGAAGTACTACTCTACTATTTTTGTGTAGGCCTATTAAAAGTTCCCCCCTCTTAAATCATCAATGAATGCTTGAGTCCCGAAACACCCATGTAGTCGATTCCTATAATAATAATAATAATAATAATAATAATAATAATAATAATAATAATAATAATAATAATAATAATAATAATAATAATAATAATAATAATAATAATAATCTCAACATAAATTTTCCTTTCAATCTGCCCTTGGCAATAATGGTTTGGCACTGTTAATTTTCATAGCGCGCAAATGCGTTAGTTTGTGATTTATCCAGATACCGAAATGGAAATCAAGTGTTTAGAAACCTACATAAATGTCATATGAAGGAATAAATATTTATCTCCAACTTCTTTTTCTGATCTTTATCAAATTAGATATTATGACTATGAAGGTTATTCGAGAGTCAGATTAAAAGCAGAGATTATAGACTACTCGAGCAATGCTATTCAGAAATGACCTTTCTACATCATTAAATTTTACTAATAGCCTAAATTCAGGGTCACTCATCATGCACGTGGGCAAAAACTGAGATACATTTTTTTTTCTTTTTCAAGTCGTCATAACGAGTTAGCTTCGCATGGTAACAATTCCAGCCAGTGAGTGAGTTCGAGGTACTAAAGAATCCGACAGATGGCAGTTGTGTACGAGAAGGAAGCGAAAATGTATCGAGTGTTTGTAAATGTTTCACCCAACCGCTGATAGATGGCAGAAAATGTAACAATTCAATCAAGATAAGTGCGGAGTATAACAATATTTCGGATAATAAGAAAAGTAAGTTTCAAATAGTGCCGGATTTAGTATTTAAGCTAAACAAGCTATAGCTTAGAGCCCCACTCTGTTGGGGGCCCCAAAAGAATTTAAAGAAAAAACTGGCTGTAACGTCATTTCTAATAACAAGAAAAAGCAAATAAGATACAACGCACATAAATCAGTGGCGGCGATTGGACGTTAAAAGTGTGTGTGTGGGGGGGGGGGAGGCAAGACATGATCTGAATATTTGTATATCAATGTTAGTTTCTCTAGTTATTTCTAACACTTTGTTTGACGAAAGGTTATATAACTAATAGGATACTATCTTTTTCGGTTAAAATACCGTATATCGCATTTCATATTTTATTAAGTAAATAGACAAGAGCAACGCAAGTACCGTAGGTACTATCTCTTTGTACTTTTAAACAACCAAAGTGTTAGAAGAAATTTGATTCCTTGCTTATGATCATCTTAAAATTTTGTCTGGAAAATTGTGTAATCAGATTATTTAATAACAAATTTACAAAACAAATAAATAGAAAGAATAATATTAAACATAGTAATGAATAACAAGTCTTGTTTTGTAGAAGTTATATTAAAATTAGGGATTAATGAACAACTTAATTTTTAATTCCACACATGCTATTATTAAATGTATGTTATTCCTTTTAGAAAATGAAAGACAGTAAATACTACAAGCATATGCTACGACATTTAAAATAATATTTGCTTTTGCAGCTTCCCGAAACATGTTCGTTGCCATTAGGTGCAGTTTTCACTTTCTTGGAACACATTAAAACACAATAATATTTAGAATCTCTCCACACTCCAGTTATAGAAAACAATCCTAAAACCTAGAATTGTGTTGAATTCACTAAATTTCATTGTATATACACTCGTACACCCCTAAACACACCACTTCACTCGTATATTACACTACTAAACAATGAAAAACGTAGAAGAGTTGTTTGTTATTACGCTCTTTTTAATCAATATTCCTTACTTTACGAAGAAGAAAAGACATTTTAGGAACTGTCAATTTTCGTGCAATTAAAGAATAACTTTTTTTTTTTCGAAACGTTCTCTCAGTTTCAAAGCGGCTGACTAACATATCGAGCCCTTGTAAGAAGGGGTATAGAAGCAAAACCTGCTAACTCCATTTTCGAATTTTATCTAGGAAAGAAGAAAAAGTGACGCCCTCATGTTTTCAGAATTGTTGAACAACTTTTTTTTTTTTTTTTGTTTTGTTTTTTAAGCTGTTGATTTCACTCATTTGTATTAAGTAGTGACCACTAAACAAAAAAAAACTGTTCAACAATTCTGAAACAAAAAGGTGTCACTTCTTCTTCGTTTCCTGACAAAATTGAAAAATGGATTTAGCAAGTTTTGCTTCTATATCCCTGAATTGAAAGTATGCTGGAATTGTTGTGCTCCAATAGGTCAATATTTGGATTATTTTCCGTGGCAATTAAAACACAATTCTTGTAGCTTTCTTAACTTCACAGGAAGACAACCAATACGTACTCACGCAACGGCAAATATTATATGGCACCATTTTTTTCTATGAAACAGTAACACATACGAAAACTTTAACTTCGAAATGAAATTATATACAATAATGGGTTACTTCAAAAAAGTGAGGGGGGAGGCAACTGTCCCCCTTTGCCACCCTAATCGCCGCCGATGCATACAACAATGCATAGAACACCCCTGGATACGGGCCTGAGCCCACCTGGCAAGACCAGAGGGCGAATCAGACACCACTGAACCATCGCAGTCAAACTCTTTCTCAGTGATGGGAGGCCTGGCATTTTCTCACAAAATTTTGTCAAATGCGGAAAGGTTAATCAGAGCGTGAGATAGTTGCACTGGAGCAATATTTACTAAAGAACATGACCTGTGCAACAGTCGCATGTAATCGCAATTTGTTAGCTCTGGGGAAGGTGGGAAAGAGGGGGGCCATCTTCCAAAAACATACTTGGAGGGAATATCATGATAGACTATATGAGACGTTTGTTCCAGGCATACTTTCGGGGGAGCTTTATCCTCGAAATTGGTCAACAGTCCTAATAATAATAATAATAATAATAATAATAATAATAATAATAATAATAATAATAATAATAATAATAATAATAATAATAATAATAATAATAATTGCTGATATAGCAAGTTAATATCCCAGTGCAACCCCTCACATTTTGATTCTGCACCCGTGAGCAACATTTTCTATGAGAAAGCATGCTTAACATAGGATATAAAATAGATTTGCAACCTTTTGGTAGGCTAAGCCTAAAGTAGGACAACTTCTCGAACATGTGGAGATCGATGGTTCCTCATTCTCAGATTTGACCATGGAGCAAATTAGTAAAAATAATAGGAAGAAGTACATATGCTCATAAATAAAAATTTAAACCGACGAAACAGAGGAAACAGAAAACTCGTAGTGCCAGTTTGTTGGCAGTTAATTGAATCCGAATCCGAACCCCCCAAAACCTCCTAAATCAACATATATTTGTACACTTTTTCAATAAAACTATACTTGTTTAACAGGGAAATGATTGATGTAACATGGAAGTTTGATCTGAAAGTTTATCTGTACTCTTTTTCTTATAAAAACAATCTAGTTCTATCACTTTTGTCTGAAAATATTTTGTACAATTACTTATAGTTTTTTCGAGTGTAGAATGATACTCGTTCAATACTAAAAGACGTAGTGGCTTCTAGTATTGAATCTCCTACCAAAGTTTGGACCGTAGGAACACAGTGGTTCAGTGGTATAGCCTTCCCTCTGGTGCCTGAAGTCCCTGGTTCGAGTAAGTAAATTTGTGATGGACCTCATCGTGTTCATGGGTTTTCTGGGGATACTATCGGAGCCACTTCCAGTAAATCCCCATTTAGATCTACTCTCACACACTGTGAGACAAGTGAAACAGATACTGAGGTAGTTTTAAAAAAATGTAGATTAATCTCAGCTAGTTGAGATTATACTTGACTTTATGCATACGAAAAGTGAGAAATCACAGTATGGTTCGTAAGTTCCAAGCATTTACTCAGGTGCCTGAGATTAAACTAAAATGACGTCACGTTGTCTCGCTTTTTATGTATACGATCTTGAGATTAATCTCAAAACCTTGAGCAAAGATTAGATCTCATTTTTATGCATATCACCCATTGAGTCTTCCTCATTTCAGTGCTACAGTGTAATGGTCCTTGTTTAAAAAAAAAAAAAAAATCAAAGAATTTGATGAAAACAAAAATTAAGGAAATGATTAAGCCTAGGAATAATTTGAATACCTCTATACACGGTAAGATCGTCATTAAAAGCCCAATGTTTTTCTTTTACTGTCTCAAATCATCTCCTTAAGAGTCTTCACCCCGGCGAAATTAAAATACCGCTAATTTTACAATAATTATGTGATATCTTCAAATAGATAAAAGATAATTGAAATGTGAAACAAGAGCGCCCTAGACAATATTATTTTGCTTGAGGTACCGTTATCACAAGTCACCCAGTGGCTTTATGTTTTCAGCTGTTTAGAAACGCGAAAATAAATGCCCATTTTCAAAATGGCTCGAAATCGAAAGCAGATAAGTGAGTCGTGATAACGGTTTCTCATGTAAAATGATATTGTCTAGGGCGCTCTTGTTCCACATTTCGATTATCTTTTATTTATTTGAAGATATCACATAATTAATGTAAAATTAGCGGTATTTTAATTTCGCCGGGATGAAGACTCTTAATCCTAAATTTCTTAACTGGATGGGGGAGAAGGAATATCATAAACGTTAAGTCATGCCTCGTTAATTGGACTTATGCTTTAGATTTCATAATAGACGCATCTTCTGCTATTTCAAGTTGAAATCTTCTGATTTCGCAGTTGATATGTATGACAACATTGCAAGAAATGCAAGCAATATACGTGAGGAAGAACCGATATGCTATCGGTGATATTTGTCAGTTGTTCAAACGGTGAGTGGTGTTCAACTACTGTGCTAATCCAAGCACAGAATTTAAACAGGAAAATTTTGTATTTTGATACTTCCTTTGTTTCATCCATAATACATACCTAGGGCTGTCCTACAAAACCGTCGTCAAACGTAATATAACGTTTCTCATGCAGAAGGGGGAGATTCAGCGGGCCCCTAAGCCACGACAGACCCACCTACTTTGCAGGCCCTAACGTTACGCCGCTAGTCCAAACCGTATGAACTTCCACCGGAAGTCGAAAGCAGATCTCCCTAACTAGACGCCATGCTAACTATACCTATAACCACGAGGAAATTTGCTGATACCATCTTAGAAACTCTACAATACAATTGCACTAAAATAAAAATGTTGGCTGAAACGTGAGAACCTCGAGAAAAGACAACAACAATGTTGCCCGGCACTAAAACCGAACCAGGGACTTCTCGCACAAGAGGTGAATGCACTTAGCCGCCGTGCCTTCTATCATTCCGGAAGTATATAACTGTACTTAATTTTATCGTTAACAATCCACTTATGAACAGCGATTATCTAAAGAAGTGAGTGCAGTTTCAAGTACTTCATAGAATTGCTATGGAGCTAGTGTGTAGCTAACTATACTGCTATAATAGTATCTTATTCTGAAAAAAACTTATGTAATCTTAGATTTTTGCAAGAATGGTATTGAAAATATTTGAAATAATTATAATTGTAAAAATATGTAATATTTGCTGCTCATAACCCCAATTAGTACCCTTTATTACTTTAACAGTAACACCATCCGCATCTGCATGAGAATCTATAAAATATTTTAGGTCTGAACTTCAAAAAAGCTTGTTCATCTGGGTGATTTTTTTTTTTTTAACTGACACTCAGTCAAATTCTCAAAAATGGATTTTTTGCTCATCAGCAGGCATCCGTTAATTTTCAAAGTTTTCTCTGCAGAAATTGAGTTTCTGTTCTGCTTGGCTATGGTAACCGACAAGGGCAACCGAAAAAAATGTGTTGTTTTTCGAGTGTGGGAGTTGACATCCAGAGCGGGTGGGTGGGCAAGAAGGTCAGACAGACAGATCAGTTTACATCCAGAAGCGACGAGAGACGCCCAACACCTGACATGGAGAAGCCACACGCCACAGCTGCGACGGATGGATGGACCATGTTGCATTGAAAGGGAGGGGAAGGGAACGTCTGTGTCACCCTACTCTCCTGTACAGCGTGATGCTGGAAGAAATTTATAAAAAAAAAAAAATAACCGAAATCCAACAAAGATCACAGAGTAGAATGTATCCGGTGCGCTTCCCACTCACCTCATCTGCAAGAAGAGGTAGTGCATATGTTTATGAATGCACGTGTAAGCTACCCTACTTTTAACTTTACACATATGTTCGTTGTATATATTATTTTTTTCTTCTTTCTTCACTCACGAACCAAGCCTTTTGAAGTTTTAAATGCACTACAATGACTCTCCTTAGATTTAAATCGCCGGAGTTTAAATTAAAATATTGTGCTCTGTATTCGAATTACAAAACAAGCTACTTTTTGTTTAAAGTGATTTTAATATGAATTTAAGATTCAGTACATGACACAGTGTTTCTTCTAGGCCTGCTCCTGTGGCAGGGTCTTTCGCCCCATACAGTTGACTACCCTCCTTTCCTCTGGAGCTATAATAATTTGTGATTGCTAGAGGCCGGACTTTTTTTTTTTTAAAAAAAAATACATGTTTCATATACATATTCATATTTTAAAGGTTTGAGGTCCTAGTGACTATATGCCACTAATATGCACGATACGCCCATTAGAACTAAATAACAAAATAGCATCCCAGCACAGCCTCCTCATATTTCAGTTTTGTCTCCCTGGATAGTTTTCAAGAAGAAAGCCTGATCTGGCATTTTACTCTTTGTGAAGATTCTGGCCTCTTGACGTTATAGGAAGTCATAGTATGTAGCACTGGCGTACGTTTAAGGGGGGCTTCGTTGTTCAAGTCCATCTTGAAAATTCATGAGATTCAGTGATTGAACTCCCCTTGATGAAATTCTGCTTACGTCACTAGTATGAAGATACAATTGCGATCCTTGTACACGTGGTAATTCTCAGTCCTAACTCCTAACGTGTTCCTGTACTCCTGCTCTTTATTTTCAGTTTACATTATTAACCCCTCTTGCGTACGCTTTTTGCATAAAAATGGACCATTCTACCTTCTGTTTTACTGGTTTAGTTTCTTCTGCTAGCTACGTTAGGGTAAGTTGGCTAGAACCTGCATTCAGGCATAAAACTTACATATGGTCACATTACACTTGAAATTAATAAAGATGTTGGGTTATTGAATGGAAAATAACGCTGTCTAAACATAAGTTTGATAATCACTGCATTCCTGTGGAAAAGTGAAACCTAAGTTGGTAACCGTTAGTTCAACAGAAAATGCCTAGTTTGTGTAGAGGTGACGAACTTTGGAAGTGATGATGAACTTTCTTATACTATGCCCAGCCAGAGAGCTCATGTTCAGCTGGTGAAACGTAATAATTAGCACATTGTCTCCAAGCATTATTGCTTTCTACATTGGAGATGTACGGGTGTACAATATCTGGATTTTAATGTCGAAAATCGATATAGGAAAAAAATGTGAAACATCGAAATGTATCGATTAATAGAACTTTCGACATCAATGTTTGAAAATATCGTTCGATTAATATATTGGATCATCGCACAGTCCTAACTGTACATACAGTACATGGGAACGAACATAGACAGACAAACTACCAAAAATAACCTTTTCAATATGTAGGAGCCATGAAACGTGCAAATCCATTAAAACTTCGAATTAGTTTTTTTTAATGATCGCCATACTTTCTTCTCTTCTATTGCCAAGGGCGCCAATCCTGGGGTGCCGGGGAGCAAAGCCCTATTGTACTTATAAATATACAATATTTGGCATAATTTGAATGCAATTTGTCATAAAATCCTCATATACAGGCCCCCCCTCCCCAAATTTACAGAGAAATTGGCGGGCACCCTTGTCTATTGCCACTCGAAAGTAAAAAGATTCAGCAAGCTGGCAAAACTGCTGTCTAATAATTGAATAAAAGATAAATTGAACTAATAGTTCTTCTATGGAACATCATCAAACATAAATAAGTTTTAATTGGAAAACGAAAAAGAAATATCGTAATATCGACAATATCGGAACATCGAAAAAATATGGAAATATCGATCGATATGTTGAAATATCACACAGTGCTCAATTTTAGCTAATAGCTCGCTTCCCAATTATCAAATAGCACCGAAATATCTTACACTCACACCAGGAATAAAACCCAGAGCCACACGCAATAATAATGGCGAACCTGGAATTGGGAAAGCTCCGAGCAATAATGCTGCGTCCCAGATTAAAAAAAAAAAAAAAAAAAAGCCGCTCCGTAAATATATTTATAATATGCAGGTAAGCTAGAAAATGACACATGGTATGGAGTCATGCCAGACTATTTTTTTTTTTTTTTTTTTTTTTTATCAGAGCTAGGTATATCACACAATCGAAAGCAGGACTACCGATATTTACTATACAGGTGAATTCTTTCTTTAGAAAAACTAATACACAATACTAAAGCATGAAATGTAATTGTTAAATTAATGAATTATAAAACTTCCGATATTCCTGTAAACTCGAACCTCTAGACAATATGTTCGTGGAATAACTCAACTGGTTCGCAGTACAAACAGAAAGCTAATGAGCAATGCGGCAAAGACTTTTACTGGAAGTCCTAAAAGTCATTTAAAGATTCTCTCGCGGCTACATGGTCAGCGCGCAACTCTTTGGCACAGGTAATTCGAGTTCGATTCCCAACGGAATCTCATGCGGCTTGGTTGACCCTACGTTAGTCCACGTTTCATATACAGTAGTTTCGGTTTGTTTGTTTGTTTGTTTCTGAGTTTAGGGTCCTTTTCAGTATTGAGGCTATATGAGACGTGGATCTACAGCTTAACTTGGAATCCGAGTCACATGAGCTCCCGTCGGGAATCGAATCCGAGTCTCCCATGCTAGAGACGCGTAGGCTAACCACTTAGCCACAAGGGAACTCTCGATCAAAAATTCACATAATGTACCAGATACTCACGGGTATGCTAAAGGCTAAAGGAGACGCTGAAATGTTGAAGAGTACTCATGCTGAAATGTAGACTTTTAATTTTTGTACTAAGAACTTTCTCAGCGTAAAATTTTTGAAAACATGGATTACAAACTTTATACAGACTTTCATCATATGCGATCGTTAGACCGTTGCATGTTAACAATAAAAATAAGGGGAAAATATAAAGTTTGACAACATTGTCTCCTGGACCGAAGGGGATGCTGGAGGAGGCCGCTGAGATAAATCTCGTCACCTCTCAGATGGATTCCAGATGTTCCCCTGCTCCCTTTGTGTGTTGTCGAATGACAGATAGGTTCCGCGTGGCCTCCACGTCTGGCGCACGCCTCCCTCCTGCTCTGCATCCGAAGTAGTAAAGATTCATGCTGCACATGTGGTCGTGTTTATTATATGTGGATGCTTCTTGCTGCAGTCATGTAGTCGAGTCGTGTGCTCAGATCCAAATCGTTAACGCACATATTGCAGGATTCAAGCCCAAAATAAAATGGGCCATCTGGAAAAATATTTTTATAATAATCTGCTTGTGTAGTAGCGTCACCAGAAATTCAGCTTTTGGGGAGAAAGAGGCATTAACTAGAGAAATTTATAGGTTACTTTATTTCTTCGTCTCTTATCCTATTATTATTATTATTATTATTATTATTATTATTATTATTATTATTATTATTATTATTATTATTATTATTATTATTATTATTATTATTATTATTATATCTCGCGTAAAACCTCTTTCAACTTACTAATTTGACGGTCGTCAAGTGCAGATTTCTGGGAAAGAAGTTCTACGTATAAAGAACTGTCTGATCGTATAATAGGCCTCCAGAATCATTGATTTTTGTACAGTAGGTTTGTTAAAAGTTGCTTCCCGTTTATTTGCTCGAATTGTCTCACCGTGTTTTTAAGAAATAACAGCTGTAGCTGAGTTAGTGACCGGTCTTAGTAGAGGTGTACCCACAATAGGGAGTCCACCGGGTCCAGACCTCTTCCCCCCCCCCAAAAAAAAACTTCTTACTTAGAAATGTATTTTTAATGCTACACTTGTTCAGCGGAGAATTGATTGATGATAAAGATTTGATCTTACCTTTCATTTACATATTCTATCTTACAAAAATTATCTCGTTTTATTTCTCTGAGAATATATATGGCAGTATCTATTAATTACTTTTCGTCTTTTCGTATAAGGAATAAATCTGGTTCAATCAGGGGCGGAGGGCGATCGCCCCCCCCTCCAGAAGAGGAAAGTTTCTTGTTTTATATATATATATAAATAATATCCATCCCAGAGTTTGGAGCCCTTAAAAGTAGCATTATGACAACCCACCGCCCCCCCCCCCCAGAAGTCGGTCCTGGATCCGCCCCTGGGTTCAATAATACGTAGATGGGGTGACTTGTAGTATTGGATGCTATCCCCTCAAAGTTTAGGTCTCTTCCAACAAAAAAATTCTGAGTGCCCGCTTGAGTCTTACTGTAACTTTCTATTTCCATTTTTTTTTTTTTTTTTTTTTTTGTTTGTTACTTTGACTACCAAGGTCTTTATACTTGCTTATTTTTACACGAAATGTTGTACATATGTTACAAGTGATAATGTCACATTTGTGAGAGTTATTTCCTGGCCCGTTTTATTGATATCGGGACTGTTTGCAGGTACCGTTGCATTTGTTTTTATTTGTCGAATCCAGTATAGTTTAACACGTCACATGAAGAGCTGCCAAAACTATAATACAACTTACGTTAGTAATAATAAGTGTCTGTTTTGGTCATATTTTATTTTTATTTATGAAATTATAATACTTTATTGACGATTCATTATTATTATTAAATCTTTGGTTCAAACGATCTAAACGATTATAACACATACAGGGTGTTTCAAAACAATATAAACAACGTTCGGGAGGTAATTCCTGACACCAAAATAAGACAAAAACTACTGATCAACCTGGGTGCAGGAATCCGTCATTTCGGAGTTATAGACTGCCGAAAACGTGAGAAAATGAACTTCAAAAGTCCATAGCTTCAGTACTATAGGACCTACCATAGTCGGGTAAGACTTCATCTAGGAACTAATATGTGCGCTGTCCAAAAATACATGTTTCAGAATCCTGCGGTACTCACGAAACAATTTGTATAGAGGGAGTTTGGTTACGGGCATATAATTTGAAGTACTCACCAATTACCTCTATAAACATTATTGTGGAAGCATCGCAGGATTATGAAACATGGATACTTGGATAGGGCGCATACTAGTTCCTAAGTGAAGTCTTGACCAAACTACGGTAGGTCCCATAGTATTGGGACTATGGACCTTGAAAGTTCATTTTTTTATGTTTTCGGCAGCCTATTACTCCGAAAGGAAGCATTTGTACACCCAGGTTGGTCTATACTTTTTGTTTTATCTTGGTGTCAGGAATCACCCCCCAAACGTTGTCGGTATTGTTTTGAAACACCTTGTATATATCGAAAGTACACTTCAGACAAGAAAGATATTCTAATTATGTAAAGTAGCTGCACATAAATGCAATCGCAGTCTACTGTTGTCAAATCCTGATTTGACTATGCATGTATTTCTTTAAAAAATCAACCATTCAAGCTCATACCAACAGCAAGGCATAATTATTATGGCTATAAGTACAATATTTTCTTGGCATTTTGAGAGATTATAAGCTAGTCAGAATCTTTCCCAGACAACGCGAAATACTTCAGTTGCTAATAGGTAGATAAAGCATATTAACTTTTACGAATCATATATATTGTACCGTAAGTCAAAAATTTTAAATTAAAGAAATAAAAATCAAAATAAACTGTATCATATCGTAAATTGTGTTATATAAATTACAAAAGAAATAGTGAATTCGTACCTCAAATGAAAGAGTGAAATTAAACGAGTGGTTGCAATCTCTTATTGTCACAAATGACAATATTTTATTAATGAAACAACTGACTTACAATGGTAGTATAGTGGATATTTTTGTAACAATATAAATTATTATTTAACAGTGAACATCCAAGAGTACTGAATACATAACCAGACATAGTATGTAAGATTAATTGTATAACAGATCATTATAATTTTACTCAATGCTTAACCAAACGGAAATAAGCTAAATATTTAAGTATTTAAACTTTGCCTGTCACTTTCAGAGACCTCCTAATTTCATGTCACATGCAAAATAGACAGTTAAAGTTCTCTGTAGTCATACATTACCTTATTGCATATTTCGCTTGGTCTTGGCCGGACAATGGTCTTTCTTGAGGCATTTGTAATTTCTTATAGACCATTCCATTGCGATTCTGGATACAGAACCCAGAATGCAGAATGCAGAATGATTAATTAGTTGCAAACTTGGTCATTTTATATGGACTATTGTCCTTGTTTGCCTTAATTATTTTTCCTTTTAACTTTGCCAAAAGCCAACATAAAAATTTACAAAATCTTAGGAAAGTCCTGATTACATTTTCTGACAAAATATTGTTGTTATCTAATGATGTAAAAATAAGTATTTTTGAATTTTAATTTACCCTGAGGTTTGCTTTCATCTTTTTCATGATTTTATCCGAATTGTTAATTACTACTGACAAGCAATGTTATTTGACTACAGGTGATTCTTGACTATTTTGCTTCTGCTTCCAACGATTTCTTGATTACAAGTACTGTCCTTGTGAGTTTTTAAAAAGAATGTGATGCATGTATCCAAAAGTTAAAATATTACATAAAACTTAGTTCCATCTTCACCTACCAAATTGCCATTATAATTTTTATGAAAAAATGAATTTTTAAATTCTCAGTTCATGGTTTCATTACAATATATATATATATATATTAAAAAAGGATGTTCTAAATCTATACATTGTTCGGTGTAAGCTCTAAACTGCGATAAACAAAGCCACGTGAAACTAAATCTGGCTGATTTGCTGTTGTCCTACATGAAATTTCTCTACTTGTCAGGCAACACTACGTATTTCTGTGAAATATGAACACTAATTAATTTGAGAAAAGATTTTTAAATTATGTATTATTAAATATTTTGTTTACTTTAATCTTCCACGATTATGCACCGAGGCTAAGACGGTGATAATGAGATTAATGATAATGATGGAATGAAGAAAGTGGAACAACCCTGAGAAAACCCACAGAAATTGTGTTTGTCCTCCACAAAGTCCACCAAATGTTTTTCAAGTCTCTCTCTAATAGTATAGTTTATTTATTTTAACTTTTTTTTTTTTTTGCTAGGCATGGCCTTGTTCAACTTAAACGTTGTTGGTAAGCAAATGGAAAATATCCTTGGATATCTCAAGAGAAAATAGATCACATTACCGATATAGATGTTACGGAAGCACAGTATAATGTACCACAATGGACTTCACTGAATTGTATTGACATTGGCATAGAATATGAGTTGATAGCACGCATTTTTTATCGAGAAATAAACTTCTCATTGAGTTATTATTTTACAACTGCTACAGACAGGGCCGGATTAAGGGCCCCTGGCCTCCGCTCTGATTAAAATCTCAAGTGGCTATTTAAAAAGAATCATGAAGATACAATCATCATGAAATAAAATATGACGAAAAATATGGAACATATTTCTTTAACTTTCCTACTGTACTTTCATAGAAATATAGTACGTGAAGTCAGCAGGGGCCACATATTTTTTCTAGCCGTGGGCCTACAGATGAGTTAATCCAGCCCCTGGCTACAGAGTAGAAATTTAACCAGATTTTAAGTATTGACGAGCGCAAGAAAAGTTATAGGCCTGATGATGAACGTATGAAGCTGCCAGTGGAATTGGAGGGTGTTTCGCATGTTGCCGTTAGAGGCGCGTCAGAACCAGTATCATGCTGCCATCTGTGCAGGTACCAGGAGTACTACCACCGTGTGTAGAGAGTAGTGACACGGGATTCGCAAAACTGAAGTTCTTAATCCTGCTTTTCATTATCTGCTGACTACATTTGCAGATTTTCTTAATTTTTTAATTTATTTTCAGCATGCTCACAGTGTTTCATTTATCGACTTTGTAAAAGTAAAGAGAGTGAGAAGAAAATAGACAGTGTGTGTAATGCAGCCCCCCAGAAGAAGAAACTTAATTTTATATATAAATAAAACCAGTGGCGGCGGTTGGACTTTAAAAGTGGGGGGGGGCAAGACATGATCTTAAGAATTGTATATCAATGTTAGATTTCCTGGTTGTTTCTAACAATGGTTGATGAAAGGTTGCATAACTAATAGGATACTATATTTTTTCACTTAAAATGCCGTATATCGTATTTCTGTTTTATTAAGTAAATTCGTAAGAGCACTACAGGTAGGTACCTAGCCCTTTATACTCTTAAACAACGAAAGTGTAAGAAGAGATTTGATTCCTTGTTCATGAATATCTTACAATTCTGTCTGGAAAATTGTGTGATCAGATTATTTAATAACAAATTTGCAAAACAAATAAATAGAAAGGATAATATTGATCATATAATGAATAATGATGCTTGTTTAGCAGAAGTTATATTAAAACTGGAAATTAATAAACAACTTATACTTTTAATTCCACACATGCCATTAAATGAATGTTTTTACTCTTAGAAAATGAAATACAGTAAATACTGCAAGCATATGCTATGACATTTAAGGAAATATGCAATTGCAATATTAATTGCTTTGAATTGCAATTAAAACGCAATTCCTGTAGCTTTCGTAACTCCACGGGAAGACAAATATCCAATACGTACTCACGCAACGGCAAATATCATATGGCACCATTTTTTCCTATGAAACAGTAATACATACGAAACCTTTACCAGGATGTCCACATTCTTGTAAATAAGTGAAAGTCAGGGAAAGGTCAGGGAAGTAAAAATGTGCCAGGTGAAGTCAGGGAAATGGGAGATTGGTCAGGGAAAGTCAAGGAAAAATCGATTTAGGTCCATTGTTCAATTATTGAATTTATGAAATAGGGTTGATTTCTTTACTGTTACTGGATGCAAAATGTAGTGTCCTCTGATATAGTTGTTGAAACTAATTTTCTTGCAAAAAAAAACATATCTAACTGCACTGGCATATTTGCTCAAAAGAGTAGACGCTGTTCTAGAAGAATTGCATGGTGCCAAGAGGATATCTGCACAAGTGGCTGAGAACGCGAAGAAATATTATCTCCAGTTCATAGTGAAAGCTCAGACTGAAGAATTTAAAGAACACTCGAACGAATTCATAGCCAATGATAGAGATGGTATTGGACTTGATGAGTTTTTTTTTTACTTAGTCTTAGGAATGGGAAGAACTTCGTTGACTTATGGTCAGTTATGAAATAGTGTTTTATCTTCTTTCACGGAAACGCATTTTTTGAAAGTGGTTTCACAATAAATAAAATTCTCATTGTTGACAACTTACAAGAAGAATCTCGGGTGGCTCAACGGATCATATATGATTCTGTGATGAGAATATGTGGATAATCAGGTTTAATAATTACAAGAGGTATGATAAATTCAGTGAGAAGTTCAATGAGACAATACCATGTGTATCTGGATAAGAAAAGAGAAATAAATGCTGGAGACGAGAAGAGAAGAGAGAAACGAAAGATTCAGTAACAACAAAAGTTGCTGGAGGAAGAAGAAAAGAAAATTAAACTGAGGAGACAACAAGAAGGATATTTAGATCAATGAGGGAAAAAAAACTATGCGAGAAAGGATGAAAACAAATTTCTAAATGTGTTGCATTTAACAACTGCACCAGCAAAAGTATGTGTGTCTGTGTGTATTTTTTTAATAATCAGTAAAATCATGTATGAACTGTTTATTACTATAGGCAATATTATAATGCTGTGTAATTGGTATTATAATATGTAAGCATATAATGTGTATTTTTTTCATTTCTTAAGTACTCTGTATACTGTACACTTTCGTTTGTAACTTTACATTTTGTGTAATATGTAGGCCTAATCAATATCGGCCTAATGCATATGTTTGTAAATTTACATTCCTTTGGAAAGAAAATTGAAAAAAGAAAGAAAAAGAAGCGGAAGAGAACAAGGCCAATTATGGGGAGTATGGAGGTTGGAGTTTCTTTCTTTTTTCTATATTTTTAAGTTATTCAGGGGTCAGGGAAATCTGGAACTTTCGTCATGGAAAGTCAGGGAAAAGTCAGAGATCTTTTCTCCGAATTGTGTGGACACCCTGTTTACATTTCCAAATGAAATTATATAAATTAGGGCTCCTCTTCAAAAAAGTGGGGGGGCAACTGCCCCCTCTTGCCCCCCCTAATCGCCGCCCATGAATAAAACCCATCCCAGAGTTTGGAGTTCTTAAAAGTAGCTCAAGTAGCAATATTAGTCGCCCTCCTCCAGAAGTCTGTCCTGGATCTGCCCCTGGTGTGATGTGTTCGTAACTAACAGAAACAAATTATTATTATTATTATTATTGGTTTATTTCACATACAATCTACAATACCAAATTTACTACTATACTATATCCATTTGTTATTGCTGTTATTATAGTTCAAAAACTATTTATAATAATTTAACAGAAAGTCTAAATATAAGTCTAAATAGTCTAAACAGTCTAAATATTAAGACTTAAAAAATGAATTAAATCAAAAAATAAAGAAAAAAGCTTCGGTCATAGAATTATAACTGATTTCAAAATTAGTTAATCCAAATTAAAATTAAAAATAACAATTTTCTACTATGCAATAAGAACTTTCTTAACCTTACGATGGTAACAGGGGTGACGCATAACCCCAGCCTAGTGTTTTAATTTTTACTTTTTACTGCTACTAGTTTTGTGACCTGGCTACCCAGCTAATCTCGCTTCAGTACGAGGCCAGTTAGTGCGTTGCATAAGCTTGCATGAAGTAGGCCCTGTTTTTTTGTTTTCTGAGTATTGTGGAGTGGCGTGTCACCCTTGTTACCATTTACGTCTGTAAATTTTATTTAACTCAACAATAATGGTTCATGTGGCTCGTCATAAATCCTATGAGTGTTACCGACGACAATTTTGGTCACTTTGTCAACAGAGTGTTGAATGATGAGAAGGGCGTGTCCAGTGGTGAAGAAATTGTGAGTGATGAAGAAGATAAAGTTGAGGTTCAGTGTAAAGTTGAGAGCAGTGAAATCGAGTTTGATGCTTCTGATGCGGATGATGAGAATTCTGCGACTACAGGGAATGGTCTTGATGGTCGTCTGTACCACCTAAACAATGAAAAATTAAAATTTGTTTTTACTTTTTTATGTAAGAAAAACCGCAATGAGGTTCTTGGTCACCCCATGTTACCTACCGAAGCTGTCATATTGATGTTACCATCGTAGGGTTAAGTTGTGAAAGTCAATGTAGAAATTAATGGATAAAATTATATAAACATGAGAAAATTCATAAATTATTATGAAAAATCACTGTTTTGAAGTGAAACTGCTTATTAATAAGAAGATTAAGTAAAATTAAGATGCCATAGAATTTCGAAACAACTTTATTAATGAAAATTAATATATTCGAAACTATACTATGCACAAATATCGAGTCTTATGAAACTGCTATGTCCGTCTGTCTACGTGCTCCCTCATGGCTAAACGGTTAACGTACGCGCCTTTGGCGTAGGGGGACACAGCTTCGATCCGGGAGCTCATGTGTTTCGGATCCTACATTACGCTGTAGCTTCACGTCTTATATAGCCTCGCTGCTGAAAGGGACGCTAAACTAAACATCAAACCAAATCAAATCTACCTGCTGTTCGTCAATAGGTATTTGAACAAAAACGGTAGGAGACAGCGAGAAACGGTTTCCTGGAAGCTGAACCGACTCAGTATCCCAAGAATTGCTGCCATTTTATCCGTTAATCTATATTCAAACCGGAAATGGTAGAAATTAACCATTTCCGGTTTCAACGTTTATCGCCATAGAAGAAACCAAATCAAATCAGATTGCAAGAAATGTTTGTTTTTGAATCGACTTAGCGTCTGAAGGAAAGTTAACAACTTGCATTTCTCTACTAAAACCAGAAGTCTGAAATTTTCTAGTCTTCCTTCTAGTTATAAGAAGTTTCTACCACTTCTGGTTTAAGCATAGAGTTAAGGGCGTAGAGTATACGGAAAATATCACGGCCAAAACATCGTCGCTTAAAATATTGCAAGTATAATACTTCGTGAGGTCCAAATCTCGCAGAATAAAATCTTGTCGGACCAAAATTCTGTGAGATCAATGCAAATAGGATAAATCTTTCTACAATTTATTCGGTGCATAGTTTAACACGAAACATATTTTTAAAAAATGGACGAAAGAATTCACATTCTCATTATCGAAATATTTTAACATGCAGTGGGTTGGTTAAGAAAAATCAAATCAAATATGTACAATATTGCAATAAAATCATTTTTTAATCATTTAAAGAATTATCATAAACTTTCAAGGTTGATCTTCATAGTAAACATGACAATAGGCAGCAAGAAGAAATGTTTGTAATTGATTCAGTGTCCCAGCAATAGGTTTCATGCAGGGGCGGATCCAGGACCGACTTCTTGTGGGGGGGGGGCGGTGGGTTGTCATGCTGCTACTTTAAAGGGCTCCAAACTTTGGGATGGGTTTTATTTATATATATAATATAAGAAAGTTTCCTCTTCTGGGGAGGGGGGTGATCGCCCCGATCGAACCCCTGGATCCGCCCCTGGTTTCATGTAATTTGTTATTCCCCCATTCAAACTGGAAGTAGTAGAAATTAACAGCTTTCCAATTGCAACTTGATTGCCAATCAGTTTTTAAATCAAATCAGCGTGTTAAGAAAAATATCGTCTTCACCCGCACCTCTCTACTAAATCTAGAAGTAATCGAAATGCATTACTACTTCCGGTCTGAAGTAATAGAAATGCATTGATCTTCATAGAGCAAAACCAGTAAGAAATAGCGAGTAATTACTTTTTAGGTATGGATTCAACGTCCAAGGGACAGGATCTATCTTCTATCTTACCCTTCTATTGCAACCAAAATGTATAGGTATAAGTACTACATCGAGTTTGACTATTAAATTCGCACAGCTTGGAAGATATAAGAAAATGATCCCGACAAGGCTCCCTATCATAGAGCTTCTGAGTCACCTGAAAATTTTAAATAGCAAAGTGTGTAATGTGGGGAAAAGTTTTTGTGTGGGTCATTGTTTACAAAATGACCGCCATTTAACTGAATTCTCGCATAATCAGATAAAACTTTGGATTAAAAGATTAAATAGCTTGTAGTGACCAGGGTGAGAATTACCAAGAGCATGGAGGGAAACTTTGCCCCTCAATCAAACTTTGATATCGCTAAAGAAACTAACTCAACTATCCCTGCTGAGAATGTGTGTTTCTTCTCCAAATCACGTTTAGTAATGAAAAAAAAAGTTTGAGTATATCAGGCACGTAGCCAAGGGGTGGGTCCGGAGGGTCCGGACCCCCCCTTCGAATCCATAAATGAAAAAATTAAGGAAGGATGAAACAAAAAGAAACGAGAAAAAGAAGAATCAGCGTTAAAAATAGAAAGCTACAGCAAGCTTTTGGTTACTCTTTCTTATGAGGAACTTTGTGTGGAGGAAACGGAAGGGGTTCAATCTAAAAATTGATATTATTGGAACGGAACGTTTCGAATTCCATTTGGTTCCATGCTAATCCTATGGACTACAGATGACAATCGATAAACCTGTTCTATCAAATAGATTCTCAGGTAGGACTTAAGAAATGCCCAAAATCACCAATAATATGAGCCTAGCAACATAAATTCCAGTTATACTTGTTAAAGTAATTTTCAATTTCGCGGAAACACTAATCTATTTTGTAGGGTGTTTACCGTCGAAAGAAATCTCGGTGCTATCTTTGACGGCATTAATCGAAGATAAGAAAAAGAAAAAGGAAGAAGACAACAAGAACCGAGTTTGAATGACCTCGAAAGACTATATATTTTTCAATATTTTTTAAATATTATTTTACTCGAGATTTCTTTTAATTTGTTATTAAAATATTAGCATATCCTCATTTTATTGTCCTAACAAACTAATATGGGTATGTTGTCAGTAAAATAGTTTAAATTGATCGAGCCCCTGGTGTGTAACAACAGTATTTCAAGTCACGGCCCCCCTGTTATTACGAAATCCTGGCTAAACGAACCAATATATTTGTGTTTATATTCGGGGAAGGGGATGGTGTTACTGTCTAAATTTGGAATTATTGTATCCTCAGATCTCTGTATCCTGTTAAGCATAATTTTATCCCCAATATCAATAACCTAATTCGCACATGGTTTATATATATATATATATATATATATATATATATATATATATATATATATATATATATATATATATATATATATATATATATATATATATATATATACCGGGTGTATCAAAAGTGTGGGGCTGTAAGCCAACTCTGATATGAATAGAGACACGAACAAATGAAAATAGAGGAAAGTTGTTGGAAATATATAGCTTTCAATCTAAAATGGTGGAATATTTCCAATCGCATCCGCAATTTGGGCTCCATGTTGCTAAGGCTCCGATTGTTAAACAAAAAAGAAATGTTGCTAGTTCAACAGACTGTTCGAACGGAAACTTCAGAGCGCGGAAAAATCACAACGGTGAACACGCATTTTGTTATGTGTGTGTGGGGAGGATCCTAGAGAACCTCAAATTCAATTTCTAGCACTGCTGTATTGTTTGTATGATGAGGGCTCAAGAGAATAGCGTGCTGAACTGGCAACGTTGCATTTTCATTTAATATAGGGCGCGTTACCAGTATGGGGCCCAAACGGTTGTTGCGATCGGAAAAATTTCACCACTTTAGATTGAAAACTACCTATCAATATATCAGACAACTTTCCTCTGTTTACATTCCTCTCTTTCATATCTTTACACATAATGGAGTTGGTCTAGGATTTTGGTCCTGGACTTTTGATACAGGACTATGTGTGTACTAGTAGGTGTATTGTTTATGACATGTAAGTTTGCACGTCATAAACATGTTATAAATCTGTACGCAGTTGAAGGGCACGTTCCAAGAAAAGAAGAATCTAGAAGACATTAGAAGATCATTAGGGAAATACTTATTTTCGGACAATTATTACTTGCGACGTCCTGATCCACATACGATATCAGCTTGTGTCAACAAAAGAAGAGTGTACACTGAGAAAAATCCGTTATCCGTGCAGCGGTATATTCTACAAATATACGGAATCCATATGTTTACTGCGGAAATCTGTACGGAGCATATGCTATCTATACGTACTGCCCTTTTCCAACTTAGATGTTGCTGCTGCAGGATGTCTGCTATCTAACAGTCTTTCGTATATTACATATGTATGCGTATGCTAAATATGAAAGCTATATGTTATATACGTCCATCTGTATATGAGGTCTTTACCGCCTATATACAGTCATACGGAAAGTACGTATAGATGAAACTTGTGCGGAAAGTATTATAAAACATATGTTTTCAGTTGTAGTTTGATGCAGGAGTTACATATAGTCGTACGTTAAATCCAAAAACTACAGGATTTACGCATGTAACCTACGTGTTTACGTACGCCATCTACGTTTTACCTCTGTGTAGAATATGTAATGATACTAATTTATACAAGGAAATGTTTCAGTGTTATACGAATTTGACTCCATATTCTTAATCTGTACAAAAGTAGGTATTTAAAGATTACCTGAAATGTACTAAATTTGATTACGTCTCCAATTCGTGTATTTTGTAATATATTTATCTTGTATGGCAGAAATAAAAATAAAAAAAAAATAAAAAAATGTTTACTCTTAAAATTCTCGTGACACAAACCGATTTACAAGCATAAAAGTGGAGACATGACATAATTATTATTTGGAAGATTGTTGTTTCGGAAGACTGCCGTTAATATCGCTATTGGGCAGACGCGACAATAAAATTATATATATATATATATATATATATATATATATATATATATATATATATATATATATATATATATATATATATATATATATATATATCGGTGCCATGAGGATAAAATTGTATTGTACTATACTTACTATAGAAACATGTTGATCACGTTTTATTATTCTGGGAATTTCCGTGAGAACAAATTAAAAAAAAAAAAGTTTAATGTGAGTCATTGGCAGGAGAGATTTCTAACATTTTCTGTTGACTTAGGTGTGCTGTCATGCAATTAAATATAAATTGCGCAATTGCTTGCTATTATGCTTAACCCTTTCCACTACGATTTATTTTCTGGATTCTGTTAATTGAAGTATAAGTTATAAAAGAGTATTATAGATGGTTTATTATTATATAACTTTCAAAACATCAATATAGTAACCCTACATGATGCTACAATAGTTTAAATTTTATGATGAGTATAGCCGGTCATTGTGCGACTTGGCACCGAGAGGCCATGACGAGCTAGACTTGTCTTTTCAGTGCAAGGGGTTAAAGCTTAAGCACTATCTAGGAAGATAGTAAAATGTATACCTGTTTATGAATCTGGTAATCCCTGCACCAATTGGTGAAGAGAATATGAGAATTAAATCAGTCAAATTTATAGTAGAAAGGCAATGAAAGTTTGAAGCACACGGTTATGGGGGACAGAAGTTGTAAATACAAATTATGCACGGTAGAAATAAGTTCAACAACAAAACTCTTTTTTGAAACAAAGAAATGTGGCGTAGAAGATTAGAACTAGTGGCTTAGGTTGGAATTGCCTGTGAAGACAACAATGATATCGTGTCCGTGGCCTAATGGTTAATGCAACAGGCTATCAGTCCCAAGAGTAGCAGTTCGACTCCCTAAGTTTTTTTTTTTTAATTGTAACTTTTGCGCTAAATCGATGTCAAAAGTGATAATACTTTACGCTGAAGTAAGGTCGATATGCATTGCTATTGATGAAAATTAAGTTTGTATGGTCATGAATACGGTAATATTTAATTTAGTTTCATGTCGTCTGAACTCTCAAAACATTTCGGATCAATAGCTCCAAATTTTGCCGTAATTGGATCCTCTTTTTGTTTTCACGTCCTTCTCCTGCACCGGGGCTATGTAAGGACGGGATCTACAGTTTAACTCCAGACTCCGAAGCATTCAACTCCACTTGGATTTGAACTTGAAACCGGACACACTAATTGCGGCATGAAAACGAGTTACAATATCGGAGTTTTTCGAAATTTAAGAGATCGCTTTCTGTAACCTATTTGGTGGATCGAAAAGTGTTTTCGATCTATATTTTCTAATTTAGATGGACAGGTGCAATGTGAAGATCCCCAGATTTTCGTGTTACGTACAAATATTGCTACTTTTTTTTTTTTTTTTTAAAGAATCATTCTTGATTGCTACGAAAATTCAGTGCACTTACAGAGTCCAAGGGTCGACAAAGTGAACAATCCATATCCTAGCATCTTTTTTTTCCTCTAAAAAAATGTATTTTAGTGCTTAGGTAGAAGCTTCCCCGTATTAATAAAACTCCCGGTACAGTACTAAATCATTTTCAAAATAAGGTATTTGTACTTTTAGATATACTCTAACAGGCAAATTCTTCCAAGTTTTAATTTTGAAGATAGCATCATGAGATAGATACAGTAATTTAACCCCACAACCATACAGTAATTTATCCATTATTCCTTTCATAGCAGTATTTCGAAAAAAAAAAAAATTAACATCTAAAGATGGCCGCTTCCGGAAATTTTTGTTGCAGGGTGTTCAAAGTCAAAAGCCTGGAGGAGGTCAAACCGGGTAAACCCTCTGTGAGTGCACCTCTGGAGCAAAAGAAAAAAGTATGCAAGTATATTATTTAGGAAAGATTGACGAAATTTTGGGTGAGTCCAGAACTAAGTACCTGTTTCTCCTCTGTGGGTGTGGTCTTGACGTTAAACAATTTCAGCAGATTATCACTGAATGGCGATTGTCAGAAACAATAACATTTCACTTGGTAATACCATCCAAGATTTTCGGAATAGTATTAGAAACAAAAGATACGAACTCCAAATATTTTATCTTTTACCTAAATACTTATGGTGCATTTTAAACACTCCTCATTCAAGCGCAGCGCTGGTGAGTGTATTTTCTGCAATTAGCTTGCTGAAAACTAAAACTTGTAATTATAAAAATTACACATCAAGAGACTGTTTTCAAATTCAATCTGTTATGCCTTTCCAGTTACAAGTTCAATTAGGAAAAGAGTAAAAGTTGATAGGCTGTGAGAAAGTGGAAGGAGAAGGATTAGAACAAGCAACAGCAATGGTGAAGAATAAGTGGAAGAGAGGTGTGATGGGAATACATAACAGGTAAATAACATGATCCATATTTCTTAAAACTTTATCATACGATATTAATTAATTATTCACTGACAAAAAGGGTGCACGGTTTTCAGTTTATACTAGTACAAGTGAGTGCAGTGGATTTGAACATTGTCATGGAAATTTCTTCAATTAAATAGCTCAGAAATTACATTAATATGCTTATAGATTGATTGTTCAATAGTTTACTAATTTTTAAGATATCTACTGAAATCTACTAAAAAATTTCTAGTGCTTGCTACTGATATTTTGGATCCTTATGTTGGCAACGTTGCGTTTATTGTCTTGGATAGTATATCACAATAGCGAAAAGCATTTACAGAGACATTTATTACAATGCTGACATCAGTCTGTGTGACAAATAGGAATTCTTAGTATCAAGAAGTTATTTTACCCTACTCCCACCTGGAATTGAAGTCAACTCTTCCACATATTATTATTATTATTATTATTATTATTATTATTATTATTATTATTATTATTATTATTATTATTATTATTATTATTATTATTATTATTATTATTATTCAGTATTCTGCCTTTTGGCAGGTCCTGGGACTAATGAGGGTTTTTTTCCTTCTTAATTTTCATTTTGGGCCTGGAAATGTTTCTTCCATGTTTCTCGATTTTCAGCTTCCTTTTTTAATTCCCAATATTTTATTCTAATTTTCAACTCATTGATCAGTTGTGTTCTTCTTCTTTCTACTCCTCGCTTTCCTTCCCTCTTTCCTTCAATGGCGATATGAAGAAGACAATTTCTTCGCAAGATGTGTCCAATCCAATTGGCCTTTCTACGAAGGATGGTGGCTAGAAGGCGTTCTCTTCTCTCCTGTCCGTTTTGCAACGTCTTCGTTTTTTGGTCTTTCTGTCCATTTTACCTTCTCATCTTCCTCCACGTCCAAGGGCGCCCATCAGGGGGGGCAAGGTGGGGTGCTTGCCCCCCAAAAGGAAATCGTACTTGGAAATATGGAAAACCCAATAGAATTTTTACATTAGTTATAGCAAAATTTGAAACTATATTTGAAACCTTGCTTATATTTACCCTCCCTTGGAAACCACAACATGGGCACCCTTGTCCACGTCATATTTCGAAGCTCTCCAAATATTTCTCCTCTAAGTTCCATAATGTTCAAGTCTGAACCATATATAACACTTGACCAATTTCTTCCTTAATCCAATATTGAGGCTGCTAATTAAGAATGATCTCTTCTTATGTAACGCTATTTTGGCTGCTTTCACATATGAGAGAAGAATATTAAGCATTCATGTAATTGCAAGCGACGTTTCAGAATAATTTTTGGCTTGTATTGATGATACTGTACTTAAGAATAGTACATAAATGATGTTGGGCGTCAACGAACTTATTTCCAGTTCTGAGATATTGAAAATTCTTCAAAAATTAAATTACAATACCATATTTTAATTACTTTTTATTTATTTATTGTTATACATTCAACATTTTTTTTTAGTTTTCTTAGTTGCAACAACAATTATTTGCTATTTTTAACAATAATTCTATTGTTTTTTTTATCTTTTGCATTTTCTCAATTTTTTTTTACTAGTGTACACATATAACATTTCTGGTTAATGAAGTTTCTAGAAAAAAAAAATAGTATATACAAAAGTACTAATACATTTAGAGAAACATCAAAATTAACATATTTAAAACAGCAAACAGTAAAAATTAAAAAAAAATATTTTAATTATTTTTCATTAATTATTTATTACATTACATTATGGAACACAATACACTAAATTAGGGAGGCACTTGGGCAATCCCTATAAGTATAATGTATTAATAAATATTATATCCTGACATATCGAGGAAAATCACGGAATAAAAACTAACCAGAAAGACGAGCGACTAAACTCGAACATGGGATCTCCTTATTTCGAACTTCTTATATCTTCATTGTGGAAGATACGGATTCGATAACTTTTCTATTTTATGTTATTCTCTCCAATCCAAGTCTCATATAGTGCTGTGTATAAAATCGATCTGAAGTTGTAATAAAAAATTAAATGACGGAAGCCGTCATAAAAATTAAATTAAGGCTGCCTAAATATCATTGTGTATGCCTTTTGTTTAACCAACGTTTCCTAATTCTTGGTATTGTTGTATTCTACATGTGCTTCATGTTTGTCAACAAAGCCACGTGTTTTTCTATTGTAACTACAAGCAAGCAGACGACGGATATCATCGTCATCAACATATTATCCGGACGAGCTTCATCACCATCACCACCCCGAGGTTCTACAGGGACTCAAGACGATAGGATACGTAAGACGCCACAACACCTTCGAAACCATCAGTCTTTGACTGATCACACCTACACTTCTCTCTTAGTTTGCCAGGGCTCAGAATATTTGCCCATCTTAAATCTCTTATCTTTCCTGGGCTCTGATGATTTGCCCATCCTAAATCTCTTATCTTTCCTGAGCTCTGAGGATCTGCCTATCGTAAACCTCTTATCTTTCCTGAGCTCTGACAATCTGACCATCCTAAACCTCTTATCTTTCGTGGGCTCTGAAGATCTGAGCATCCTAAACATCTTATCTTTCGTAGGCTTTGATATTCCTCACTCACTTAGCTTGACTGGGCTCCCCTTTGCTCCTATGAATAGTAATGGATAATATTTTTCTTAATATTTTTCCATAGGATAATTTTTTCCTTGACACTATACTCCTTCCCCACATGCATATTTTTAAAGGTACCGTCGGTCTCGACTTCACATTTATGGATAACTAGCAGCGTTCACCCCGCTTCGCTGCGGTCACCCCGGAACGCAATAAACTTTGTTACTTAGATAATTTTTACTTTTTCGCTTTCAAATTGCAGTAAATGTTAACATTATAGCGCCTGTCATTTATGTTAACCCGCCGAGTGACACGGTCATGCGGGTTGCATATAAATACGTTTATTTTTATACCTATGATGAACTAACAAAGGATTTGTACGTATGGACACTTGAATGGTCAATTTTCTCAAGACACTGGTAATTAAAAATTAAAGTGATATGATAAAAACCATCTAGGGTCCAAATCCTAATAACCCCCCAAAAATGAAAGAAATTGGTTCAGCCGTATTAGCGTGATGAGGGAACAAAGGATTTGTACGTTCTCTTTTATAATATAGATTATGCGCTACCACATCGAACAGCACACTTGGCGGAACTCTTGGAAAGAGAAGATATTGGTGAATAGTCTGGCCTACCTACTTCCCCCGATTTGATGCTTATGAAGCATGTGTGATATACTGTGGGGAGTCATTGCAGGACGTTCAGATGTACCAAGGACACCCAGCAGCTATCAACAGCGTTGGTGGAGGAACGCAACTCCATATCGCAACTCTCCGTTCTAAGATTTCGCTCCTTCTGCAATGTTGGTGGAGCGAGTGGGAAGCATCGCGAGTCACGGTGACTTCAGTATAAGTTATTGCCTCTAAATAAGAGTGCCATTTTTGTTCTTCTAATCACGTTTTTCTTCCTGTTGTTTCCTGTATCACACTATAGCAGTATTTTCTATGTATGGTTCAAGTTTCACCGATCTGTGCCTTTTATGACAAACTATGCGAAACTTGGTTTCGAAATGATATGAAACCTTTCAGCTTAATGTGTCACAATTATGCTCTTTAGGCTAAGGGAGACGAATAATGGAAGAATCTGTGGAATGAAAATGTGAAAGAAAAGGGAAAATACTGAGAAAATTCACGGACACGATGCTGTCCACCACAAACTTTCTTGGCCGGGTATCAAACGAAGGACTCCATACAACAAAGGTAAGCGCTCTACCGCTGAGCTTCTATGCTCCCAAAACTTACTTTCGTCCTTAAGTTTTGTATTATAGAGACGTAGGAATTACTTTTATGTTTTGTAACTATTTGTATGGTGCCGTTCTTAGTGGTCCAGTAGATAGCGCTACATTCTTATCTGTATGACACAATCATATTAATTAAAGTAGGAGCAAAATGTACTTTATTAGAAAAATAAGTATAGAGTAAAACATATAAAGTATTTATCTCAATTAACTTCATTTCTTCTTGGATTTATGTTCTGGATTAGGAACTTAAAGAGCAGGCACAGTTTTTGGAATTGAAAAAGTTCATGAAAAGTTTCACATAGTCCTTAAATGTCGGCTCCTAAATAATAATAATAATAATAAAAGAAAAAGCTCACAACATATGAACAAATTACTTTGCTTTCTACTTAAGTATAAGATAAAATACAACATTAATTTAAAAGTATCTTAATAAATATAGTAACGTCATTTAGTATTGACTATTTTTATCAACAGCACAAAACTTGTAATATAGAACTGCACACATTTATTTGTTTTCTGTTATGGAATTGGGTTTGGTAATTAAGAACATTATGTACTTTTTAAGTGACGAATGGTTGTGATGGTGAATGGTTGCGTAACACAAACTTTATTGCAGAATTTTGGCTGATTAATTCCATATATTACTGTACAATAGCTTTCAAATAAATGTAAGCATATCTTTACTTTAGGACCTATTCGAATTCGAAAGATATGTATTGTGCGTTCGTCTGATACACTGTATCAAACATTATAGTCCGACAAGTTTTAATTTTATAAAATTATACTAGGAAAATGAAGTACCAAGTGATTCACGTTACCTGATTGACATGTCTCTTAAAATTATCGATTTTCTTTAGCTTCGGTAAATCATGGTTCTCTTAGTTCTGCTCTTATCTTAGATCTTATCCCAATATGCTACTTTACTTTTTGTAGCTTCATGTACTGAGCTAATGGCTTCATGTACGGCCAATTCAAATGACTCCAACTGCTTTCAACGAACTGACTCAGCTAAATAGTTGACTGTTACATTACGTCTTCTATAAATATCGTTATATGTCTTGAGCGGTTTACTTACCAATGACGAGATATTTCAGTGTCAGGCTGCAAAACCCTTGTAGCATGGCCTTTATATTCCACTAGGATGTTGTATGTTGTTTCGATTTCATACATTATATTCAGTTGCGGATCCAGGGGGCGATCGGGACGATCGCTCCTCCCAGAACAGGAAACTTTTCTTAATTTTATATATACATAAATAGAACGCACCCCAGAGTATGGAGCTCTTAAAAGTAGCTCTAAGTATAAGTATTACAACCCACCGCCCCCCCCAGAAGTCCGTCCTAGATTATATTATTATTATAGTAGAAATGTTATGATGTTTGAATTACTCTCGTAAGTACCCAGATGATAAGAAAGCCATGATTAACGGTAACGGTGCAATTATAATCGATGCTATGCCTCGGTTTCATTCAGGGCCGCGGTAGCTCAGTGGTGCCCTCCCTGTTGGTCTAGTGGCTAGCACGTGCGCACTTAGTTTATGAAGTACCGGGTTCGCTTCCCCGTGGGAGAGCCTTTGAAATTTTAACTGTCCTCGATGTTTCTATGTTCGTGTCTCTGTCGTTCTAGGGTACTCGAAAAGCGAGTTAAATGAGTTAAAAGCAAGTAAAGTAGGAACTACACTGCAATTGATACTACTTGTCCCACGTGGTGCTAAATGCTGCGTTGCCAGCTTTTGCGTCGAATATTGAAATTGCATGAGTAGAACAAGTGAATTGTTTCCTGTTCCATATTAACATTTACTAAGTGTAGAATGTTAAATGACACAAAATGAACTAAAAAGAATGCTTTCAATAACCAACAGGTTCACCACTCAAGTTGAGATTCGACTAAAACAATGTGCATTTGTTTATATTCAAACAGGCAACGTGCGGAGAGGGTGGAATGTTTACCACTGCAGAGCGAGAAAATGAGCCACTATAATTGGCTGAACGTGCTGTAGCCATAGAAACAGTCCTTCTTGGCTGATTGTTATGACCACGTGCAGGAAGGAAAAAACAGAGGAAAGCAACTGTCACAAGGGACAAGTTGTATCAATTGAATTATAGTAATAAGTAGAAAAGCAAGTTAATTAGGCACATTCGGTGAATCAATTAACTTTTTTTTTTAAAAAAAAAGTGGTAGAGCGTTTACCTCTGGGTAATGGCGTCCCTGGTTCGATCCCAGCTCGCGCCAAGTCAAGTTTGTGGTGGACAAACACCGTCTGCATGGATTTTCACGGGGTTCTCCTGTTTCCTCCCACTTTTTTCATTCCACCATTTCATTAATTTCTCATCATCACCGTCTTCTTTATCCTAGCCGGCATAACCGTAGGACGTAAAACTCAAAGATTTCATTTCATTTCATTTTCGGTTCATTTAAAACACATCTATTGTAATATAAGTTATAGACGAACGTCGCATAATACAGTTTTGGGCAAGAATATTGCTCTAATACGGTTTTTATTGTTACAAATATTTACGAATCAAAAACAGATTTGGCAACTCAATGTTTTAAAAAATAACCAACTAAAAGCAGTAAATATCACGTATCTATGTAGATGGAAACATTGTATAAGTCGGGGCAAATATTGGCTGCAGATGTAACGATATTAGCTACAACTCAAGAATGAGAACGCAATGGCTCACAGGTAGAGCCCTCATCTTATGTGCGACACGTTCTTGGTTCGATGCCAAGGCCTCAGTAAGCTGCTGTTGGACAACATAGTATTTCTCGGATTTTCTCGGGATTCCCTCCTTTCCTCCCACATTCTCGTTCCATCATTTTTTCATAATTACTCACTTTCATTAATCACGCGTCTCTTGTAGCCAACAAGGCATAACTAGTGACGTGGAAACATAAATGTTTCATTTTAATTTAAAATTGAAGAAATACTGAAGCTACGTTTTTTTTACAGCTTTCATATAGAACCATTTAAAAAATTATCTGTTAGTATGTTTCTCTCTTTCTATTATTCATGTTTGTGGAGACAAATTCAATTAAAAATCAATACAAATGGACTCAAATAACGTGGTTTTGTATAGTGCAGACATTTGTTAGAACTAATTAATCGCATCATGTAAAGTATTCTTCTAACTAATTTAGTCTTTAATAATTGAAAAGTTTCGTACAAGATGTCGCATTCTTTTGTTTTTCATCAAAAACTATATTCTCATTGTCCGTTTACTGTAGCTTGGCGCTGTGTTTTGACACAAAACCTGGCCAGCAAATCTTAGCAGTCCTTCCCCTACTTTCCCCTTATAACAGTGGTAACAGTGGCACTAACTCATCAATTTTAGCACTAGTAGGGTTTGGTATTTGCAAGTTGCGTAAATTTCGAGAGTTTACTTTTTTTCTAATCAGGACCGTAACTTGTGTGGGGCAGGGGAGAGGCAACTGCCCCCAGGGAGGTTCACCGCCGTTCGAAGGGGCCCATTTGGAGACAAAATTTTCTTAATCGATATACAATACGAACATGAAATTATAAATGAAGCATCAAACAGTTTCACTACATTACATAAAGCAGCGCACAAAAGGTAAATAAAACAAAAGTGAGCTGTGGGCCCACTTCAGTAAGAAACGTCTATTATTAGAGGCCCTAGAAATAACATTTATTCGTATGGCTTTGAGATTTGTCAATTTTGTCTCCTTAATTAATTTGTCATGTATGGAACGGGCCCAGGGGCGTAAGTAACGGCCCCGCAGACCTTGCCGTGAGGGAGGGCCCACAGGCTCCGGGGGGGGCATAAATAGTAAGAGAAAGATAGAAAGAGCGGGGCCAAGGATGACAAAAACAACTTTTTCTAGGAGGCCCAAATACACGTATTAATGCTTGCCCCCCAGAAAAAATCTAAGTTACGGCACTGTCTCTAATGTGAATTTATTGGTACAGTTCTGCTAATAGTTAACTATATCAGGTTTGTCTCTTTAAACCTTGGGCCGTTGAGAGAAACAATCTTACAGGAGGATAGTATTCAAATTTTAAGAAGGTGGGGAAAGGAGAGCAAGGATGATAAAGATGAGAAGAAAGAAAGGAAGAGAATGAAAGAAACACTTCTACATTTACTTCATAATGAATTTAAGCACATATAAACGAAAAAGGGATATCGGAATCCACCACCATAATATTTGTGGAAGTGTTGGCAACATAATATTCTGAAGGAATATATTTCCCGCCAATTCTAGGGCCTCAGTGTTTGGCCCAATTCTGACCTTACAGCAGTGGCGGATCCAGGAGGCGTTCGTGGCAATCCCCCCCCCCCAGGAAAGGGAACTTTCTCATTTTATATATTTAATTAAAACCCAATCTCCGAGTTTGGAGCTCTTAAAAGTAGCTCTAAGTAGCAGTATTAAACCCCCCCCCCAGAAGTCCGTCCTGAAACCGCCCCTGGCTTAGAGAAGCTACCATCTAGGCATTCACCTCGTAGGACTGAGGAAAATCTTAATAAGGAATACCAGCCAGAGCCGGGTTCATGCCCACGCTCGATTTACCTATTTTAATGCCTTTTTTTTGTGTGTTGCACGTGTCTGGTAAGGGCACCCAAACAGGGCAAATGTGGGTGCTACTACGCTATTATTTTACACGTAATACTGGTTGAATGTAGAACAGAGAAACAACTCTCACAGATCTTTATTTTCAGATGAAAACCAAGTGAAAAACTAATTTTCTTCTGGAGGAATAATTCTGTCCGCTGATCACTTTAAAGTAATTTCTCTGTTTAAAGAAAACATATATTTGCATGAAATAACTCGAACAGCATTTTATTTTCTTGGATCATTTGACGAAGATTTTGGGCCCGGAAACCTTAATCTACTTACATTTAACCCTTAATATATTCTAATGCAGTGATTGTCAATTGAATCCTGTGACTCTTACAAGATATACATATAAATATTGTTACCATGCTATTATTTTACATGTAATACTAGTTGAATGCAGGGACAAATTAAGGCTTATGGGGTCCTGGAACTGACTATTTCAAGGGGGCCTTATGAAACAAATAATTCCAGCGAATAAATCTTCTTTGCTGCTTTCCACGCCTCATAGGCTTATCGAAACACGGAGAACTATGCTTTTTAGAGGCCAGACGAGAAATCAGTTTTATCCTAGAGGAAATTTTCATAATTATCAGTTTCAAATACCAGTGTATTGAAACCATTATCAACAACTTCCGAATCAGGCACAAACACATCCCATTTGTTCATTTTGTGGTCATAGTTTTCACACAAATGTGTGTTTGTTGCGTAAACAGTCTTTAGACGCGTAATGTCTGTAAATGTGGAAAGTACTAGGAAATTTCCTAATACTGTATTAGGAAATAAGGGTCATGTTGTAAAGTCCTCCATTACTACACGAAATAATATGATCTTAATGCTATTATTGACTAAAGATGAGAATGCTGATACTGTAATAGATTCTGCTTTGCAGATATGAATAATTAGACAGGATTTAGTTTCACCTAAGGGTAAGATATTGAATATCGACACGCAAATAAAATGAATGACTCAAAATTCTCTTTCGATAAACTAGATAGCAAATGTACGTTTCAAAATTAATGGGATAACATTTCATCATGCTTTTCGCGTATTAAGCATTTTTTTTCCCAAGACATGATGTTAGGGAATGACTTTTCAATATCTCAAAGAGCCCAAATTGATTTGAATAGGAACGTTTTATAGTTAAGGAGATTTGAAAAAAAAAAAAAAAACAAAAAAAAAAAACCTAAATTTGCTCTTAGTATTGACAGAAATATTTCAAAGAAATGGTCATCACAAGCTAATAATTTGGTTTGATAGAGTCCAAAATAGCTCACTTTCTCACAAAATAAGTAACGTGAAGACGCTGGTGAATGAAGACTTAACGCTAGCGATATCGCGAGCGTGAAAAAGACTAGCATTGGTTTGAAGCCTATAATGTAGTAAGTTGATTGCTATATTTTTGTATTAAAGAGAAGGATTGGGAGGCTTTTGGGCCCCCCCTGAGCCTGGGCTCCATTGCCTCCGCCCTTAATCCACTCCTGGTTGAATGCACAACAGAGAAATAATTCTCACTAATCCTTATTTTCTGAAGAAAATCAAGTGAAAAACTTGAATTCCCTTCTGGAGATATAATTCTGTCCATTGATCACTTTAAAGTAATTTCTCTGTTTAAAGAAGAAATACATTTGCATAGAGAAACTCGAACATTATCTTACTTTTTTGAATCATTTGTCGAGATTTCTGGCACCGGAAACCTTAATCTACTTACATTTAACATATATATTCTAATGCAGTGATTGACAATCGAATCATATAACTTTCTATAGGATCCAGATGTACAGATAGTAGATATTTGCCACTGTGACAATATTAATCTGATACATTTAGGAAAACATTTACGCAAAAAATTTCAAAACACACGTCACAAAGAGTGTGTCTCAACATCAGTCCTTGCTGCATTTTTGTTCACACATAATCGTTTACATGACATTGCATTCACTTGAATGATTCATTTATGAAATTTATTTGCACATTATTAATTAATGCGTTTTTTGAAATTTAGGACATCACTGGAGCCAAAATATATAAAACTTTATTTAAATGCCATACCATCCCGTTCATGTAAAACATAAATTTCCTTGCTAGCTCTTACTTTGATACTTGCCTATGAATATTACTAGGGCTACGTCGTGGTTAAATGCTAGTGTTGGAGCTAAGAACCCGGGTTTGATCCCCGATGATAGTTGAGGAAATGAAATACAATCTAGCTTACTTAGTACCTAACGGAAGAAGGAACACTGTAGTGGTAGAGACATTCTCATGCTAGTTTGCAAATGGCAGTCTACTGTGGTTTCTATAAATACATGGTGTTAGTGGGAGTAAATTAAACAAAGGTATCCTTTTTGCGTAACCACTTCAGAGAACTGTATATGAACTTCTAACTGTTCCACTAATTTGTCTGTAGGGTATATCAGGTACTTTCGTATTTTGAGAATAATTTGTAATGTTAAATTTGAGGATACGGTGTTCATTCAAAAAGTAATGCACTTAACTTCGTAAAAAAAAGGTTATTCAAAATATCATAACATACCAGGGGCTCACCTACGGGAGGGGATCCACTGGGTCCGGTCCCCCCAAACAATTTTCGTAACTCAACATACATATGTACACTTTGTCGATAAAACTATGCTTGTTTAACAGGAAAATGATTGATGTAGCATGAAAATTTGATCTTATGCTTCATCTGCACTCTTTCTTTTATAAATCAATCTAGTTCTATCATTCCCCCCTGGAAATATAGATGAAAGTATTTTAGAATTACTTTTTGTCTTTTTGGGTGCATAACAATAACTGTTCAATACTACATAGACTTGATGTATTGGACCACCCTCGAAGCTTGTACTCCTCCCAACAAAATTTCTGGGTGCGCGCCTGTAACAAACGGTTAAAATTCTTCAAAGCACTCCTTTTGAGCGTCCACGCACTTTTGCTAGCGACTTTTCCATGCTCGGTACGCACCCTGGAAGGCTTAGATGGGACCTTATTTAGAGCCTTAAGTCACGGAGGTTCGGATTGCTTCAATGGTTCCAAAACAGGTTCAGTTCACGATGGTTTTGATCCACGGGAACAAAATGAAGTCTTTCAGAGCTGGGCCATAACTGTAAGGAGCTGGGGAGACAATGTCAAGCTTTACGTGTCCAGGAACTTCTGAAAGCGCAGAGAGGTATGACTAGAAGTGTTGTACTCTTGCAATATCAAAGTATTGTCGATCTCCGTTTGAGTGCTTATGACCCTTTTTCTTAAGTTGTGGAGCACTTCCACATAGTAACTAGATTTGACTGTCTCCTTTTGGGATACGAATTCTTTGTGAACCACATCGTTGGCATCGAAGAAGACAATGGACATGGTTTCCAATTTTGATTTGGTCATTGTTGCCTTCTTGGGACGAAGTGTGTCGCTTTGTCTCCGGGTCGTACTCGAATATCCGTGTTTCGTTACCGGTAAGACATTGTCCAAAAACTCAGGTTCGTTTTGCACGTGTTCCAAAAGTTCCCTCGTGATTGCCACTCGGCTGTTCTTGTGGTCAACAGTCAACAGTTTGGAACAAACTTGAGACATGCTTTCTGGATATGCAAATTGTCGCGAATGTCAAGCACAATGGCTTTCGTAATATTGATAACCTCTGGCATCATCTGAACGCTCATTCGATGATCGACATTTAGAAAATTACAAACACGGGACACATTTTAGTCCTTTTTGTTGACTGATGGTTGTCCAGAGCGGGGGTCATCCTCCACCTTTTCCCGACCACTTTAAAACCACCTGGAAACTTGAGAATAGGAGAGAACAGAATCCTCATATGCTTCCTGGATCATTTGATGGGTGACGGTGAGCATTTAGCTCAGATTGACACACAACTTGATCACGTAACATTCTTCGATACTTTTCTCCATTGCACATGGTGGCACAACCACTAACAGGAGGTTCGCGGAAACCGCGATCCTGACACCACGAAAGCGCTTAGCAGATTGAGTTTAGAAGCAGTGCCGTGACATTGGGGCGGGTGGACGAACGGGGCGACGTCCCCGGGCGCCGAAGTAACGGGGTGAAAAATTCGGGAGAATAAAAGAAAAGGTATATATAAAATGGAAGTAAAAGAGTAAAAAAGAAGCGCTCAAAATTAAGGAAAAGCAGAGTTTATTTTCGAAAATTTTCTTACACTTCGTGCCAACCATGGTGCCGCTTCGCGGCTGGTCTGTCGACCTCACTCATATGTAGGGGGCGCAGTCGTATACTCTCGCCCCGGGCGCTGATTTTCCGGGCACGCCACTGCATGGCCGCCTGACTCAATCGATCCGAACGCGCTTCCATCAGGAGAAGCGGTAGGAAAAGTCAAATTGCATTACTTTCCAGACAAACCGAAATGTCTCTCACATTGTGACAATATTTGAAATGTTACTAATTTAGTTTATATTATCTGTTTACTAAGTTATTTTTCTACTAGCTGAAATGCACGTTCTTCGTACGGGTAGAATAAGTTTATGGAAATTATTTGAAACCCTATCACCTTAATATGCGCATGGTGAATAAATTTGGACTTAAACAGCATCGGAAGAGTAAGTACTCATCTCAGAAGCCCAGAAAACTGTGGATTGAAGATACTAATATCGGTCGTTTTCGATTATTTTTACATCCTCACATCTTCATCCACCTTACCGAAGATAAGCTAGAAATCCAAGTTAGACTAGGGTCCACTCATGTGTCAAAAATCATCAAAATCGGTTAAACGGTCTAGGACGAGCAGATACAGTTACATTCATTATTTACATAGATATTCTTTTCATTATAATATAAAATGAGTAATTCATCCTTAAAGTATTTCATACATTTTCCTGGAAATTTTAGGGGTCGTGACATAGCATGAGTATATAACTATAACTTTTTATATAATTAAAGAAGTTGTGGTATACTATTAGCAGTGACTTCTCGAAAGGTACCCGACCTTAAAAAGGCTTTTTTTAAGGATGGCATGGAAAAATCTGATATCAGGAAGCTTCATGTCAAGTTCCAGATGAGCTGCCACTTTCAATTGAAGTGCTAATGGATTGATTGATATAGATATATATTTTGATGATTGATGTCGAAAATTTTGATATTTTTTGTCATTGTTAAATATTGCTATTATGAAGTCAATAATAAACATTATTTATGAATAATGTGTGATATTCTTATAAGTATCGCGGCGTTTTAAATTAGACCTGTATATCGTAAAGTAATTAAGTTTGAAAATCACTGCCATAAAGTAGGAATACTTCTTATTTAATAATAACCTATTTCTGATGGAAAAATGACACCCGTTCCTACAATATTCGGAAAATTCATGGCCAAAACAGTGACCAAGTTAGAAATTGCTATCATTCCAGATACGTTTAAATTAAACATTTTATTTCAGTATTCACTACTAATATCCATTGAAATAAATTACATTAAGATTGTACGTAAGGTATACGGAGTGTCTGAAAATATTATTTATATTCTTTGAACATTAATAACAGAGACACTATTGAAAACAGTTTGATCAGACTTTTTATATTTGGAGCTGAAATACGATATCTACGTGAGTATGGGAGAGTACGTGCAGACATTCTGCTGCTTTTAATTTCATTGCAATCATACAGGGGGCAGCATTAGTATATACACAAAATGACTGAAGTGATAAATTTGTCTTTCGATCATTATAAACTGATTTTAAAATGTTATAAAAATATTCAAAACATGTGAGGTGGAAAGGCAATGAATGTCAGAATTTAAAACTTCACCACCTTCATATGTAATAATTTTGGGATTAAATGACAATTTAGAGGCTGAAGTAATCGTGTGTGAAGTGAAAGAAGGGCGGTAAAGCAGATAGACAAGGGACGAATGTAAGTGTTTTGAGGGTATGGGAATTTTCCAGACGAAGTTTGCTACCGAAATAAATTTGTACATCTGGCTTTGCGTTGATCGATGTAAGTAAAACAAACGGATCTCATTGGTGCAACAAAAGTGGAAGTCCTACATTCCCAGGCTACTAGACGTCTTGAATGCTACAATCGCGATAGACACCTTAGATTTTATAGATAAATCCTGAACATATGTCAAAATAATGGACTTGTATTTGATTTGATGCTGCGCTTTGGAGAAGTTATTTTTAAACTGAATATTACTTCAATTACCACAATTGTATGTACTGACCAAGGAGAATTCCTATGTTGTGTAAGAACAAGAATCTAATCTTCTTGGGTTAATGTGCCAGAGAACTTGTAGGACCTTTCTTCCAACTCCACCCAGATGAATTTTACTTCGTTCAGCAAGACATTACACCATACCATTACGATCGAAACGTGCGAACATTCCTGGATAAAACATTCCCCGGGAGTTGGATAAATTGACGAGAAAGCATCACACACCAGTGTTGCCAACCGTAGCTGAATTCCGCTACGCGTAGCGACTTTTCGTTACCCTGGCGACAAAGCGGCGACGGACGAAAAATACGGAAAATGTAGCGACTTTTGAAAACCTATCTTAAAACCTCCAATATTCTCCCATAGCTTGAAAGATATGAACAAATTAGATTACAAAATATTTATGTTAGGTTAGAAAATATGTGACAAAATTTAATTAATTCGGGACTTAGTTGTTCTGACACGTGACATACTAAACAGTTCGAGTAAAATGTTTCCTGCAGTAGTCAGGCCTTTAGAATAACGTAAATTATACGTCATAACGATTCTGCATAAGGTGAAATCTATCTTGTGCATTTAATGCTTGTCCAGGCTTAATCAGAGTATGGTTTTGGGGAGAGAGGATCCACTTGTTGTAAGGTAGAAGTACTATTGAGACAAAAGTATAGAATTTTTTTATGTAGTTAAATAGTATTTTATAGTAGTTTCATAGGGAGAGAAATTAAAAAAAATAGCACTAAACGAAAAAATATTTTTTCTTGAAGGTAATTGCAATGAAACGTTTTATAAATTTTATATTTGACATATGTATCAACATTATTTGCACGCTAATCTTTGTTAAATTTGTTGTCAAGTGACACTATGGTTAGAGTCGGCTTTAAGCCGATTGGACTGATTGCTCCCAATCGGGCTCCGCTCCTAAGGGGGCCCCGCACTAGTACCGTCTACTCTATTGTCCAGTCTAATCTACTCTCCAGTGCCGTTTCAACAGCATATTAAACCCCAGAACAAACAAAGTGTTGTGGTCCCTATGACTAAATTTTGCTCCTAATACATGCCATTATGCTCGCGGTACCCCCAATGATTGCGAGGGCCCCGGACAAGTGGCTATAGTACCATTAAGATGGCTCTGCTACTCTCGTTTGTCAAGTACACACAACAACATATTGCAATACAGGTACATCCATGGACTCCACCAGTGTATGGCCTCTCCCTGGCAAGTAAATGAATAGTCAGTATTAAGTTTCCGGGCATAAGCAAATATATTCTATTATTATTATTATTATTATTATTATTATTATTATTATTATTATTATTATTATTATTATTATTATTATTATTATTACTTTACAACTTCTGTTGTAAAAATTGATATTATGTCCAGGGAGTATTCTGCATATCCCCAACATCCCTAACACTCCCACAAATTTCCTTACACACCTTAGGAGTAAAAGTATTGTTTTCTTTGAGTTTGTGTAAAAATGTATATCATTATTATGGGTTCACACTCTCTTTTATTTTGAACACCCCCAGTAATTAAAGTTCTTGGCGTTCTTACTGATGATCTTGCATCGTTTGGCCTAATCCTCGTTTCGCCTAACCAATTATCTGACACTTTTATAACAGATAAAAGATAAGCTTTATGTCCGCCATTTTAGGCGAAATAAGGATACTCGTTTGGCCTAATCCTCGTTTTGTCTAAAATGGTAGACTATAAAAAAATCGTGGAGATAAAACTGGAGGGAAATTTTTCGGAAAAAAATATTCCCTACTATGTGAAGAACTGAGAAATGCAAATTAGTTTTCCCATAACTAATTTGTAATAGGACTATTTGCTTTCGGAAAAATGGTTCGACAATTGTACAGTTACTTTTCCGTTCCATTTTGAGAATATTAATGCCCCACAGGGTGTATAGTGGCTATATTTGAGATGAGAGAAACACAAAAAGTTACACCTGTTATTAATTTTGTTTAAAGGTGAGTGCTGTTCAAAAGTAACTTTTAGTTTGCAGTTTGTTTCCAAATATGTGATATTGTCAAATGATACTGCTAATCGGTACGTTAAAGGAAATATAGTTTGTGTGTTTCTTCTTATGTAGGTGCAAAAGTTATTTTATTGTAGGTTTCGCTGATCTTTCAGACGATTTCATTCCAGTTTCAATGCTTTTTTGAAACTGTTAATGCATTATAAGAGATCCGATTGTGATTCTATTGTAATTACAATTCGTATGAAATTTGTAACTATTTCAAGCTAGATCTGACAAAAGATCCCTAAATTTGCTCATAACTTAACAATGGACAATTGTGATCGCAATGAGTGATTTGTGACAAATCGCTTCGCTGACAAATTGCTCTTTGGATAATTCCACAATTCAAACATCTCAATGTGTTACTGACAAAGAAAGAGAAATATATTTCATTTCTTATTATTACTTTTGAAATTACAACTTTTGAGTTGAATTTCCACTCGTTTCACATACTACCGGGAATTTCCATAGCATAAGTCCCCGAGATGCACAATGAGATTAAAATCCGGGCTTCTCGGTGGTTGTTTCAGCAGGAAGAAGTTGAATGCTCCTCCAAACAGATGGTGGCCAACCGGGATCTGTTACGAGGGTGGTTATCCTGCTGGTACAGTCCATTTCCACTCGTATGACAGAAATAAAGATATAGTTGACTCTGGTGATCTTCGTACTTCGATACAATACGGACGAATAGTAGGTACCAAAGGTCCAAAACATTGCTTACAAAAAAACAATATAAATCAACATGGTCTCTGTTATCTTGTACAATTCCAACCTGACGTGATTTCGTTGGGCTGGCACCAAATTATAGATCACTATCGACGTGATGAGATTGAAATCGAGACTCATCGCACCAGGATTTGCTGGTTTAAACCAGCTGTTAAAAGAAAACCTGGTTTAAACCAAAAAATGAAAGATGTTCGTAAAAGTATAAGTGTTCGTAAAATCTTGATGAACACACCACACTTATGGGTTATCACGTTTAACTCCCGTATATTATTCGTATTATATTCAGACCTAAATTTCCCATTCATTACTCAAAAAGATTATACTACAAAAGCAACTTTTGTATTTTTTAAATAAGTTTATGAATGCTTATTTTGAGATTTTTTATAGTTTGTTATTATTGTTATGCAATTTCAATCAAAGAAAAGTTCTAAATATTGTTTCGTTTTAATAAATGTTTACTATTGATAAAATACATCGAAATGCTGTAGTTTTTTTTAGGGAGAGGAGGGTTCATACAAATCCCATGAGAGGCATTTATTGAAATCAGAAATATCTTTGGTATTTATTTATGTATAAATGGGTCAGAGCCAAAGTGGACTCAAATAATTCGTATATTTATTCACTTTTCTTACAGATATGCAAATTAAGTCTATTTATTCTTCTTCTCGTTGTATTTCTCTATCTTGGACTAATAAAAGTCGTAATGAACTAACTTGAACTAAATTAGTTCTTCTGTACTCTGCAGCATTTTGAAATTGTCCATATGTAATTCTGTATAATGGTTTCACTTGTGCAACTGGTTATCTTTTCGTCCTTCTGAAATGACTCTTGACAGTTACATTAACAAGTACCTAAAGATCAGCACAACGTATTTTTACCAGGAGTCCTTCATGAGTGAGTCGGCAGACATATCGCATTTGTGGTCAATTAGTCCCGGTTTCGAGTTCAAATGGAGGACAATTTCTCTCGGATGTAAGCCTAGAAGTGGTTTGATTCTGCTTTAAGCTTATGTGACCTCTTCCAGCATAACCCGGTTGTTGCGTAATAACACCAAGATGAAACAAACTTATTTCTCTCCATGTGTGATATAAGTGCATACAGCAAATTATTTAAACAAAAAACCTGGTTTAAACTCAAAAAATACCGGGTTTTAAAAAAAACGGAGAACCCCGAGGAAACCCACGAGCACGGTGTTTGTCCACCACAAAGTCCACATGGCGCGAGCTGGGATTGAACCAGGGACACCAAGCACCGGAGGTGAACGCTCTACTACTGAGCACCGCGCACCCTGGACTGAAAATGGAGACACTATACGTCTTAACCTAACTGTTCGTGAAACTTTTCTGTGCTTATTTGCTTTTCTTTAATAATTACTATACAGATGCACGCAAAATCGAAAGAAAACGATACTCTAAGCAGCGATGATCATAATTTTGTTATCAGACAACACCAAAATTGTCTAGAAAACGTACAAGACACATGAAAAACTGGAAACGAAATGTAGCCAAAAAGACAAGGTGAGTGGACTATCTATGGTTAAAAGTCGTTTGTTTTATGTTTCAGGGAAACTCTTTACTTTGAACAGAACATTGTTGGATTAGGTTCTTCTCTAAACGGTCTTTTCAACTTCAGTAGAATGTCTCGTGCCAATTATCATTCAAAATTATAACATGCTTCTGGTACAACATGTTAAAAATTTTTGCCACTTATTTACCATTTCTGATTCTCTTTCTGCCACTGTTTTGCTCAAACTCAACATTTGCACATTTTGTTTCGCTATATTTCAAATTCATATATTGGGATAATTGGCAAATTAATATTCATCCTATGTTAGTCCATAAAAGGTTACAAACTCTTCCAAAATATAGTCATTCAGTTTAGAAATGTATACGGATAGGTATAATTAACTCCGCTTGTAGTTACGAAGGGTTTGACGATTGAAAGCAGCTCAAAGCTCACGTTTTTACAAAGAGGATTTTGAGGAATAGAAAACCGAGAGAATGGTGATGCACCAGAGAACGACGACGATATGGATTTCCATTTAGTAGATGATGATGGAGAGGAGGTTATATAATTCAATTTTTTTGCACATTTGGATCCATTGTTTTCAATTTAGAACAGGGGGGCGCGGTGGCTCAGTGGTAGAGCGTTCACCTCTGGTGCTTGGGGTCCCGGGTTCGATCCCAGCCCCCGCCAAGTGAACTTTGTGGTGGACAAACACCGTGCTCGTGGGTTTTCTCGGGGTTCTCCCGTTTCCTCCCACTTTCTTCATTCCACCATTTCACTCATCTCTCATCATCACCGTCTCCTTTAGCCTAACCGGCATAACCGTGGGACGTAAAACTTAAAGATTTCATTTCATTTCATTTCAATTTAGAACAAAATTAATGTAGCATTTATGTATCCATATTCATTTGTGCCAATCTTGTGCAATGTATAGTTGATAATACATTCTTCCCCCCAATATTTTAGTAGGCATAATACTGATTTCTGACTCTGACTCCCTTTCTTTTTGATAGGTTTTGTATCTTGAGCCTCAACAAAAATGGCCGCTCGTCCAGATGCAAAAGCTGTTATTTCCATTTACATGCGCAAAATCTGTTAAATCCAATCAATTTTCTTCAATAACGCAATACACATACTAGTGTGATTATACAGCTTTCGACAGATCAACACTCACATTATTTTTAATTTTTTAATGTTCTCTAGTTTCTAATGTTATTTTGCAATTATGACGTGTTTAAACAGTTTTTCACGATTTGTCATAAATTTTAAAATGTGAATTTAACGGGTTTTGGTATTGCCTACTCATATATATTCGTATATATCCATTGTCCTAGTAAATACATAAAGGAGTTTTGGTAATCCTAACTTCTCGAAAATAGTTAATATAATATTAATCTATATATTTTCATTGTTCTTAATTCTTTATATACTAGGGAATTTTCTCTTATATAATTTCCCTCTAGTTGAATTTCCACGATTTTTTCTTATTGTCCGCCATTTTAGGCGTAACGAGGATTAGGCCAAACGAGGATCCTTTTTCGCCTAAAATGGCGGACACAAATCTTATCATTTATCTGTCATAAAAGTATCAGATAATTGGTTAGGCGAAACGAGGATTAGGCCAAACGTGGCGACACGCTTACTGATTATGTCATGTGATATCACCGAGTGCGACTTCTTTGCATGTAATTCCTCTTATTATAGCTATACTGGAAATACAAAACTAGAGGAGAAAATTTGCCCTCCCCTGCGAAAAATTCCAAAGATTTTTTAATCAAGTCAGGAAAACCGAATGTATACTAGTGGATACTGAATAGGTGGCTGCTTATGAAGGTTTGTCTTCGAATACCAATCCAACTCGAATAACCCAATTTAATACATGTCATCCATTTTCCATTAGTTGCTTAAGGTTTGTGATCAATTTATCACCATTTCATTTTGTATGCAGTCGATAACGATTTCAAGCTGATTATACCTTTCATAAGTAGCTACCTACGATGTTTTCACTAGCGTACATTAGGTTTTACTGACTTGAATTCTTTTTAAAAAAGATCTAGCTATTAAGAAATCTTTGAACCAAAGAATTCATATCAATGTGCATTTCATTATGTCTTACAGATATAAATTTATGGAAATACATACTTCATTGTATTTCTTGTAAAACTCTAGACCAATTTGATATACACTATGTTAATATGTTAATAAAGAACATGATAATAAAAGAATGATAAGTATTGACTGTGAGAGATTTATTCAAATAAAACTGAAATTCTTTTTTTTTTTTAGTTCATAAAATTTAGTGAAGCACTAAATTAGAGCTTTCCATTTAGAATTTAGGCCTATTATTAATGTGTAAATTTTTTGCAGTTTTGTTAACAGAGTTCTTTTTTTATCATTTAAGTTTCATTTTATAATGTAGCGGAAAATAGCGGAATTTCAGTAAGGGTAGCGGAACGTGGCGGAATTTTGACGGTACAGTAGCGACTTTTCGAGCTGGGGACCTGGCAACACTGTCACACACAGTCCTTATTCAATAGAGATGTTATAAAAGATGAAGTCTAATACTAAGTTGAGATCCAAACCATCACAGGGGTTTCTATTCAAAGTGTTGTGTACTCACAGAATGGTATAAAGATGAATATTAATATATATATATATATATATATATATATATATATATATATATATATATATATATATATATATATATATATATATATATATATATATGTGTGTGTGTGTGTGTGTGTGTGTGTGTGTGTATAGCGTTAGCCTTAATAGTAAAGCCAAATCAATCCAGTCATATAATACATCGGCTCTTCTGGATTAGATGTTAGGTCACGATTACTACACTTTCAAAACTGTTACTAATTAAATTATTATTATTATTACAACTAAAGAAAGAAAATGAATTTGCTCTTCAAGCTGTGTGTAAGTTTACAATTAACTTACTTTCACTAATGTTGAATCGCACCTAACGTGCCGTTACTTATGCTTCTAAACAGTTGATTCAGAGGACCCTGAAAAAAAATATCGATTTAAATTTTTGTAACTTCAAAAGTTCCAATGTACACGTTGCATTTAATGTTTCGTACACAATACACATATGAGGGACACTCAATTATACTCAATTTTATAAATATGATAAGCGTTAATCAAACATGCATGTCCCTATATTACCCGGTGCATGTATATGCACTTTGAACTGTCATAGAAAATTTATCTTCCAATTTATAAGGTTAAATTTCTTAAAAACAAAAGTAAGACTACAGTCAAATTTGAAAAAATAAGTGTATTTTCTAGTTAAACTGAATTGCAGAGTGGCTCAGTGGTAGAGCGTTCACCTCTAGTGTATGAGGTGCTTGGGTCGATTCCAGCTCGATCCAAGTGAATTTGGTGGTGGACAAACTCCGTGTATATGGGTTTTCTCGGGGTTCTCCTGTTTCTTTTCACTTTCTTCATTTCACCATTTCCTTCATATCTCATCATCATCGTCTCCTCTAGCCGGCATAACCGAGGAACGTAAAACTTAAAAGATTTACTCTTTTATAGCAACTAACGTGCTCAATCCCTGGTTCGATTTGAGGTTGGAGAGCATTGAGTACATTATGGTAGTTCCAATTCCATCATAAACTATACGTCAACGTCTCCTATAGCCTGGATGTGTTAGTAAAAATAAATAAATAAATAAATAAATAAGTTTCACTAGACAATCCTCCAAACAAATCTGTCTGAATGATAAAATTATATATTTAACAAAAATGTAAAAATGTTTTTGTGTTGGAAATAAAGAGAAACCTTACCTTAACTAACTTCACTTCTTCTTGAACATATAATTTATACATTAGTAACTTAAACAAGCATTACAGTTTTCCAAATTGATATCCAAGTTAATAGAAGATCCTACGTGATCCTCTAATATCAGCTCCTGAAAAAAAAAAAAAAAAAAACACAACATATGAACAAATTACTTTGCTCTCTACTTAACTCTAAAATATAGCATACTAGCATATATTACCCGCTTCGCTGGGTTGAAATGAAAATTTAAATGCACAACTCCATATCTCATGTGTTTAATACCCGTGAAATATGCTTGCAGTAAATGTTAACATTATATCGCCTGTCATTTATGTTAACCCGCCGAGTGACACGGTCATGCGGGTTGCATATAAATACGTTTATTTTTATACCTATGATGAACTAACAAAGGATTTGTACGTTATGGACACTTGAATGGTCAATTATCTCAAGACACTGGTAATTAAAAATTAAAGTGATATGATAAAAACCATCTAGGGTCCAAATCCTAATAACCCCCCAAAAATGAAAGAAATTGGTTCAGCCGTATTAGCGTGATGAGCTAACAAAGGATTTGTGCGTTCTCTTTTATATAATAGATACATAAAATACCTGTAGTATAACATAATATAATGAAAAGTAATATGTCATTCAAGGCAGTAATGGGTCACTCACCGATTTGAATAAAACTTTGCACACTTGTAGAACATCGAAAAATAATCGACACGTTTTTTTTTGTTTGGGCAATGGTGAAGATGTAAGGGTAGAAACCACCCTTTAAACGTTGGGGGTGGTCTCTAAGCATAGACAGAAAACAACCATTTAATTTAGAAGAAAACATACTGCTAGAGCGGTTTTAGGACAACTGATTCAAAATCTGATGTCAAAATTAAAAATTCAAAATGGCGGACCAATATAGTGATTACAATTACAAAATGTCTTCTGGTTTGAAATTATCTGTAGTTAGGCAAGAACAATTATAGTTGACAGAGATTACTGCGAGGAGGTTGCAGACCAATTTGAAACCCCTTTCTGTACTCATTTTAATGAGATGCTTGATTAAAGTGAGTCTCTGCATCTCTCACTATAGAGTTTACAGAGACAGAAATAGTGGACTGTCAATAAATCTATGACCCACAGCTACACCATACAGCCTTTAATTTCTGAAAATGGTGTTCTGTTATCACCGTTGTTAATTATTTTGCAGGAAAAGAATGGAACATTTGGCCCTATATTCCAAAACAACCTCTTTTAATCTAAAAATGTCCTTGTGAAAGCATCAAATTCAGGAAAATTAGCATCAGGCCTTGTGAGATCATGGTTTCAAGAGGTTTATCTCCCAGTGTCTAATGCAAAGTTCATTTTGTTATTAGATTCGTCAAGTGGTCACAAGTCATCAACTTTTCAACCTATTTTACGAACAAAAGAGTACCTCCAAATAGAAACCATTCGGCACTAACAACTGGTAAGATTCAACCTCTTGATGTGTTCGTCTTTAGGCCGTGGAAAAACTTCTTGAGACATTTTACTGATATTGTCCTCTACAACTGTAACATAAATTTACATCTCCGTAATATTAATATAATATACATCCAAATCACTGATTTATAATCAATATTCATCTCGCAGATTTGCAAATCTTATTAGATATGCATGATACAAAAACAGTTATTTGGAAGAAGATTGTGTTGCATTTTGCGATTTGTCAGTTATTGCTCTAATAAGGTGAGCTTGGTGTAAACAATTTTTATGCATCGGTATGCCATTTTTGTTCTTTTACAAAATATCAATACCATGAAGCGTTTTCCAATGTTTGTCAACTTTTTTCTTTAAAAAAACGAAATATTATTATTATGAAGCGTTTTCTCAATAAATTCATAATTATAACAATTGAGGATATGTGAAGTTCTGACATAGTGAGAGGCGAGGGGACTCACTATACATAAGCACCCCGAATAGAGAGAGGTGTAGAGACTCACTTTAATGAAGCATTCCGTTAAAATAAAGGAGTTTCAAATCAATAGAAAGGGATTTCAAATCAGTCTGCAACCTTCTCGTAGTAACCCCTGCCAACCATAATTGTTCTTGGCTAAGCAGGGAATTTCAAACAGGAAGACATTTTGTAATTGAAATCATTATATTGGATCCGTCATTTTGAATTTTGTAATTTTGACGTCAGATTCTAAATCAGCTGTCCTAAAACGTTCCTGGCAGTATAGTTTCTTTTATATCAAATGGTTGTTTTCTGTCTATGCTTAGAGACCACCCCTAACGTTTAAAGGGTTGTTTCTACCCTTAAATCTTCACCATTGCCGAAACAAAAAATACGTGTCGATTATTTTTCGATGCTGTACAAGTAAACAAAGTTTCATTCTAATCGGTGAGTGACACTTCCGTAAGTTTCCTTGTAAGTGCCATCTATGAATGAAAAAATGTATCAGTTTCAATCGTCCAGATACGTCAGTTCGATAGTGATTTACATCAGTCGCTGTGTTTTGAACCCGCATACCACAAAAGTATGCTCCAGTCAACACGGCCGTTGTTGCCAAGATTACAGTAAAACGCATTGTCTTCAAGGAGATTCAGTACTCACCCAACAGTCCAAGTGTACCGAAGGAGCCTTGGCGACAACAGACGTATGAACTGGAGAATTGTCATAGAGCATGCGGGATCAATGCACGACGACTGATTCAAGTGACTTCTTCCTAAGAACTAACACTGCTAGACACATTATTTCTCCCATAGATGGCACTATATGCCATGAACGAATTACTTTCCAGTGGCGTGATATTTCAAAGTCAGGCAGAAAACTTTTGGAAATACCATCGTAGCATGGCATTTATAATCCTCTAGGCTCTGGTATGTTATTTTGTTTTCGCACAGTATATTATTATTGTAATTAGAAACGGGATGCTGTTTGAATTACTCTCGTTAAGTGCTTATAAATTATAGACAAGAAAGCCATAATTAACGCTCAATGATCTGCCTCGATTCCTTTTAACACACATGTATTGTAATGTAAATTACAGAAAAAAAGTTGCATTATACGATTTTGGACAAAAATATTTCTCCAATGGCGTTTTCATTACTACAAATATTTACGAATCGAAAACAGGATGGCCAACTCATATTTTTAAAAATATCCAAACAAAAACTCTAAATATCATGTATAATGTATGTAGGTGGAAATACTGTATAAGTTGAGTCGTGTATTCGCTTCTGGTGTGACCATATTAACTACAACGCAAGAATGAGAACGCAATGGCTCACTGGTAGAGCCTTCATTTTAGGTGCAAGACGTTCTTGGTTCGATGCCAAGCTCTCAGCAAGCTGCTGGTGGACAACATCGTATCTGTAGCATTTCTTGGGATTTTCTCGTTTCCTCCCACATTCTCATCCCATCATTTTTTTAAAATAATCATCCACTTTCATTAATCACTCGTCTCTTTTGGAAAACAAGGCATAACTATGTGACATGAAACAGAAATATTTCATTTTAATTTTAAATTGAAGAAATACTGAAGCTACAGTTTCTTGCAACTTCCGAATTCAAATATTTAAAACAATTTTCTGTTATTCACTTTCTGTCTTTCCATTTAAGAACTATCACAATACTCATTCCTTTTTCTTTTCTTTTTTTCCTTTTCTTTTTTCTTTCTTTCTTTCTTTCTTTTTTTTTGTGAAGAGACAAATTTAATTAAAACTCAATATAAATGGAGTCGAATAACGCGGTTTTGCATTGTCCATGCACTTGTTGGTACTAGTTAATCGCATTAAGGTACTCCTGTAACTTTAATTTAGAGATTTTTAATTCAAAAGTTTGGTACAAGATGTCGCACACTCTTATTTGTATTGTTCAGCAAAAATATTGTTAACATGCTATTATTTTACATGTAACACTGGTTGAATGTATAACAGAGAAATAATTCTCACAAATGCTTATTTTCTGAAGAAAACCAAGTGAAAATCTTGAATTCCCTTCTGGAGATATAATTCTGTCCACTGATCACTTTAAAGTAATTTCCCTGTTTAAAGAAGAAGTACATTTGCATGGGGAAACTCATTCATCATCCTACTTTTTGACGAGTTTTCTGGGACCAGGAAACCTTATCTACTCACATTTAACCCTTAATATATTTTAATGCAGTGATTGTCAATCGAATCGTATGACTCTTACAGGATACAGACGTAAATATTTGACTCTGTGACAATATTAATCTGATACAATTAGGAATACATTTCGAAAATGTTTCAAATGATAAATAGTGACACATTAAATATATATCGCAAAGAGTGCCTCATTATTAGTTTTTGATGCATTTTCGGTAATGCATAACCATTTGCATTCAGTTGATTGATTCATTTGTGAAGTTCATTTGCATACTTAAATTAATGCGTTTTTGGAAATTAAGGACATCACTTGAGTCAAAATAGATAAGGTTTTGTTTAGATATCACTTAGATATCTGTAATTTTCTAAGCAGATTGTGAACTTATACGAACATAACGTGCATGTTATTAATTTGATTTTGAAACTGTTGAAGTCACTTCTAAACTTAATATTAATAGCAATCGCTAAAACTGTACGTGCTGGGGCTAGGGAAATCCCAAAATTAAGTAAGAAAGCATTTAGTAGTCAGGTTGCGGTTAATGAATTTTGTGCGATATATGTGCCAAAGAACTTGTACAAGACCCTTCCTTTTAACTGTACCCAGATAATGTGTGCTTCGCATAGGTAGACAGTATACCATCACAATATCCGAACATTCTTGTACAAAACATTCTCTGGAAGGTGAATAGGCGAGAATCCGCACAGGCCTCGCAACAGAGATGTTATAAAGAGCGAAGTCTAAGATTAAATTGAGATGCAAAGCAGTATACCGGAGTTTTATTCAAGATGTTTTCTTTGTCCAAAATTATATAAACATGAACCTAAGAAAATTTATGAGGGTGACATTGACATCAAACTTAATAACAATGGCAATTTGACCCAGTAATATAATACTTCGCCTTTGATATATAGTAAGTTAATATAATTATTAAATGTTAGGTCATCACTGCGACAATAATTTGAAAAAAATATATATATTTATTAAGATCTTAACATTATTGTTATGTTCTAGAACAAAGTAATTTGTTCGCGAACCGTGTGTAAGTTAATAATCAAGTTACTTAAGAATGTTGCGCCCCATTACATGTGCCATTGGTTATGCTTCGATATTTTTCATTCAAGGGACATCTGAAAAAAAAAAATCTCTTGTAATATACAAACCTCTAAATTACATGTTATACTCTTAATGTTAATACTGTGAAATATTCAATTTTTTAAACACCAGTCTCAATTACATAAACTGATAGTCTTAAATTACACAAATACAGTCTCGTTAAAAAAAAAAAAAAAAAAAACTCTTTATCTCTTTGAAAAGCACAACTATCTTACTTATAGTTGGAATTGAATCAAACAAGTGTGGATTTATTTATTTATTGCAATTGAGATTTTTATTTAAACCCAAATATTAGAGTCCCCTACATGTGGCTACAAGACTATTATCTTGTGAAGCAACATGGGTGGTCAAGATTTTTCAACAAGACTGTATATACGTTTCCAAGTTATAAGTTTAGACCAATTTATTAACAACGTAAAATAAAACGATTATATAAATTAAACGTAACTTTCTTACAAGGTTGTCTATATTCTTTATTATAAATTAACGAGAAATGTTACAGTTTCGGAAGTAGGCCCTATATCACTTCCTTCTTCAGACTACTATTCCAACTGAAATCATAGATAACGTAACATAATTTGTTATCTCTACCAATCAAGAATCTACCAATCTACAAACCAAGAAGAAGAGAAAAAAAGAAGAAAAAAATGATTCTTGATTGGTAGAGATAACAAATTATGTTACGTTATCTATGATTTCAGTTGGAATAGTAATCTGAAGAAGGAAGTGATATACTTCCGAAACTGTAACATTTCTCGTTAATTTATAATAAAGAATATAGACAGCCTTGTAAGAAAGTTATGTTTAATTTATGTTTAAGATGGACACAAGACCTTTTTATAAAAATATCTACGATTATATAAAGTTGTGAAAACAAGGAAGCAACAGCAGAATTTCACGAAAGTACTAAATATATTAATAATACTTGTATAACAGTTTCAGGAAAGTAACATCACCTTTATCAGACACGTTATGGAAGATAAATCCAAGAATATCAACTTAAATATAAACAAAAAATGAATTGGACTCACGCTTCCTCTTCCCAGAGCCAATTAAATTTTTCCCAATTTGTCTGTTATTCTTGGAGTTTTCTTCCATAACGTGTCTAAACTAACTAACTCACTCTAAGGGCCATGGAACCCGGAGGTTCAATGCTGCATTCACAAAAGCTCTCCACTGACTTCTATCCTTAGCTAACTGCATCCAGTTTCTACTTTGTATTCCAATCTCTGCGAGATCCATCTTAATATTGTCTTCCCATCTGCGCCTAGGTCTTCCTAATGGTCGTTTTCCGATTGGTCTTCCAGTCAAGACTTTGAAAGCGTTTCTATTTTCTTCCATTCTAGCTACATGACCCGCCCACCTAAGCCTCCTAGACTTGACGACCCTAACAATGTTGTGTGAACCATATAAATTATGTAGTTCCTCGTTATGAAGTTTCCGCCATTCCCCATTCCCGTTCCTCTTGGGTCCGAATATTCGTCTCAGGATCTTGTTCTCAAATACTTTCAGTCTATGTTCTTCTTTCAGAGTAAGCTACCATGTTTCGCAACCATACAGAACAACAGTCATGGTTATCGTTTTCTATATTTTATGCTTCAGATTCCTCGACAGAATTCGAGACGACAAGAGATTTTGAACCGAATAGTAACACAAATTCCCTGCTTTTAGTCGACATTTAATTTCTTCGTGAATATGATTTTCCTCTATTAATACTGATCCTAGATATTTGAAACTGACATTCGTAGAGCAGAAACTGTAAAAGGTTTCGAGAAACTCTTTTTGCTATCGATTAAGTATCTCAAGAATAGATTATATCTCCTCCCTTAATCCTCTATTCAAACCAAAAATGGTTCAAATTAACGATTTCAAGTTTCAATCTTTAACACCAAAGATCAAATCAATAAGGGATATCTTTTTGATATGGATTCAGCTTCCGAGGAACAGATTCGATCTTTGATCTTAAATCTATTGCAACCAGAAGTTATTGATGTACTGCTTCAAATGTTTGGGTATTGAATTCTCATAGTTTGGAAGTCTACCGTAGTTTTACACTGTGAAACGAAAGTCATTAGTTCTTTTCTATCTTTAACGTGCAGGGAAGCTTACATCAGCGTTATTTCAGGTCTTACTTGGAAAAAGGCAAGGTTCTCCGATATAAGTAGAATTTAACTTTTCATTACTGTGTTTTATATTATGTACTGTTCTATATATTTCCAACCCTGAAGGGGTGGAGTCATTTCCGGGCAAGGAATTGAAACCTGTTTTGAAACTTGTTTGACAAACCCTTTCAGGAAAAATGTAGCTCATCCTCAGATTCAAGATTCAACTTTGGAGTCATTCCTAGTAAGTTCGCTTGTAACTGCTAGTTGCTTGTATCAGTTGAAGGTATCAATTGAAGATTTATTTTCAAATAGTAGAAAGTGTTTTCTGTGCTAAATACTGCGAACTGAAAATAATTCCTGTCTCTTATGGATAGATTACTATATTGTTGTGGAAAAATGAAGACTGTTCGAGTTCGCATCTGAGAATGTCCGTAAAAGAGAGAATTCTTCTCCATAATAATTAGGCCTGTATTTAGGTAAGTGCTATTTTGTGCTCGAACACAAGGCGGCAGAATTTAGGGGACGGCATTTTTTTTTTTTTTTAAGATTTACAATAAAGTAACATTTAAAACTAGCAACCCGCAGAGTCCCGCGCAGTGTTTCTTTCAGAAGAAATGTCCCGGGGGGGCACACTTAGTAGTACGGGGGGTCACTCTTTGTACTATTCTATTTATTATTATATTATAGACGTATTATTTTGGTCTCCTCCGGGAGGGCACTCTCAGAACTACGGGGGGCAGTGTCTCCCAAAAACATGTCTGGAAGAAACACTGGTCCCGCGCAAGCGGAGAAAATATGTTAGTTTAATTCGCTCTCATTAGAGTAGTTACTAATTAGCTATATTATCTGATTATTTTCAAAAAGTCATCCTCTCCCACCCCCACTCTAAGGGATGAGGATAAACTTGAATATAATGAAAACTTATACGTTAAACCCAGTGACCTCAAAAACTATGAATTCAACACTAATATCTGCCGTTTTCGATTACTTTTAAAATCTGGCCCCTTCCCTGGGGAGTGGAGTATGACCTTCAACTTAAATTGGATTAAAACTTCATTATTCATCTCAGCGACCCCAAAAACTATGAATTAAACTCTAATATTGGTTGTTTTCGGGGGAAGAGGCGAAAGAGGAACCCAGGGGCGCCCAATAATTTTGCAGGGCAAAAACCGAAACCTCTGTTCCTATTATTGAGATGTGTCCGCTGTTGAGAGATGTTTGTTAAAAAGCTTCACTGTAGCGTGAAAATATGATACGGTAATTGGCAACACTGCCCATCTTCACTCTTTAAAACTTTGCTTTTTTATCTAGTTGTTGCTAAAAAATAGATTCAATGCTGCAGATTGTTATCAACATCTGCATTTTTTAACGTTAAACATGAGTTGACTTATTTACTTTTTTTATTTATTTCTTTTTGCTATATTTTTTGTGTTCCCTCAATGCAATTGTCTTATTTCTTTTTAAAAGTTCTAAGGAGTTATTGTTCAGCACTTATTTATTTTTATTTTTTTAAATGCAGTATTTTTTAAGAGTTCAATAACACTTCAGATTCAAACTTGTGCAGTTGGTGTGAATCATCTTTCTGACGCCATTACACTCTATGGCTTAAGAGAGAGGGAGAGAGAGAGAGAAAGAAAGAAAGAGAGAGAAACCTTGGATGCAACTACGTTGCATTCAACCGAAGTGCATTTCCCTCTCTTGACTTGTTTTTCTAATACTTATCTGGTTGCATGGTTTTAGTTAGTATGCTGTTCGTAAGTGCAGAATGCGAGTGACCGTTCATTGAACTATATTGTATAGTGAGTACTCACTCTCACTGGGTGCATTTTTTTTATTTTTTTATTATTATCCTAACAGCATACTGTATGTTTACTCCTACAATAACAGGTTTTTCATTTACTTTTTTTTTATTGTTTGTTCGTTTTTATATTTATAAAGCAAAACATAATGTTTATTCAGTTTCTTTCTTAGCTTTCTTTGAGGTCATTTTAGTCACGGTGTCGTGAAAAACGTGTTTTAACATGTTGGGACAATGCTGTTCTTTGTACGGATATAGCCTACAATACTTGACGATATGTACAACACATAAGTTCAGTTATAACCGAGAAATATAGATTACATTAAGGTGAATCATATATATGCGTAAAATTAAACATATACAGAGTAAATATTGAAACATTACCAAGGGCGCCCATCTTCTCATGGTTCATGACGAACACCGCTAACTTCTACAAATGACATGTCCTCTCCAAAAGTAGTACTGTATATTTACCTTCAAACTTGAAGCTATAGTTTTGACTGGACCTATCAAAATTACAATAATTCATTATTCGTATCATTCAATATTCGTTATTTAAATAAAATTCGTTATTAAAATACGAGAAGTAATCAGAAAGTAAGGTTACAAAGTCTGAAGTGAAACGTATATTTATTATTTCATACAAGCAATACAGCCAACAGATAGCACACACATTAAGAGGAGTTATTGCATTCTGTCCAAGTTTGCTATTGCCATTTAAATCCATGGTAATCTATTTTCGCTCTAATTCTCTTATCATGTGAGATATCGTTGTGCTCTTTTTTTTGTTAGATAGATTAAATTGTATGTAACAGTTGTCTGTAGTTCTTTCCTCCAATAAGCATCGTAAAATAACTTTAATTAATAAAAGTATTAATAAAATATCGAATTGACAGCTTGTCTATCAATTACTCTTCAACAGAGAAACAAATTGTTGCGTAAAAGAAAAAGTAAAAACAGGGATTTGTAGATTGTTCCTTTTGCTAAACGTTCCTGAAATCAAAATCTATTTTGAATGCATATTAGCAAAATTATTACGTAAAAAAGAAAATGGTACGTTAAAAAAAATCTAGCCAGCATAGGCGGCGTTTGCTGCAAGCATAGACCCACCCACTTTCTGACGTCAGCGCGGAGTGATACTATTCCTTGCAGTCTGCCTCACTCAACTTCTTTGAGGCGCGAAATACGAGTTCAGTTCGTTCAAAATCGGCTGCTTATGTCACGTTCGGGAATCCTTTCCTCTGTTGGTAGGTTTGTAATCTCCGAATTCCAGGGCGAACGCATAGTGTGTTTTTGTTTTGCTTCCGCACTGTGTTTGTGCAGCTTTGAAGAAAGTAATCGTTAGGAAAATGCCATCTCAGAAAAGGAAGAAGCGGCCTTTATCTTTCTGCAAGAAGGAAGAAAAATCGAGGCGAAAATTTAGCTGCCTGGAGGGAACGGACAAAGTTAAATGTCATTTGTAAATTTTGAAACTATTGACAAAATTTTCTTCATTCATTACTTGGGTAGATTTTTAATTAAATTTTTAGATAAGTTGTTAGTTTAAGATTTTGATTTGTAATTTAGTGCACCGAATACCCTAAATGTTGATGGCTTTTCTATCAACTGAACGTCTTCAGCATAAAAATTCTGTCTTTCTTTTATCAAGTATATCACGGTTATGTTTATTACTCATCAATAAAGACTATAAGTATTTTGATACTTTGCCTATGCGAAAGAAGTAGTAAAGAGCTTGAAAGCAATGTAAAGTAGGCGGGGGTGGTCGCATAATTCACAATCAGTAGCGTACCGTACGTAGGAATTTATTTCGGAGGGGTCCAAACTCAAAATGAGGGTATTTTATATCAAAATTCCTAAAATTGCCCCTAAACTTAGGCTAAATTTATACAAAAGTCGAAATTTCGGGGGGATCCGGACCTCCAGGACCCACCCCCTGCGTACCTCCCTGTTCACAATCCTTATCAGAAGGACTTCTTGTTTTATAAATATTCTCGGTTCTGTGGCAAAGTAGCGACCGAAATCACTGAGGGAAAATCAAAAGAAAAACACTTTACTGACTAGAAAATCAGGTGGTTTAAAGAAGGTTACGAGAAATTCAGAAAGCTGGAGTCATTATCCTTTCTAGGACCTCACAAATAGGCTATAATTTTGAGTACATTTTGTTGGTGTGCTGCAGATACATTCTTGGTACTATTACTGCTATTTGACTTCGGTTTCTCTTCCCGAACATCATTTCACAAACCGGGCTAGTATTTAGTCAACGGACATTGCTAATATTAAATGATAAGTTACAGTACCATGCCAGTGATAATAGAGTTACCCTGGCAACAAATACTAAAAACTTTTTTTTTTTTTTTTTTTTTTTTGCGAATACCACGCATCTAACATTACACGTGCCTGCAGCTATTTATTTCTTTTCTTTTCTTTCTTTTTTGTTTGTTTTTGGTGAATGTCTCACTTTACTTGTACGTATCGTAAGGTGAGGTTACTAGCGAAAAAAAAAAAGTCTTGCACTTGAAGTGATGTAGAAAGAAAACGGAACTTAAAAAATGAAGACAACTAACGATGTACGTACATCATATGATGATGAGTGTTCTGCCCGAAAGTAGGTCTTTAACCCGAATATCTCTTGGCAAGGTGAGCCCATGGTGGTTTGCCATTATCTTCTATGGGATTATGATGTCCAAAGGACGGGATCTATAGTTTAACGTGAGACACGAGCCACTTGTGTCCCACAGGGAATTGAACCCAAGCACTGATTAGAATGCGACGAGCGTAACCACTCATTCCACCAGGGTCACTGTATAGTATGTAATTGACTTGTATTTTGCATATTTTTAGTGTTATATATTTTACTATGAAACATGGTAATATAAGGCAGAGGTAATATTATCAATGATTATAATTCTGCTAGAGTAAAGCAGAAATATCAGGGCAGCAACAGTCCCTCTTGGCGAAACTTTCCATTTCTCTCTGAAAAACCATATTTGCCCATCTCCTGTTAATGATGATAAGTAATCATATTCCATATAATACAATTTTCACAAATGAGAGTGAAAGTTCAATTAGCTTCAAATCATAATAGGCCAAAATTGTAATAATGGGTATAATGATAAATAACAACGTATGGAGATTAGAAGTTTGCCCCAGAAACTCCCTGATTTGACATCCGTTTCACCGTTCCAGGTTTCTAGGGGTGGCCACTGATTTATCAATGAAGACTGTAATACTTAGGGATGGGACCGAGCGAGTTTTCTTTGAAACTCGACTCAACTTGAAACAGATATCTTTGAGCTCGACTCGAAAACTCGGCTCGAAAAATTTCTTCCAACTCGTCTCGAATTTGGGTCAAGTTTCGAGTCGAGTCGAGCCAAAACGAGCCAATTTGAGCTAAACCCTGTGTAGTTCCAAGTACTCTCTTCAAATATCCTACATAGACAGTATAATTATCAATGATGATGATGATGATTATACTACTACTACTACTACTACTACTACTTATTATTATTATTATTATTATTATTATTATTATTATTATTATTATTATTATTATTATTATTATTATTATTATTATTATTATTATTATTATTATTATTATTATTATTATTATTATTATTATGATAACACTGTGTATAAGCACGAAAGGTCGGCGGTTTGGACTGAAATACTTAAAACAAGTTGACTGTCGATCTCGGTCTTCGAGGAGTCTTCAGGAGGCAAGGACATCGGTCACGAGGTTTTAGGTTTGAGTTCCGGAGGAACAAGTATTCGGGCTTGAGCCAAATATTGTTAAAACTCATAGAGCGTCGGCCAAACATGTTCATAGCTGCTCGGCCCGAGTTTAGGGTTGTCAACGGCTTGATGATTAGCATTAGATTTTTTGAAAAAGAAATCATGCAATTTGGGTGGACTTCAGCCTGAAAGTCTCAAACTCCGTAAATCTTCCACTAATTACGGTTGGGATGATATTCTTGGGTATAAGGAATAACCCAGGCAAATCAGTTCACGGGGATTTTTTTCTGTTCCTGAGTTGGCATTTATGAGGGACATATGCTGAACAATTAGCATGTAGTCCCTGTGCCTGTACCAGAAAATACATACTTTTCTTCACAAATATTGGTAATTCATACTTAGTATCGATACCAGTACCCTCGTTCTAATATCAATATTTGTAAACTGTATGCACTTTTATGTAGTAAGTAAAATGTATAAATTCTGAAGGGAAAACATTGCACAAAAACGTTATATTCGTATGTTAACATACTTTTTTGTATGTTGTGCAAAGTGACCCCAACTATGGGGTTACTTTTCACCAAAGTTTATATTTCAGTAACTATGGTCATACTGAATGTTTACTAATGAACTTATACGAATGTTTTCCACACATATCTAGCTATAATATGTTTAAAATACAGTGTTCTAAATCATTACGTTTCTAAGTTACATGCGATTTTCTTTAAAATTCCTTAAATCATGTGCAAAGTAACCGTGTCTTACGGTACCTGCAAAAGAGAGAGGGGATGGGAAAAGAAACAGAATCGAAACGTAAGTTATTCAGTGTATGGATAATATGTAAATATAACTAATTTGAGCATGTGTCTTTTTTTTTCATCATCTTGTTTACTATGTAGTCATATAAGGGAAATAATGGACCCAATACAAAGTGTCTGTTTCTGTGATATGAGACTTTTTATTGTATGCAAGTTCGGTATGTAAGCACTTTATTTAAAAATATACATATTTACTTACCTAATTTCGTTTTGATTTTCAGAAGACGACTATATGTACAGTGGCGTCACTAGGCCTTATTTGGGGGTTAAAGCCCGGAAATTTCTTCCAAGCTCCCCTCCCAAATCTCACACTGAAAATACGTTATATACTGAGAAATTTATTTCAAAAGTAAGATTCTAACGCGCCATCAGTAGATTCATGATATATTGGGTTGCCTTCTTTTTGCTTCAACAAACAGCAACGCGTTCTGTATAGAGTTCTCAAGTTCAGTCTTCGGCGAGCGACTACAGATACTTGTTGATGTGTTAGATTTAGCTGAGAAAAGCGATAGCTATTATGATTATGACATAATCAGTGGCGTATTTAGGGGGACTTCCGGGCTTAACCTCCCCCCCCGAAATCTTACTATAATAAAATAACTGAAAAATCTTGCAGAATTTTCACATTTCCAGGCAAAGCTCCCCAACCCGAAAGTTAGGAAAGCCCCTTCCGAAACAAAATCGTAAATACGCCACTGGATTTTTTTTTTTAGGTTAAGCCGGTCAAAGGGTTACGCCCTTTCTTCGGGAAGAGGATTATAAATATGGGGAATTTGCTTTATTGATAGGGGGGCATTGAGGGTTTGGAGCATTATTTTATTTTATTTCATTCTTATTTGTGGGCATCTTTTGCATTGATGGTTTGGAGCATTACTTTATTTTATTTTATTTCATTTTTTTTTTTTTAATGAGAGATGAGGTGAAGTGCAGGTAGACGTCACAAACACGAGGGTAATGTTAGTATGGACGAGTGAATGGTTATCTTCTGCCCTGGGGCGTCACAGGGCTGATGAAGACAGATGAAGCCCGCTGCTAGCAACATTGATGAAACACTAGTGCAGAGATGGATAAATGCATGGACTAAGATGAGGTGGATGATAGATGGCAAAGTCGGCCTTTTGAGGGTCATCGTCGTCTAGAGAGTTATGGTATAAAGTGAGAAGATGTTGGAGAGGAGTGGCTTGGTGACATGGGGGCGTATCATGTATGATATCCTGTTGAAAGGTGTCAAGGAATATCGGATTTCCTTCTGCAATGACTTTTATGATATATTTAGTGCGAAGTGCTTCTAAGTGTGGAAGTATTGTTGGAAAGTTGATTCGGCGATAGAGGTCGGCAGTCGGTGCTGGTAGTTTGATACGATAAGCAAGTCGGAGAGCATGTCTTTCGGAGATGGCAAGTCTATTATATAGTTCATCAGGGGCAGAGATCCAGCAGATATGGCCATGTGTGAGAGCAGGACGGAGGAAAACTTTATAGGTCGTAATGACTGTGTCGGTGTGTAAGCCCCAGGTTGTGCCCACTAGCCGTCGGAGGAGGTTTAAGCGGTTCGTTGCCTGTGATCGAATCTTTTGTAGGTGAGGTTTCCAACTGAGTTTAGAATCAAAGATGATCCCAAGGTAGGTAACTTGCGATGATGGGCGGATGAAAGTGCCGTTTACATTAAGGTGAAGAAGTGAAGGATTGCGATGGATGCGTGAGCGACAACGAGGTGGGAGAAAAATAAGAGCTTGAGTTTTGAGAGAGTTGATGGTGAGGCGCCATTTAGAACACCAGGAGGTAAAGGCGTCAATTGCCTGCTGAAGTGTTTTATTTATGTTTTGAACAGTATTAGATGTGGCAAGAAAAGCGGTATCATCTGCATATTGGTATACTGAGACATTTGGTGGGAGAGGGGGCATGTCGGCGACATATAAAATATATAGAAGAGGTGAAAGGACAGATCCCTGAGGGACGCCACAGTGAAGAAAGATCGGATAGGAAAGGGATTGGTTGATATTAATATAAGTCATGCGATTGGAAAGGAAAGAAAGTATACATCGGACGTATGAGATTGGAAGATTGAATGAGTGAAGTTTTGCGATGAGGCCGGCATGCCAAACTTTGTCAAAAGCCTTCTCCAGATCGAACAGTAACAGACAAGATGGTTTTGAGGTATTATAATGATTTGTTATAGCAGTGGTGAGGCGCAGAAGCTGATCAGAAATACTAATATGTGGGCGAAAGCCGGCTTGATGTAGAGGGATGAGATTATGTTCGGAAAGATGAGTATGCAGACGACTGACTAGAATGCGTTCAAATATTTTACTAAGGACTGATGTTAGTTGGATTGGTCGGTATGATGAGAGTGCAGTAGTAGGTTTGTTTGGTTTGATGAAAAGGAGAGTTTTGGAGATTTTCCATTGGGGAGGGTAAAATCCGGTGCGGAGGATGAAGTTGTAGATGGTTGCGAGAAGTGAAAAGAGGATGGGAGGAGATGATTTGATGAGTTTATAGGTAATGTGATCAAAGCCGGGGGCCGTGTTTCGTTTTGATCGGATGGCGGAGGAGATATCTTCAGGAGTTATGAGATCGTTAAGGGGAGAAGTGGTAAGTTGGTGGTGAAGATTGGGTTGGAGGTGAGGAGCGTGCGGGTTTGCGAGATGTTCCACTCGGCGGGTGAGATTTGGATGAAGTGGTTGTACGGTTGGGGTAAAAATGTCTTGAAAGAAAGAGGCGAAAGCATTTGCTTTGTCAGTATCGGTTTGAAGAGGGTTGTTATGTGAGGTGATAGGGTATGAAGTATGACGGTTTTTGCCAGTTAACTGATGAAATTTTTGCCAGAATTTGGTAGGGTGCGAGGTAGTGGATAGAGTGTTGCAGGCTGAGATCCAACGTTTCCGTTTGTAGGCATCTAAGTAATTGTGGAGCATACGATTCCAGCGACGATGATGTGTTAATGATATAGGATTACGGGTACGTTGGAAGTCACGGAAAGAGCGTCTAGAAGCAGCAATGATAGATTGATATTGTGGAGGTATTGGAGGTTTGTGCGGATGACGTGTGCGAAGAGGGATGTTGGTTTGGGTGGCTGTGTCAAGGGATGTTGTGATTTGGTCCACAAGGTTATAGAGTTCTTCTTCACTAGTGGGCTCCTGAAGATTTTGCAATGAGGTTGTGAGATCGGTTTGAAAATTAGCCCAGTTCGCATGAGTGTAATCAAAGAAATGAATTGGTGGGGGTTGTGTTTTGGGGTGTGTGGTGATAAGAAGATCAAGGAGTATCGGAGCATGATCGCTGCCGAAAGGTGGTAGAACTCTGAGGTTGTGAATAGTAAGAGAAGGAGTACTGATCACTATGTCGGGTGAGGTATTGCTTATTGGGCGTGATGGCGATGGGAGATGATGGTAGTCGACGGCTAGAATATTAGAAATGTAGTTTTGAAAATGTTGTTTTTCAGTCTGTGGACGACTATGAATATTGATGTCTGCCATGATTATATAATGTCTGAACGTGTTATCGATGTATTGAAAAAATTCGTAGGGAATAGGGTGGCCGGGTCGGATATATATGGTGCAAAGAGTAATGATTTTTGTGCGAAGATATAGTGTGACTATAGAATATTCTGGGAGATCATGTGGTTTTGGGAATGTATGAGGACGGACAGGAATAGTATGATAGGTTCCAATTGCTGTGCCACCATTCACTCGTTGATAAGGTCTAGGACAGTCATGGCGTTGTAATTGAAACTGAGGAATGCGGATATAATCGGTAGGTTTGAGATATGTTTCATTTAGGGTAAAAGCCTGTACTTTTTCTTCTCGGAGAAGGTGTTCAAAAACTGCTTTGTGAGTGACAAGAGATCGAATGTTAAGGAAGAGAAAGGTGACTGCCATGGTGATTGATAACATGAGAAAGGTTGGTTGGATGGGTTTTGTATTTACAGAGATGGCCATTCTGGATCTGTTTTGGTAGATGTTATAGAAAAGTGAGCATGCGGACCTGTATAAGTGGCAGACAGTTGTAGGCCAAATAATTGTTGAGCGATTTGGTCGACTTGCATAAGAATGTGAGGGCGTAAGAAAGGATGGATATTTTGTAGAACGAGCGTCGTGAAGCGAAGCAAGTCTTCTATTGTTACGGGTTCTCTTAAGGAGTTTGTAGGAGTTGTAGTGGAATCGGTAGTGCGGATTGGGACTGAGAGTTCAGGTTTGTCCGTTGGTGGAGCAGGTTTTTGGTGGCATTTGTAGCTGTAGGTTGGATGTTGTTGATGGCAGGTATTACAGAGAGGTGGTTTTTTAAGGTTTGGAGAGTTGTTGGTTATATGGTCTTCATTACAATGTCCACAGCGGGGTGAGTTAGGACAGTTTTTTGTTAGGTGTGAGGCATATGTCTGGCATCGGTCGCAGCGTATAGGAAGTGGGGGTGATGTGCGAGATGGTTCAACCCTGTGGCGTCTGCGATAAATATAGGCACCATTTTGAAGCAGATCGTCTACTGTCTCTTTGGATTGTGTAAGAACTCGTACAAGGTAAGTGGGTCCTGATTGACACTGGATGCGGATGCATTTATGTACTTCATAACATTCGAGTCGTAGCTCGTCTAGAATTTCTTCGTCTGAATAGGCCGGTGGAACGCCTTTTATCACTACTGAGAACATGGGCTGTCGTCTAGGTGGTGGTGGTAGCTTTTTCTTGGTTTGTGAGAGTGCTTGGATGTTTGCTTTGTCACCAAAAATGTGAAAGCCTGCTTTGTTCCGGATTGTAGAAACGAAGTTTTGGTCTGGAGATTTAATGATGATTCCGTTTTTAGTGAAGACTATCTCTGATACATTGGCTCTCGGGTAGTATTTCATGAGTTGGATTAAGATATGTTTAGGGTTAGAGTATTTGGTATCAGCATTAGTAAGAAGATAATTGAAGGTTGCTGGAGGTTTGTTTGAAGCGATGTCCATAGCTTGTTCATAGAGGTCACTTTCAGATGCTTGACTGAACGGAGAACTTGATCGAGGTCGAGGTTGTTTTTTCTGACTTTGCGATTGTAGTATATCTCCTGATCGTTTTTGAGAATTGGGACCCGTTCTGGGTTTGGCCCCCTTGCACTCCATCGAGTTCAGAGGGGACACACCCACGGATCGCGAAGACTGCGGAGTGGCCGAAGCCAGTGCAATATGAGATGAAAACAACAATGATCAGACAGAATGATGTCGAAAATGTGAGATGAGATGATGAAAGATGTCACCCTCCAGCACTGAAAAGTACTGTCAATCCTAGAGAGAGCGTATGCGTGCTGTTCTCAATTGTGCGTGTGCTACACAATATCCTCGAGGGCACGTTAACACTTCCCAGCTAGGCTAGGTCAAAATACAGCTCGTGACGTATGGTACGTCTAGCTGATGAGAGAGTATATCCACTGGACGTAATTATGCTTTTCTATCGTATTTCTCACTTGGAAATACTATGTGAACTGAACTTCTCATTCCTTTACTTCTTAGTTTCCGCAAGGTGAGGTCTCAATTATAAACTATCTCATGCGGCAAATTTTAGATGGATAACTTTTAAGAAATTTTATATGTTATTTATTATTGCCTATTTTTATCTTATTGTATTAGTATTTCAGGCAGGTCAGAAGTCGAATATAAAAATAAGATTGCTGAGAAAGAAGTTTTTCATGAAGTATTTTTAAGAAAAATAACTATCAAGGAAAGAAGGAAATGAAGAAAGAAAAAAATTGCGTGATTGTCGCGTATCTGAATGAATCGATGAAGCACAAGATGTGCATTTCCGCAACGATAAAAGTGAAACAAATAAACATGACTATGATAACAAAAATATGAAAGCGTAGAGCAGCAACAATATTCTCCCCCCCCCCCTTCCCTCGCCCGAAAGCGAATTTCATTGTGTCCTTGATTGAAGATGATTCTAAAATACTAAACGGAGTTTTTGGGTTGTTGGGGAGTATGCCCCCCAAAAGATCTTTAGCCCCCCCAAACAAAATATTACTGACGCCACTGTATATTAGTTTTTTGCGTGTGAAGTATTGTGATATACGTTTCTGAAATTGCATAGGGCATATGCTTTCTTACAATGGGAGACTTAAAAATAAATCTTCAGGAAACGCAACACAGCAGTTCTCATTACGAAGTCCCTTCATCTTTTTGACAAACTGAAAGGTCTCCACAGCTGGAAACCGTGTCAATGGACTGTGGAGTGCGGGAATAATTTTACTATCTGTCCGGCAGGTATCAAAAGTCTGCGCGCGCGTTTCTAAGAACCTGTGTTCACACGTTGTGAGTGTGTGTGTGTATTTGTGTGTGTGTGGTAGAGACCTGCATGGGCCGGGCCTAGCCCGAGGCCCGAAGCCCGGCCCGGCCCGCGGGCCGGGCTTGGGCGGGCCGACTCTGCTATTTCTTTGGGCCGGGCCGGGCTTGGGCGGGCCGACACTGTTATTTCTTTGGGCCGGGCCGGGCTTGGGCTGGCCGACACTGATTTCTTTTCACGTCGGGCCGGGCTGGGGAGATCAATTGCAATTCTTTAATAATTATTGACTTTCGTTAAACGATAATTGGAATAAAGCCAAACGTTGAAGAAGTGTGTCCGTGAAAAATGTTACAAAGAATGCAATAGCCATTTATAGTTTGTGTTGCTTAGCGGCTTCACTTTCATTTTAGAGGATTGCAGGAATTATGCGGTAAATCGAGCTCTGACCTTGACCTTCACTGAACTCAAAATATAACAAGAAGGGGTGGGAATGTTTTGCCTGTCGTGCCATCTTCACTTTATGCTAAAAATCAATTAAGTTAGAGTTTTGTTACAGGGAATGGAGTTTTTGTTTTCTCGGTGACATGTAAAGTTCTAGGTGACAATGGTACCATTCGGGAGGCAAGCGTCAGGTTGTGAACCAGAGTTTAGAAAATGTTTCTGAGGGTTAGGTCAAATTTAGTACTAAATTTCGAGAAAGATTGGGACTCCAGCTATTTTTTTAAAAAAAGATTATCGGGCCGGGGTCGGGCCAAAAACTTTTAAAATTTATCGGGCCCGGGTCGGGCCTGGGCCAAGAATTTTAGAAAACTTATCGGGCCGGGCCGGGCTCGGGCCGAAAATCTCCAAAACTTTTCGGGCCCGGGCTGGGCCGGGCCTAGGTACGTTCGGGCCGAAAAATTCGGCCCGTGCAGGTCTCTAGTGTGTGGTATGTCGCTTATTCATATCTCTAGCGCTGTTGCAGAGTACAGGCTAGTTTCGAAGTCGACTACAATGCAACTTCATTGCCATTCAAGCATCGCGGAAGTATTGCAGTAAACTGTCCCAGAAGTATAGGATTCATCGTTTATGCTGAGATCAGTGTCTGTAGGGATGTCAGGAAGGTTCACTATGATTGTTTTCAAGCGAAAGTTTTCAAGAAAACTTATAACCGAAATTTACACGTTTTATTGATGAGAACTATTTTGGGCGGAATTTTAAGGTTACCATATCTGATATGAAAGAATTGTCTAAAGGAAAAAAAAAATTCGACAAGAAAGTTAACGTTCTGTACGAAATCTGCAAGAAGAACAGTAAGAAATTTGTAGTATCTTTTGTGTGAATACGTCACCTATGAGAATGTGGTAGAATTTTCCTAACAAATGACAAAACAAGAGGAAAATGTTTAAGTACCGATAACGATATTTAATGCAAAGTGGAAACACTACAGGACGAGTTCGACTGACAGACGAATGGCCACACCTACGCTACCCTTCTCCCCGCTCCCAGAACACTGAAATCTGACATGCTAGAGAAGTAGTGAGGGCTCTTAAGTTATTTTTCGACATAGTCTCCCATATTGGTTGAGGCACTTGTCGCATCGTGGGATGAGTTTGAAGATTCCTTCCTGCTAATAATCCTGTCCGTGCGTGTTCAGCTACGTTGTCACAAAGTGTTTCACCTCGTCTGAATCGAAGCGACAACCTCCTAGGTGTTTCTTCAAGTGCGCCAGGGACAGGTGAAAGTCGCTTGGAGCTATAGGGAGGGTAGTCGATGATGTTCCAACGAAACTGCTTCAACAGCGCGGTGGTCTTCTAGGCTGTATGCGTGCACGCGTTATTGTGACGCTTTGTCTACCAGCCACAAACTTTCGACAACATACTGCGACATGTTGACGAGATATTACAGTCTGTCCGTAAACCTCTACCAGGTGCTGGTGAATTTCATCCGCGGTTACATGTTTCGCTCGCAGAAATCGAAAAATGAGCGGACTTCTTCGCGAGATCAGTTTTTCAAACGAGTCGCCATTTGTGTTTACCTACAACTAGCACCGCAGGTGGCAGGTGGTTGAAACTCGGCACAGTTGCCAACTCCATGTATTAAAATTACGACATACTCCTCATTCCTCTATAGCAGACGAAACTTCAGAAGTAATGGGAGTTGTACCTTAGTTTCTGATCCTTCCTCGTAATTGTACGAGTAATTGCTCCGATAATGAATAATTATCAGCGCAATTATTCGGATAAGGAATAATTATTAAAAGAATTATCGGAATGACGAACTATTGTTCTAATATTCAAAACAAGTGTCCGAAAAACATCCAAAAATATTCAAATAACTTTAACGCCACTAGTTCTCACCTCTATTTAACCCTTCATTCATGGGCATGACTTTGATTAAAATGTGTTGTTATTCTACTGTATACATTACACGTTATTCATAGAAGAGTTTAGTTGCTAAGCTTCAAATATATCTATTTCTTCCGTACTTTACTTGCAAGTTCAATTACACACATTGCACTACAATCCTACCTTATGGTAATCGTCTTAAAGTTACGATAGATAGATAGAAGATAGATATTTAATATCCTACATCACAGATGGTAAACCTTGTTTCAATTATGGCTAAATAATATTAGAAATTTTATGAAGAGCTACCGTACGAAACGTTTTAATTGACAACTTTTACAAGCTTAAAAGTAAGGTAATTGAGGAGTTTGATAAGGGTGTAAGCGAGTTTACGCCCTTTTTGCATCAAACGCATTTGTGGCTTTTGTCATGCTTGTTTAACCTCCTGGTAACATTTCAATTCAATATCGGAATAAAATGCTGTATATTACATTGTTTTATGTAAGAAAAAAATCACTACTTAAATTTTCAACTGCATGATTCAGACTTACGCCCTTATTACATCCAACTCCTCAATTTTCACAGATAATAGCGACTTTTTCTAGTATGTTTTCAACTCTTGAGTTTTAACTGAACAAAATCGCATCTTATAGTTTAAATATATACAGCATATGAGAAAATATATACAACAAAAGTATTAATACACTAAAAACATCCAGGAGTGTAAAATATTTTAAATTTCTTTCTTTCTTTTCTTAAGATTCGTAAGTGATAAAATCCAAATAGATATGATTAAGTTAACTTCATTAGTATTTTTGCTTCTGAGGCCAATTCAAAATATCTCTGTGGGACAGTGTTTGACTCGCGGTCCTAGGGTTGCTTTAATTGACTTTGTATGGTAACTTGATTTGATAAATCTCCCGGAATGAACTAAAATCTCTCAGAATCGAATTCCCTTTCTCAATTCCATAAGCATATAGCTCCAAATGATACAATGCATTATTATTATTATTATTATTATTATTATTATTATTATTATTATTATTATTATTATTATTATTATTATTATTATTATTATTATTATTATTATTATTATTATGTAGTAATATTAATATAACGTCTTGGGGCGGCGGTGGCTCAGTGGTAGAGCGTTCATCTGTGGTGCCCGGGGTCCCATTTCGCGCCAACTGGACTTTGTGGTGGACAAACGCCGTGTGCGTGGGTTTTCTCGGGGTTCTCTCGTTTCCTCTCACTTTACCCATTCTACCATTCCATTTATTTCTCATCATCACTGTCGTTTTTATCCTATCGGCATAACCTTAGGACGTGAAAGATTTCAAAAATAGCCTATATAGCGTTCTTCAACTCTCTTAAATTTTTAATGAAATATTTTTTTTTATTTAACGTCCCACGATCATGCCTTTTGAGTTAATGTTGACGGATGATTAATGAAAGTGATGATTGTAAAATTAATGTTTTGTACTCTCCTGTTGGGAATCGAACTCGGGGCCTCATGTACCAAAGGGACCTAAACACAATATCATTAACTATAAACATATTGAATTAATAATAAGACTAGAGAATATAATTTAGAACAACTACAAAACGATTTTTACGAGTAAAGACACATTTCAAAAGCTTCTAACGAAATGCTAGTTTAAAAGAAGATATTACAGAGCTAATCTTTAATAGCACACGTGTGTGTTTACAACAGGCCTACAAAAACTAACCTACCGTTGACATAAAGCCAAAAGAATTATGATCCAATAAAACTGGATTTCGTTTTATCTCGCGTTTGTGATATCACTGTTCTTCTGAAACATCTTTATCTATTTAAAGCAGGTGGTACACTAGAAAATCCATTTGTAAATACAAGTTGACTGGAATACTGACTAAGTGTGATATTAAGGGCTTTAGGAAGATTTCCAGAACAGGTCCAGAATGGTTTAATGAAAACGGGAATAGAAACTGCTGCTCCACTACAATTACTCCCTCGTTCAATTGTGACTGCAAACCTGATTAAAATAACTCCAAATTACAACTTCCTAATTAACTACGAAAAGCTATTATTTCGATTGTTTTAATATATTTAACCAGGGATGGAAATGAAAGGGGACGCTAGAGAACGGCGTTCCTTTAGTAAAAGTTCGAGAAAGAAGAAAAAGAGGAAAGAAATATTATTTTTAACATGAAGATGTGGGCAAAAGTACTTTTCGTTCTCTCTTACTATATAACATGAGTATTAAAGATAGGTTCAATCCAGTTCAAGATGGTTTTTGAATATTTTATAAATGAAATAAATGTTGGAAATTTCTATAATAAAAAGCTATTTTAGTTACATTAAAAAGAAAACGCCTGAATAGCAAGAAAATACTGTTTGGTTATTGTTTGTGTTGTATCAAACGCTAGCTCATTAGTCGATCGTCCATGAATGTTTGCTTGCACCACCCCCGCTGGTCCTGTGTTCTCATGACGTAGCTCAGCGTTTCCCAACCTTTTTCCACTTGCGGCACAGTACAGGTGTCACTTGAATTCTAGCGGCACATTCATATATATAGATATTATTATTATTATTATTATTATTATTATTATTATTATTATTATTATTATTATTATTATTATTTGTATATATGAAATACCGCAATATTTTTTTTCTGTGATTAGGCCTACTGATCTTCTCACAGAGAAGAAAGCTCGATGACTGGTTTTCCTTTCTTGTAAATCATTATGCTTATTGTACATTCTAATTTAAAAATAGTTAACAATTGCAGTGAAATATAGGACTCGTTTTTTTTTTTTAAATCCACTTTCTCTTTCGAAAACTGTATCCAATCTTTCACTAAAAAGGAAGATCACTAAATAACGAACCAATAAACAAATCTCTTGTACTTTTAAAACACAAATGTAGGTAATTTTTATGCATGTTTGCTTTGTCAAAAGGATTGAATGATTTTTAAAATTTCAAGCTACGAAATAAACTGCAACAACAATGAAGCAATAATGGTCATGACAATGATAACAAATAATTATCTCAACATTAAAAATGTACAGAAAAGTAACACAGTATGAAACTTTTGTAGATTCATAGTAGAGGTTCATAGTAATGTGAAATACAAATATACATTTCTCCCTATGTCTTGCAATTTGATTCCTATAGAATTAACAATTTTGTTTCGATTTCCTCGCGGCACACGAGCGACCTATTCGCGGCACACCAGTGTGCAGCGGCACACTGGTTGGGAAACGCTGACGTAGCCGAATCAGACCGTATCTATTGATGAACACGTCATAAGTTCTAAAATATCATTTCCACCGCTGCATTCAACACGTGGAAAGAAAGGAAATGAAATCTTTTAGTTTGACGTCCTACGAATATACCCTTTAGGCTAATGGAGTGGGATGATTAAGGCAAGAGAATGAGGATGCAAGAATTGGTGGAATTACAATGTGGGAGGAAATGGAAGTACTTCAGAAAACCCACGGACACGATGTTGTCCACCACAAACTTACCTGGCTGGGGATTGAACCAGGGACCCTACACATTAGAAGTAATCGCTCTACCACTGAGCCACCGTACCCCTTACTGTAGAAAATACATAAACATTAACATCCAAATTAAAATTTGATTAAACTCTTGTCTTATTTTGAAATAATTAAGTTAAAACAAGTAAGTTGTTAAGTTGCAATTGAGTCATCTCAATAGTTTTAAATAATCACATTTCCTGCACACTAGTGACATCTTTTCACGTCAGGGAAACAACCGATAGCACAGGTAGCGACATCTACAAGCGTCACGCACTGAGACTTTTGTCGTTTATAAAGTAAGATTTTCCGACATCCTAAATAATTAAGGGAAACACCAAATTTAGAATAACAGTTGTTTTCTTACCTGCTTCCTTGTTTGTTAGCCTGTTCCAATATATTAGTGCACTCAACTTGCGTTAATCTGTTGGCTTCGTTTCACCTGCTAATCATTTCACGATCCATGAACACCTCTACGTTACCATTATCATTTCGTTTTCACTTTTACACTCCCTGAATTGACTTATAAACTTTTATATAAGAATTATAGACTAGTAAATGCACCCTTTGCCATCTGCGCTGTGGGCAATATTTTACATTTGCCTTCTGCGCTTTTCGTGTTGAATTCGTCTAAACTCGAAACCTCGCACGGAATTCGAGTGCCAAGTTTAAGAATCTTGGTAATCCAATTCTTCCTTTCTTTCTTTCTTTCATTTTAGGTCAACCATTTACAAAAACGTTGGAACAAATGCTTTATTAATTAAAATAATAGTGTACACACCAAATTTCATGTATTTAATCTTAAGCGATTCCACACATTTTATGCACTATCCAGATTTCAAGTTTCTACCTTAAACGGTTTATCCTAAGATGTTCCTCATTCATTTATTCATTCAGTGAGTCAGGATTTCGTCTTTTATTTGTAGAGATAAAAAGTTTTCTGCAAGAACATTCATACAGATATAAAACTAAATACAAGACAATACATAAAAAATGGAATTATTAAGCGAATGTAACTTTTATATAAATAAATAAATAAATAAAACTTATGGTATTCCATTCATGTTTTATTTATTTTAAGTAATGTTCCAAAGACAATTGAAGACCATTATAAATCGTCTTTGAAACATCAAATAAAATAATTAAAGCATCAAAAGTTTTATAATGATAGATACTTCCGTGAAAGTTACGTAGGATATGTAAGTATTCTTTTTTTGTAAAATAAGTTTTAAATTAACTTCTAACTTTACTTTGAACTTCTAAATTTGCAATTGAAAAAGGACAACGAAACGTTCCGTATTTTAGATTATGCTACATTGCATTTCATTCTTTAATATTTTTTCTAAAGACTTTTTACTTGCTTATTGTTTCACTAGAAGATATATACGTTTTTCGGATCGGGAAAGTAGGTTTATGGAAAGCATCGGAACCCTTTCCTCTATTAGGATAAGAATGGTAGATGAATTTAGACTTAAATGGAGACCGGGTTGTCACTATTCATCTGAACAACTCCGAAAACTATGGATTGAACATTAATATCGACTGTTTCACATTGTTTTACATCACCCTCTCACCGCTTCTTCTCCCTTATCAAAAATGTAATAAAAAGAAATTTAGGCCATGTTTACTTACGTACCAAAAATAACCAAAATTAGTTAAACTGTCTAGGAGAAGTTAAATGTGCAACGTCGTTACATTCATTTTTATTAAATTTTACTTTTGTATATACGCAGGATGTTTCAAAATGAATAACTAGGCTTTAAGACTTCGTCGTATTTGTTACAATTAACTTACAATTGTAAATAATACATGAAAGAAAAGAACAACTACAACAGTTTTGTACAGACACCATCAAAAGTATCTCTCTCGTTAAGTACTCTAATTCCATTACTTGGGGTCCAGATAATTTGAAATTTGTAGAATACCTAGACAGATGCAACCCAACTTACACGTAACATTTCTCGACACTGACAGCAGTTGGTAGGCATGAGTCAAGTCTTTATGCAAGTAAAATTGTGGGTAGATGACGCACGAAACACTTCTCCATTCTGAGATGAATCTCTCTGGTTCAGAGCGTGTGTATGTAATGGATTATTTCATTATATACTGTATGCTCAAAAAATAAAAACATTGACCATGTATGAATCAGAAAATGCTTGGAAATAGATGAAAATATCAAATCTAGAACAACTGCAGGAAATAAGTTTGTAAATCAATGTTCCCATTGACAGAAGTTCTCCAATTCTCCTCATTCCAACACATATATCTTTCTGGAGAAGAGAAGATCTTGCTCGTCACACTGAGTATGAATTGAAACGGAAATATTTGAAAAAAGTTTGAGCCTCGCGGGGATTTGAACCCGGGTCTACCGAATAGAAGTTCAATGCGCTAACCACTTACCTACCACGTCACTTTAGCTTCAACACAAACTATTAGGTACTTAAAGTCGTATCATGGAAGATATACACAAGATACTAATACTCGTATAAGGAGATGTTGCTTATGTGAGTGTCACAATGACTTACTCGAGATTTCCTTGTTTAACTCAAAAACAAGTTCTATAGACCTTCGTCAACGAGGAAAATATCACGAAACGTTCTTCAAGTTGAGGCTACGTCATCGTTTTCAGTGATGGTCCCGATTTGCATTACCTCTTGCTCACCTTAACTTCTAATTTCCAAAGAAATTATTTTCATATTCTTTGAATTCTATCAATACGTGTAGAAATAGAAAGTTCCACGTTTATTTTCCATAACTACTAGTTATCTTCTTACCTTCGTATGAGAAAATTTTTCAAAGTGTAGAAGGAAACTCCCATTGCAGCCATCCCGATTCGAACCCTGTCGTGGTAATTATTATTTTTTCTTTATTGGAAGGTATTGTTTACGTAATTGATATTGTAATTGTTATTCATTTATTATTATTATTAGTAGTAGTAGTACGACAAAAGAAGGAAAGGAAAAATAACATATTGGAAGTTATTCATAGGAACAGGAAAGATATATATCAGATGTTTCTAGGTTTACATACGAACGCATTAATATTATTACGTGTGTGGATTTTCAGATAGAGTTATCATTTTATGACAAGAAATAGAGTATAAATATTTGTCAGCTGATAACAGTAATGAATTTTATTTCGCCCTTCTTCTAGGTAGAAAGATGAAGTGACATCTTAAATAGGATCATTCTCGTGACTAGTTTTAAGTTTGATCACTACTTGCAATTTATGCACAGGTAAGAATAATTCCAGAACTAGGAAAAACAACACATCTTTGGCCCATACTAACAGTAAGAATGAGCCTTATGCATTCATCAATTGTTGGCTAAACACGTTACATTCCCAGACAGTACGAATCAAGGGTGATACAGATAACGTGATTTTGTGTGCATTTCATCTGTGAAGAAAGTCGTGTCAATTCTGGGACCCAGAGAAATTGAATATTTTTCATATTAGTATATATCAAAAGTATCAATATTTCAAATGATAAATATTTTCTTAATTACTTCAGCGCGAATCCGCGACCCCAACATTGTGAAACTGACGCTTAAGCCACTCTTCTAAGACATCCCTATTCTGGAAGAAGGAAAAAACTGGATGTGCAGTGAATTCAGTAAATTGCACACTTTTACGATTCCAATGTGATAATGATGAAGCTTTCTGATTTCAGTCATGATAAAATAGTAGTGTTATGAAAAAAGAATAGTCCAGAGAATTCAACTTAAATTGAAAAACAAAAAGACATACAAGCACCCAAGGACATGTGGGAAAAACTAGGCTTTAGAGAGATTCAAACCCTTGAAAATACAATGCAGTGTTGTGAAGGGAGTGAGAGAGGCGACGGCCGAAGTAAGGAAGCGCAAAATTCGGGAGGGAAAAGGAAAAGAAGTGAAAAGTAATAAAAGTGCTCAAAATCAAGGAAAAACAGTGTTTATTTTTGACAATTTTCTTGTGATCTCACTCACATATACGGGGGCACTATCGTATGCTCTCGCCCGAGCCCTAAATTCCCGCGGCACGGCAGTGGACAGGCACATATTTTGACTGGAATCTGTGTTTCAGGCACTTTATTATAGTCTTTAATTTAACTAATTTAACGAAACTCTCTCAGTACTATATGTTTCCTATTTTTACACGTTTTACTTAATTTTCCTCGTTTCATTCACTTTTACAGTTTTTCCAGTTACTCTCACAAACTCTCTTCACGCGTTTTTCTCTTTCTGAAGTATCACAATACGTAAAATATGCTGAAAATGTAATTTTTGGTCTTCCATTTTCTAAGTGTTGTCGAATGTCAAATGTTTGCTGATCTAAAATGAACCTTTCTGAAAATGGACTTAGATCCTCTGTGCTCTTATCTAAAAATATATATTTAGAAGCACAAGATCACAAGATAATTTCTTGCTCTCCATACCCAATCACAATTCTGATTCATGCTCAAAATCCTTCACAGTAAGTACTACACGCCTCTGGAACAGTTTACCTCAATTAATACACAACGTTTCCACAGTTGTCAAATTTAAAAAATCTGTAAATTCCCTTCTCTTAAGTAAAGATAAGGATACTGGTAGCTCATGAGTCATCTTCGTTTTACGAGATTATTAATAACCCACATATGAACACACAATCAATAGGTAACCTATGTTAATTTGTACAGCTTATATATTCATAGTTCTGGTACCGCTATATGATATATGCATTTTAAGTTTCTCCATGTTATTTCTGTTTCCTATATTGTATATTATTTTCAATTTTTGTTTTTGAAGTGTTTAACTATTTTTTTTTACTTAAGTAGTATATTCTTCTTTTTATGTGGTTCAATAATTTTATTTTGTAATTGTTAATATTTTCTATATATTGGTGCTTTTTTTTTTAAAAAAAAAAAAAAAAGAATGTATGCACGTGGTTAAGTGCTCGGAGAAGGCTCCAGAGCCTTAACTTCGCCACGTAAAAGAAGTCATAAATAAATAAATAATAAATAACAATATTTTATAAAAAATCAATTGGAGACAAATTTATCCTGCAACCCAAGTTTGTTCGAAACGTATAAAATTAGTTTGTTTAGTTAGATTGATTACAGTCTTGCATCAGCAGCAAGGCTATATGAGAGAGAGCATTTTGTTTAAAGTGTGATCCGAACCACTAATTTTGAAATATTACGTCGGATCGCAGTCAAAATCTACACAGCAAATATCGACGTCTCGTGCCTCTACCCTCAAAATGTAATGTTAAAAGACAGAAAATTGCGCCTTGTAGAGTGGTGCACACATACAAACAGACGAACAAATCGAGATCAAATTGTCCCATACATTGACATTCGGCACTGATGTTACAATAAGTATCACGCTTTAATGGTTAGTTACGCTGGCGACTGCCATACCTTGCGCTTTTTCACCTGGTCCCTTCATATAAACTATGTCATGGTTTAAAGTTTCTAAGAAAATTTAGAACTGAGGTGGGGAAGAGAGAAGTAATAAAATTTTCATAATATAATGAAAAAGAAATTGATGATACAAAATTAATTCTTAAGTTCCGAGTTACATCACTGACGTTAGAATCATCAGAAGAATTTCTCGGATCAACAATTTACCGTTTGTTTGGGTTTCCAGTTTTTTCACACATTGCATTTTTCATAATGATTCTTCATTCTTTGAACTAAGCCAACCATTTCTTTCTTACACGTTTTGCAACGATCTCGTATGGTCATTTTCTTATCTGATGAAATTTAAGTTACTTTAATAAATTTGCTCCAAATGATGTACTTTTTTCTTCCTCTAAAAGTCATGATAAACGATTCCAAGTTGTACGGAGACTGAGAACCAACATGTGCTGTATCAACGAATGCCCGAGATATTTTAATTTCAAAACTGCAATTTAGCAAATAACCTTTTGTTTGTTTTCTGAATACAAGACAAAAATTTGTTTCCATGATAATTATTTTATTTATTTTTTAATATCAGTTCTACAAGTAGTCCAACCTTCGACTACGACACTTTCTCGCAAGTTAACTGAGAAGCATTTCAACAATACAATATACGTTAAAATTAAGGAAAAAAAGAAACAAAATAAATTTGAAAATTTTCTTTCTCTGGCAGATTTATTTACAAAAATAAAATAAAATATAAATAAACACATGTTTAAAACAGGTGTTAAAAATAGACGTGTTTAAAACAAAATGTTTAAAACATATAGAAAATTTGTTTTAAGCAAAATCAATTGTTCAGAACAAGTTTAAATCATTTGTCCTAAACATTTTGTTTTAAACAAAACAACCCTGCTGTGGGGGCCACTAGGACAATCTGAAACACTTAATTGATCTGTAGTATCCACTTTTCATGTTATTGTTCTCAGAAAGAAACACTATAGCTTTTGTTAGATTTGTTTCGGGTAGAGTAACCGTTGGTGTATTGGTAAAGTCCTAGATTTCCAAACGGAAAACCACGGTTCGAATCCCCATTAGGTAGACGTTCTTTCTCATAAAATATTCACTATATCGATATATCCATATCCTAAATTTTCGACATCGGTCTTGGGGAGGGCAAGGCATAGGGAGCCCCTAAGACTTGAGATTGGTGACGAAACAAAACTTAATTTTTACAATGATGTGTTCCAATGACAATTTCTTTATTACCACAAATAGCAATGTATATAAATCCACTTGCAAATTTACAATATTATTAGGGATGCACGCGAGACGAGACGAGACGAGAGATGAAAAAGTTTCGTCTCGTCTCGCAACCTCAAATGTGGTCTCGTCTCGTCTCGCAAATGTGAAGTCTCGTCTCGCGTCTCGCATAAAATTTTGAGTCTCGTCTCGCGTCTCGCGCGAGTCTTTCTCGCATGGTCTCGCAGTCTCGCATATATTCTGGATCAAAATTTTGCAATGTGTTATTCTATGGCTGTTAATGAATGATGATGTGATATCCTGTCCGAAGGCAGGCATTTGACCTAAAAATCCCTTGGCAAGGTGAAACCATGGTGGTTTGCTATTGCTTTCCATGGGATGAATGTTCATAACATCCTAAGGAGATGGAACCTAGAGTTCAACATGACATCCGAACTTGTGTTCCCTCCGCTCCAAATTAAAAGAAAAGTTGTGCTGGAATTTGATTGCTGGACCATTAATTCTCGTCAAATTAATAGCATAATTTACAGCAAAACCAGCATAAATTGTTGCTGGATCCAACATTGTTTTCCAGCTTAGAGGTCTCCAGCAATATTTTCCAGTATGCCATGCGGGCACATTTTTGCACCGAATAGACCGATAATTGGAGCGTTCGTTTTGAAGTCGGAAGTGGATGTGGTGAGGGTAGGATGTGGCCATTCAAACATCCAATTGTAGGCAATTTGAAGCCGAAAGTAGGCGGATAGACACATCCTATCCTCACTCTAAATCACTAATTGTCTGACGGAGGAAATTAATATGTAGGGGTAACTGTTGTACCATGGAACACTTTTTGCGGTTTTCAAGATATAATATTACTAACAGTTATTTCTGCAATTGTATTGCAGTGCATTTAAACTTCATGTCTTCTGAATGAAACTGTATCATTATTTAAGTTCTTATTTCTGTTCTTCGTTATGTTTTTAAGTTTTCAAAAATTCCCAAGAAAGTGTTCCGTGGTACAAATACTCATGTACCTTGGAACACAGCCTCATGTACCTTGAAACATATATTTCTAATATGGTAATTCACAGAAATAAAGTCACAAATAATTATTCTAAGATTTATTTTGTATATCCAGATTTGTTGTTTTTGATATACAAAAGCGTGTGGGAAAAAAATGGAAATTTTAATACTTACTCTAATCAGGCAAGTTTTTACCTTTATATTTAATCTATTATTAATCGGAAGGTTAACCTTATTTATTTATTTATTTATTGGAAAATTCGTAAACCTAGCAATAACTAAAGTATGAAAAGAACACAATAACAATATTCTATTTGTTATTCTATTCTCAAAATCCTGAAGAAAAAACAAAGAACAAAGGCTCTAAAGCAGTTACAAAATTGATCATATGTTGGGCATACTATGTTCTAATTCTTTGAACGTAAAGTAGACAGACCTATCAGAAGATAACATAAGGAATTACTAAATCGGGAAATATTGACTTATTCGTGGAAATGGTCTCGCCTACGTGATCTATTACTTATGTAACTCAATGTTACTCAATTATAAGAACCAAATCCACTTGAAACCACAATTGTTCAGACATTCTACTGGAGCCTATTGGCCGAACGGGTGGTGGCAGTTCCACTATAATATCAGATGCATTCACTTCAGACTGTCTTGCAAACAGTGGGCCGCGGTGGCTCAGTGGTAGAGCGTTCACCTCTGGTGCTTGGGGTCCCGGGTTCGATCCCAGCCCCGCCAAGTGAACTTTGTGGTGGACAAACACCGAGTGCGTGGGTCTTCTCGGGTTCTCCCGTTTCCTCCCACTTTCTTCATTCCACCATTTCATTCATTACTTATCATCACCGTCTCCTTTAGCCTAACCGGCGTAACCGTGGGACGTAAAACTCAAAGACTTCATTTTTGTCTTGCAAACTCTTCATAAAATTTATTTGCAGTACCTGAAATATGCTTAAATAACTTGATTTTAAATTTGTTGTAATTAGATTCAACTGAACAAATCTATCCTGCATAAAATTCAATGCTTCGTTTTTTCTTAAACTGCACCAACACATAGTCATCCAGATGGACATTATCGCTTCAATGCTTTAGTCTAATTCAATTTCTGTGTCCATCTGTTCTGCAAGCATAACATCACTATCATAATTTTCATACAGGCTTATGTTCTCAGATTCTTTATCAGATGTTTTAATTCCCAACACTTCGGCCACAGCATAAATATCAAAACGTTTCCCCGGATTATTATGTAAACATTCTTCCATAGCTTAGTTATAAAAACATTTAAAAGGACCGTAAACAGCCACATCCAGTGATTGTAGTCCTGAAGTATGCGAATGGGGAGTCAGCATGACAACTCCAGCTTCAGCAACCATCTCAACAGCCTCGACAGATAAGTGCGTTTCATAGTTATTGATGTGGCCATTGGGCATATTTGTTATGTATGTAGTTAATCTTTCCCCTCCGTCCTCACATTTCACACTATACTCAAATGTTTCTTTCCCTGACTGTCTAAAATAATTCAAATGTCGGGATAAAGTAGCTAAAGACACTCGGCAAACTTTGCAAACTTCACGAATTGAAATACGCTCCCGAGGCTCGGGAATGACTGCTTTAATTGCATTCTCGATTGAATTTGGGTTAATGGCAAGCCTTTTCTTCCCTATCTTGCCTCTTGGCATTTCGATTCCTGCAACGATAGTAAAAGAATGTTCAAAAAATACACTTGACAATGAGTTCATGTACCTTGGAACATGTTCCAAGGTACAAGATATGTTTCTGTCTCATGGTACAAGAGGCTGTAGACAATTACTAAAGTGGCGCAATAATGATAACGCTACATTCAGAGTAGGAAAGCAAGTCACAAAAATGCTCACCTAATCCCTCTGAACTAATAGATTATTACAGATTATACAAACAACAAACAGTAATGGCACTAAAAAAACAATATTTCAATTTCTAAATAGTTCGTTTTATCCCTGAAAAAAAGTTTTTCACTTTCATAAAACACATACACTTCTTAGCACAACGAAAGCCACGATGGCACTGTCTGACAATGTTAAAGCATCATATAGTTCGTTGAATCACCTCTAGATAGTATACACTCTGTAAAGAAAAAATAGCGACACTTGCTCGGATATAGTTTTCACAACATACATTAACCAATATGAGTTTTTACATGAATTACTGATAATATCATAATGCATATTCTTAATGAGCAGTTCATTCTTAATAGTTGCGCCGCAGTTTCAGGTTTTTTATATGCATATAATGAATTTATATGCACATATTAGTAGCTGTGTGTGTTTTCAGCAAAAACGTCTCTGGGAAGAATTATACATAAAAGTATGAAAAATCAACAATAATAGCACAAAACAAAAAAATGTAATTTCTTAAGAGTAAGACATATTGTGTACGAACATTGAGATGTACAATACATCAAACTAGATTTAGTATGTGGACCATGGGCTTTAGGACTTGCAGGGGAATCGTCGAGGCCTTTTGGTGACAAGGCTATTGCAAAATGCAACCTTGATTTCATGGAATCACTCCCGGATTATCTGTTCCGTGAGTTTCACTCTATCCGAGATAGTTGTCTATTGAGTCTTCTGCTCATATCGACCCAAACTTTACAATTGGATTCATGTCATGTGAGTTTGGAGGCCACAGGACTCTTTGAATAGTCATATTCTTGTATTACGTATTAACGATTTTCGTTCATTGACATGAAGCATTTACGTCCTGGAAAATGAAGTAGTCCATATCTTCTTCAGGAAAGTTATCTTTAGCTGTTTGAAGAATTTTACGTACCAGAATTTGAAGATATTTTTGTACATTAAATGACTCTTCACATATATCCATTGTTTTGACGTCTTTGACAGTGAAGCAAGCCTATACCATCACTCAGTAACTGAATATTTGCATCTCTTAAACAAAATCCATATCAAGTTTCTCGCTCATTCGTATCCACAACTTCACACTACTATCGTTTCCAATTATTCTAAACCTTTTTCAACGGAGAAAACAACATGCTTCCAGTTGTCATAAGTCCAAGTAGCATATCGCCTCACAAACGTACGTGTTGAAGTCTTCAGTGTTTTTGTTAGTTTCAACTTTCCAGGCGGTTTTTTCTTCATAATATTCTCCTCATACAGTTAAGACAATACAGTCGTACGACTGACTGCAGATCCAAGATCAACACGATTTTTGGGGAAGTCATTCCTTAATTCTGCAGTGCCATTGATTTTATTTGGCGATCAGCTCTCGGTGATTCTTTCTTTTTTCTATTACACTGTTGACGAAGGGATGATTTCTTATGCTATTTTTGCTTGTGAATTACTCTTTATGCCGTCGAATGGTAAATTCTGAGTATTCCAGCCATCTCCCTTAGAGATGTAACTTAGCTGTGCAAAGCAAGAAGTATGTCTTGTTCACGTGACGACAAGTCACATTTCTTACCAATCATACTTGTTTACAGTTCACATGTAGCAACAATTTCATACAAAAACAACACTGCACAACAACAATATTGCCACTTGACAGTGTTCAAACAATTACAAAGCATAGAACGATCACAAAATGCTAATTACCTGGGCTTACACATCACAAATTCAATGCAGAATTCTCACCCCAATAATTTACGAGACGCTCTCAGGTGCCATCTGGAGAGAATATTACTGATACATAAATAATTAGTAAGCGCCATTGTACACCATAGGTGTCACAGATAATGGAAATGAATTATCACACTCATAATTTCTTTCTATTCCTCTTCTAGCCGGCTGCAACTATGGTTTTCTGTGTAAGTTACCTTGAGAATTGAGGTGTCGCTATTTTTTCTTTACAAAGTGTAGGAGCTCAGAAACATGCGAGTGTTTCAAGGTACACTATGCTCAAGGTACAACGGTTTCCCCTACTGTACGTTACCCAGTGTCTATACAGTAGAGTAATTGTACAGTGGGTAATTGGATTAAATATAGGTAACTGCTGCAAATAGTAAAATTTAAACTCCGCCCAACTTACCTTGTACTCCGCCTTCCTTCACCAAATTTTAGCTTCATCCGGCTGCATCCTGCCAAATGCTTTTGAGATAAGGGCTGGAGGTCTATTCTTTAGTTACATGTCTGTGGTCTCAAATCAGGGTACCGCAATTTGTTGCGGTACTCATCGCGGAATGCTCTCCGTATAAGTGAGGAACTTACCACAAAAAACCTCTCCTTTTTTTTTAAAAAAAAAAGTAGCTTCATTTACACTTATACGGTTTACTATTACACGCCACAATCAACATATACTAATATACTAACCTAAATAACTGATATACAACATAATTATATTATATACTGTAAGGATCCCCACGTTGCCGTACCAGGCAATAACCACGTGTGAACTACATGTGTTAGTAATAAATAAAAACAAACAGACGACGGTTCCGAAGAGGAGTCGATCACCATCGCCAACAGTCGGAAGGACCAGAATCAACGAAGGAAGCTGACAATACAAGATAAAAAGGACCTACACGCCTTGACCAACATTAATCTTCCCGGATTGATCTAAACACCTAAAACCTCTCTTACGACGCTTGGTCACCGAGAGGTACCCATCCTTATACCCACGACGCTTGGTCACTGGGTTCCTTTCCTCTTTCTCACGACGCACAGTCACCGAGAGAGAGATACCTAATCTACACCCCTCGCACGATGCTTGGTCACCGAGAGTACCTCACCTCAAAGCTCACGACGCTTGAGCACCGGGCTCCTATCTAATCTTACCTAAATATTAGTGGAATTTCTTATTATAATTTGTATACATAAACTTTTTATAATAAAAAGGTGAAGGGAAAAGTCCAAATCCTGAGTACATTTATTGATCTACCCAAGAAATTGTCGCGGCCACGAACGGTCTCAAGGGGAACACTAGACCTTCGTGGTGGACTGGTAGGATTCTCAGTGTTAGAAAGTTGTAAAACACCGATTCTATCATTTGCATTTAAAGAACAACGAATAGTTTGTTCACGCTCCCAAGTAAGCTCTGGTAGAAGTCAAAATATAGGTTTTATATACACGAGCGCTTAACTAATTTATGGGCGTACTGACAGGGTGTGAAGACACCGATATAGAGAACGATAGCCAAGAACAACAAGTATTTATATACCGCCAGAGGATAATTATATCACAACAAGGTTAATTCACATCGGGGCCACCATTTATGTGTACCAGGGTTCGAATCTCAATGTAGCCACCATTTTATGGTTACAGATCCTTACCGCTTGCCACCATTTTATGTCAGCGGTGACATATCCTTCCGATTCAGTTATCAAATTATGTGCGTGACGCGGGGTATCGCATGTCACAGGCCGACAACAATTATGTCGCGCGTGCACATTCCACCATTTAATGTCGCCAAAGTATGCCTTGGTGGAGGAGGTTGTTATTAGCACAATAATAATGAATAATAGCAAGAGGTAGCCTTGAAAAAGGCTGTTTATATAGGGACTTCAAATTAGTCCATGTCAAAGAGGAGCGATGCAGCTCAGATGATAGATGGTTAAGTAACATACAATTTCAATAACAACCGAGTGAGGGCGCAAAGGCGCAGATGTCCATCTCAAGCAAATAGGCTATCGAATGACCACTCGTCAAGGGGGACAGCTTTAGGGTCCCGTAACAATACAAATAACAAAAGCAAGGCGGTTTTCGTCAAAATGAGGACGAGTGTGGTCAGTACGCAAGAGAACAATGATCACAAGTATTATGACATTAGCGAGAAGGCGTTAGCGAGTTGGAATACCACTGCTATCAGCCAGTTCAGAATACTTAGCAAATTTGCATATCAAAACATATTATATCATTATAATTAAACACGAGATTACTGCTCGAATTAAAAGAGATCTAGGAAATCAAAAGTAATTAGCAATTCACACAAACGATATTTAAGCAACAAAAGGTTTCAAAGTAATTTTGAAACTACTTGGGAGGTGATCCCCTTTACAGTTAAGCGACTTGATGAAAAGATAATGCAAATGACAGTTACATGAAAATATTAATTAAACAGTGATAACCCACCTGAGGTCCGTGGTCCTACCTCCAGGCACTCCAAGTCGAGATGGGACGACTCCGGGGTTATCTTCGACGTTGCTGTAGCCGTTTCGTACGCACCAGGTAGCACAATCACTTAAAAGCACTAAAAACACTATTACGATAAAAATTCTCACTTGTACCTCGAGCGGCTGAAATACAAGAGCAGGATAGACGGACGATGATCAGGACTTCATGTAAGACAAGGTCGTCACTGAGCTTCGTACGGGATTAGAAGTCTTCGGAATATTTGGGACTTCGCACAGGCTGGTCTTCTCCTGGATGGATGATGGAATAGAGGTGAGACGAATGGTGAATGCAGTTCCCAGATTCGAACTACGTCCAACAGGATTTCATTCCACAGGTCATCTGCCTTCTCCAGTAGACTACAACATTGGGCACGTCGATACGAGGCGTTAATATAGATATTGAGAAAGATTATGAAACGTTCACCAAAAGGAAGTATTGAGATTGTTTTTGGAATGACGTAAACAACGCAAGTTCGAGTTAGGAAGAATTTTATTAGCTGGCTCGAATAAGTCCGTAGACTGAATACATTACAGGGTGACTTTCCTACATGAGGTCTTCGATGGATACGTAACTCAGCGTTAGCACAGGTTAACGAATATTGTTTTAGGAAGCGTTTAGGTACACAAAGGTTGAGCTAATGAGAGATCTTGAAAAGATCTGTGTAGAGCCAGTGCTCAGATTAGGTAAACAGAATCTGAGTAGAAGTAACTAAGTTTGTAGATTGGCTGTATACTCACAGTGAGAACAGAAGTACTGTCCAGTTGAGCACTTAGGATTGAATTAGCGATAACACACACTGCTCGTCTCCAATGATGAATCTTTATGAAATATCCGTGGTGGAAGGAATACCGTCCTTACGCCGTATGATGGAATTTAACAGTCACTGCCGACACAATAGCACAAGTCGGTGAGGGATGTATCAAAGTTTCTCCCGACCGAAGAACGGGCTATATCAAGAGTGTCAACGTTCCGGCGTAGTTCCAAGTTAGACTGTGGACGATAAGTCCATGTCTTGGAGTTTGATGGAACTTTAACTGAAGGAAGCATCAAGCGGGAGCTTGTGCCATTTCTAAAGGTGATCGGAATTCCCCCGAAGGGGGCAACGGGCGGAGGCCCGCGCCTCTTCGAAAAACTATCGAATAATCCCCCAATTAACTCACTTAATGAATCTAAAGAGAGATGTCCTCACTTTTTTGTTTGTCCTTATCATTCTCACACGGCACTAGGTTAGGGACGTGTGAAGGCAGGGGTAAGTCAGGGTTTTACCTGATTGGATTTCTAATTATTTATGAAACGAATTTAAGTTTCTGCGACTGCGTAAGCAGGCGGAGGGCGTATCCTAAAAGCTTCCTTTACATGGGAAAATTTCTTGATACAAAAACCCTGATAACCTGAGAAGGTTAACATTTGACCTCATGTGTACAAAGAGTCACTTTTAGTTACAGATAGTACAATTTACTAAGACAATTTTAATTACACCATGACTCTCCAAACACATTATATTTCTAATAAAATTTCAAGAGTTCAAAAGTTCAAACTTTGCAAGTGTGCTTTAAAATAATAATTTAGGTCTGTGACAATTTATATTACTAAAACGTCCAAAAACAGAGTGAATAATCAAATTTATAATCGAACACTTGTGGTTGTATTACAGGAAGATGAGACTCTGTGTCAGAGTTATTGAATATATTACTGGCTAGCAAAATAACCTTTTTAACCTTTAAGTTAACTAAATGAAAATCGGATTAATGCTGTCGTATCTATTTATTTTAAGAGTTGTGATAACCAAAAGTAGGAATCTATTACTTTCCTGTAGGCGGAAATATTATCTTCTCCAGACGAGAAAGGTTATAGTTTAACTGATTCTTGAGCAGACAGTCAGCTGGCTGGGAGGGATGAAGCAGACAGAATATTTCATCCAAGAAAAAAAATAAAGACAGCTGGAAAGAGCCGAATGAGCGCGAAGTGAATGACTAACATTTCCCTGTTCTCTCGCTTTTCCTTGTTTTAAGATTTAAGAAAAAATAAACTTGTCTACGCAATTAGAAAAATAATTGTCGATAATTGTTTGAGTAATTGTGGAGTGTGGCAAAAATTTTGGCGCCAATTGAGATGGCGCGTGTGGCACACTACAGTCGACGCCCCTTAAGGAAAAAAAAATTTTAGTTTGCTCCGACAAATCTAAACATTTTTTTTTTAACTTAGGGCTAATGGCAAATTAAATTTCAGAGTTGGCAACACTTTCATGTTAAATGAGTTTTTACTTTGGGTTGGCAACATTGACTTAACCTATGGTAGGTTGCAACACTGTTGTATGTTCGAGCAATACTACATACTAAAGTTAATTAAAATTGAAATAGTACATACCCTAACTCAATATAAGAGAACTCATATAAGTATATAGTGGCAATTTCATAATAAGTACATAAAACTAAGAAATGACACGATTAGTGAACTTTAAACTACATGATTGGATCATAAACTTAATGATATTAATCAATACGCTATACCTATAGACATTTACAAAGTATGTATATGAGCTTATACTAAAGGCATTAATTCCTTGAAACTTTTTAGCATTTCTACATATGTACCTTAAAATTTTACATGTAAATTTAAATGATATTCCTTTTAATAATAATTTCCAAAATTATTAAGATTTTCTGACAAATGTGCTTATAGAATAAAAATAATATGAGACCAAATAATTTGTAGGCGATAGCAATATCGAATTGTATTTGCAAAGATACAAAAACAAAAGGAAACAGAATTACCAAATTCTTGTTTATCTACGGAAACATAATAAGGAAGTAGACACATAGTTGACCTTACTGAACCCAAACAAACCATTAAGGGATAAGAGATGAACTTGACCTACTTTTAGACTTAACGGTACGTTTTTTTTTTTTTTAACTTTTTCTTTTAAAAAGAAACTACCCTAAACCATTAACACATTCAGCTTGGCCTCGAGCTGAAATAGGATATTTTCTACAGAGGGGTAAAACCACAGAAGATGAAAGAATTCAAGAATCTGTATATAGACGTATATATATATATTCTTCAGCTACACAACTAACCTTTGAGATTTTTTTTTTTTTTTTTAACTGTTTCTTGTCCCTACGTTAACGGAACCATTCTATGGAAACAGATGTTTCGAGATTGTACTTTCTACACATAGGACTAATATATTGTAATCGTAAATTACAGCTACCTTTTAGATGTACGTTTAACAAATTAATGATGCAATTTATAATTTCCTTGAATTAGACAGAATACTATTGTCACACTTTTATTCTTATACAATTAATATAACGTACGAGGTATTATAGACCTCCTAATTTGAAACGTTATCGTTTTCAATACGATTATTATTAGCATGGATGTTGTTGGCAACATTAATATTAATACTATTATTACTAGCAACAATGTTATGACGGCTATTTCTTATGCATATTGTTACTTTAATTATTTCGAATTTATAGCTACAAGCATTAGTATTATCAGTTTGTATCAATTGTTATAAAAAATATAATGAACCCTTCATAATTGATTTACAAAATGGCAAAGCTTACGAAATAACATGAAAATTAATTCTCTCACCGAAAGAGTTTTAGAGTACAGGTGAAAGACTTCTTGTACATTTATATGGGAAATATAAAATCACTATGCCACAATGATATTATGGAGATACAGAGCAAGAAATTACCGATATGAAAAAAATATAAGCTATTTATGCATTATGATCTTATGAATCCGTTAAATAATGCATAAATAAGTTAAGTAAGTTAATTGTTACTTTAATGATATTAACTTACGAGTAATTAAAGGAGATTTCTAAACAACAAACAATAGATAGTTCTAAAATTAATTAACATACTGACTTCTAGTATGGTTGAAATAAATTATATTCTTTGCGCGTGGGACGCAAGTTGCACAATTTTTGTTTCAATAGATTATTTTAGAAAGGGATGAATATGCCTTTCGTACTAATGACTCAACATAAATAAATCTACTAAAGTTTAATGATTAGGCAATTCATAGACACTTCTCGCTTGAAATAGTAATATTTGAGTTATAATTGAACATTTACAATTAACGATAAACTACTAATGTTTTTAATTCGCGAATAGCTAATTAAGGTGAGCTCGTCCACGCTACTGGACTAGGTGAGCGGTTAGAAGACATTTAAACTATCATAATATTTCTATAGGTATTGCCTATAATTAAGTATACATATTACCTTAAAAGCTTTTTCAACACATTATAACTACATTGTTAACAAGCATAGGCGATTATTTGAATCAATATTTGGTTTTCAATTAATCGGCATCAGATAAGGGTACTTAATCATACTAAATTCATACATTTTTCATCCTTGTTTAAGGGCACAAATTATACACAATTATATCGCTACACTTGAATTTCTTACTAAAATTCGCTTTACAATTAACCTCTAGATTAAATGATTTTCAATTACATATGGCGAGAGCTCGAGAATCCTTAAGTCACTGTTGTAGATCAAACAATTGATCTTCAAATAACAAATTAACGATAATTAACTTCAGATGAGAGAGTTTTACATTAAGATTTTCCTTTTTGAGAGGGGCGGCTAGGCTTTTTGAGTGAGATTGGATGACTTGTTACGATTAGTAATGATTGCATGAATTTTATTAGCAATTTTTGAGGCGTCTGATTTCAACGCAGAAAAAGATAATAATGGCTTAATTTAGTAGAACATTTAGACAAATACACAATTAACTCGGCCGTGGGCAACTTTACTAGGCTTTCTGGTGCGGACAACCTTTTACTTAAGGAAGAATGAATGGAACTGGTCATTGGTGCTCCTAAGATAACTAATACGTAATGAAATAACACATAAAACTAACTTCAATATGTCTGAAAGATTTTCTCGCTTGACACTAACCTTGGAGCGGATGGCGCTCGGAAACACTTTCATACAACAGAAAACTTACTCAGTATAGCAGGCCTGTTCAGAAGGGCCGCTAATTCGCACTTTTACCACATTTACATATTTCTGCAAAGGAAACAAGACACTTGGCCTCCTTTTCCCTTGCTTTTATTCGCCTTTTTATCGCATTTTTGCCTTCTGGGAGAAGACAGAGGGGCTGCAAGAAAATGCGCCCAGGTCGGTAAATTTACGGACCTATTGAATCAACATAAGCATGGCTGGACCTAGACTGACGCAAAGAGGTGTGGTCACTCCGAAAAGATGACGACAGCTGTTTTACGCGAGTAGGCAGCAATTCGCAATCGCTATTTCGAGGACAGTTCGAAGACACTGTCAATAGCAATTTAGCACAAAAGGGAGATATGTATTCTACATATCAAACGCAATTTACATGAATTTCTTCAAGATGCGAGGGGAGTACTACTTAACCCAAAACACTACAACTGAAAATTAGCGAGATTAGAAAATGAGCGGAAGCACCTGAGTTTGATAATTACGTCACATGGGCTGACGACTTTTTTACGTCCGACACAGTTGCAATTAGATTTTCGAATTATTACTTTTCACATTACTTTAATACTATACGGCCATTGCAATAAAAAGATTTAACTTGAGCGGTATACATTTTCATTAATTAATAGGTTTCAATATTCCTGAACAAACATACATGAATGCACGCAATTTCTCATTTCATGTCTAATAATACTCATAAATGGATACATTTTCATTAAAGAGTTCTACATTTGCCGTGAGGTTTAAATAACTTCTGTTTTTGGAAACGATTAAGAACGCTAAATCGTTGTACAACTTCAAAGATTTCAAAGGGTCATCCGTTTTGACACATTTAACTAAACGCAAATCAATAAGAGTTGATTCTAGGTGTTTGACAACAAGATTTTTGGCGACTAGCGGTAATAAAGCAACAATTTGTATTCTGGGATTCGGACCAGAGAATGCGAAAAGAACTGAAGGTCGTAACTCTTCATGATACTCAATTAAATTGGAGAGATAATGCAAAGACATGGTTTTGATGCCGTGGAATATAATTTCTGAACTATTCGCTAGGCTAGTCTGGAAATGCAATTCATACCATTTTCGGAATCGTAAGCCGCGTAGATTTTGAACAATTTCCTCTTGTTCTGTTAATCCGTAAGTGGGATTAAACAATTCAAATTTAGGCAAAACTGAACGTTGCGCAAGTAGGTACTTAAATGAAGAATCTTGCATGAGAACTTTGTCTTCTTTATAGACAGGATAATACAATTTATGATGTCCAAACATTTTGACAAACTAATTTTCCTTTCTCTCTCTCTCTATACTAAACTACTGAAATACGAACGAGTGACGAATAAATGAACGAACGAGTGGATATCGTCACATACATAAAACAAATTGACTTTCTCTCAATGATCAATGACTTAAGTAATTAAGTTTTACATGAATCAAATAACTACACTGACTTGATGAGTTAAGAATTCTCACGCCTCCGTTTTTCTTTAACTACTACTATTATACCTTCTTATTAATGTTACTAGGAAGAAGAAAGAAACTTCACCAGTTGAAAGAAAACAGATCGTTCTTCGAAAAGTTGCGGAGGGAAACAAGTATTTCTTTCCGCTGTATTCGTTTTTCTTTACAGCCGTGGTTTGACGGCGAACGCAAAAGGAGAGGCTTTCTGTCCAAAAGATTGAAAACTTCCTGTCGCGGTCAATGTTTTCCTTCCTATTTTCTTTCTAGGTGTGAACCTTCTTTGATCTTGTTTTTCTTGTATTTACAACTACCACGGGGGGGGGGGGGGTTGGAGAATAAACGAACAAGATGTTTCTGTGAGTGTTATCTTAACTTGAAAAGATTGGAACAATAAGTTCTGTTATGAAGTTATACCTAACTCTCTTTTTAAATTTGTAAAAAGATGTAAGATTACGTTTACGTCAACAAAGCAAAATGAGAGATTTGTTGTGTCTCTACCATACAACTATCTTGTGATTTCCAAATGAACAAAATCTTTTGAATTAGGTGTGCAAACTATTCAAAAACACACAACTTAACTTGATTTACTTTGAAACACACTTTCCTTAAATTTTAACTAAAATTACAAGATTAAATCAATACAGTATAACAATTTACAAGATAGATTAAATTTTTCGCTATCACAAGCTGTTACCAAAATTTACCAAAATTACACTTGTGATGCGGGTTCGCATGTCACGCGCTGCCACCATTTAATGGTCAGCGGTGACATATCCCTTCCGCTTGCCACCATTTAATGTCGCGGCCACGAACGGTCTCAAGGGGAACACTAGACCTTCGTGGTGGACTGGTAGGATTCTCAGTGTTAGAAAGTTGTAAAACACCGATTCTATCATTTGCATTTAAAGAACAACGAATAGTTTGTTCACGCTCCCAAGTAAGCTCTGGTAGAAGTCAAAATATAGGTTTTATATACACGAGCGCTTAACTAATTTATGGGCGTACTGACAGGGTGTGAAGACACCGATATAGAGAACGATAGCCAAGAACAACAAGTATTTATATACCGCCAGAGGATAATTATATCACAACAAGGTTAATTCACATCGGGGCCACCATTTATGTGTACCAGGGTTCGAATCTCAATGTAGCCACCATTTTATGGTTACAGATCCTTACCGCTTGCCACCATTTTATGTCAGCGGTGACATATCCTTCCGATTCAGTTATCAAATTATGTGCGTGACGCGGGGTATCGCATGTCACAGGCCGACAACAATTATGTCGCGCGTGCACATTCCACCATTTAATGTCGCCAAAGTATGCCTTGGTGGAGGAGGTTGTTATTAGCACAATAATAATGAATAATAGCAAGAGGTAGCCTTGAAAAAAGGCTGTTTATATAGGGACTTCAAATTAGTCCATGTCAAAGAGGAGCGATGCAGCTCAGATGATAGATGGTTAAGTAACATACAATTTCAATAACAACCGAGTGAGGGCGCAAAGGCGCAGATGTCCATCTCAAGCAAATAGGCTATCGAATGACCACTCGTCAAGGGGGACAGCTTTAGGGTCCCGTAACAATACAAATAACAAAAGCAAGGCGGTTTTCGTCAAAATGAGGACGAGTGTGGTCAGTACGCAAGAGAACAATGATCACAAGTATTATGACATTAGCGAGAAGGCGTTAGCGAGTTGGAATACCACTGCTATCAGCCAGTTCAGAATACTTAGCAAATTTGCATATCAAAACATATTATATCATTATAATTAAACACGAGATTACTGCTCGAATTAAAAGAGATCTAGGAAATCAAAAGTAATTAGCAATTCACACAAACGATATTTAAGCAACAAAAGGTTTCAAAGTAATTTTGAAACTACTTGGGAGGTGATCCCCTTTACAGTTAAGCGACTTGATGAAAAGATAATGCAAATGACAGTTACATGAAAATATTAATTAAACAGTGATAACCCACCTGAGGTCCGTGGTCCTACCTCCAGGCACTCCAAGTCGAGATGGGACGACTCCGGGGTTATCTTCGACGTTGCTGTAGCCGTTTCGTACGCACCAGGTAGCACAATCACTTAAAAGCACTAAAAACACTATTACGATAAAAATTCTCACTTGTACCTCGAGCGGCTGAAATACAAGAGCAGGATAGACGGACGATGATCAGGACTTCATGTAAGACAAGGTCGTCACTGAGCTTCGTACGGGATTAGAAGTCTTCGGAATATTTGGGACTTCGCACAGGCTGGTCTTCTCCTGGATGGATGATGGAATAGAGGTGAGACGAATGGTGAATGCAGTTCCCAGATTCGAACTACGTCCAACAGGATTTCATTCCACAGGTCATCTGCCTTCTCCAGTAGACTACAACATTGGGCACGTCGATACGAGGCGTTAATATAGATATTGAGAAAGATTATGAAACGTTCACCAAAAGGAAGTATTGAGATTGTTTTTGGAATGACGTAAACAACGCAAGTTCGAGTTAGGAAGAATTTTATTAGCTGGCTCGAATAAGTCCGTAGACTGAATACATTACAGGGTGACTTTCCTACATGAGGTCTTCGATGGATACGTAACTCAGCGTTAGCACAGGTTAACGAATATTGTTTTAGGAAGCGTTTAGGTACACAAAGGTTGAGCTAATGAGAGATCTTGAAAAGATCTGTGTAGAGCCAGTGCTCAGATTAGGTAAACAGAATCTGAGTAGAAGTAACTAAGTTTGTAGATTGGCTGTATACTCACAGTGAGAACAGAAGTACTGTCCAGTTGAGCACTTAGGATTGAATTAGCGATAACACACACTGCTCGTCTCCAATGATGAATCTTTATGAAATATCCGTGGTGGAAGGAATACCGTCCTTACGCCGTATGATGGAATTTAACAGTCACTGCCGACACAATAGCACAAGTCGGTGAGGGATGTATCAAAGTTTCTCCCGACCGAAGAACGGGCTATATCAAGAGTGTCAACGTTCCGGCGTAGTTCCAAGTTAGACTGTGGACGATAAGTCCATGTCTTGGAGTTTGATGGAACTTTAACTGAAGGAAGCATCAAGCGGGAGCTTGTGCCATTTCTAAAGGTGATCGGAATTCCCCCGAAGGGGGCAACGGGCGGAGGCCCGCGCCTCTTCGAAAAACTATCGAATAATCCCCCAATTAACTCACTTAATGAATCTAAAGAGAGATGTCCTCACTTTTTTGTTTGTCCTTATCATTCTCACACGGCACTAGGTTAGGGACGTGTGAAGGCAGGGGTAAGTCAGGGTTTTACCTGATTGGATTTCTAATTATTTATGAAACGAATTTAAGTTTCTGCGACTGCGTAAGCAGGCGGAGGGCGTATCCTAAAAGCTTCCTTTACATGGGAAAATTTCTTGATACAAAAACCCTGATAACCTGAGAAGGTTAACATTTGACCTCATGTGTACAAAGAGTCACTTTTAGTTACAGATAGTACAATTTACTAAGACAATTTTAATTACACCATGACTCTCCAAACACATTATATTTCTAATAAAATTTCAAGAGTTCAAAAGTTCAAACTTTGCAAGTGTGCTTTAAAATAATAATTTAGGTCTGTGACAATTTATATTACTAAAACGTCCAAAAACAGAGTGAATAATCAAATTTATAATCGAACACTTGTGGTTGTATTACAGGAAGATGAGACTCTGTGTCAGAGTTATTGAATATATTACTGGCTAGCAAAATAACCTTTTTAACCTTTAAGTTAACTAAATGAAAATCGGATTAATGCTGTCGTATCTATTTATTTTAAGAGTTGTGATAACCAAAAGTAGGAATCTATTACTTTCCTGTAGGCGGAAATATTATCTTCTCCAGACGAGAAAGGTTATAGTTTAACTGATTCTTGAGCAGACAGTCAGCTGGCTGGGAGGGATGAAGCAGACAGAATATTTCATCCAAGAAAAAAAATAAAGACAGCTGGAAAGAGCCGAATGAGCGCGAAGTGAATGACTAACATTTCCCTGTTCTCTCGCTTTTCCTTGTTTTAAGATTTAAGAAAAAATAAACTTGTCTACGCAATTAGAAAAATAATTGTCGATAATTGTTTGAGTAATTGTGGAGTGTGGCAAAAATTTTGGCGCCAATTGAGATGGCGCGTGTGGCACACTACAAAATTTTACAATACTAATAACAATTATATCAATGGCTCGCAACCGGAGTACCGCGGGGAATAGTGATAATTAGTTTTCAATACTTTAGACACTGTCAAGTATGCTATGCACCTACCTTAGTTTCCTTCTTCTGAGGGAAATATATTGTTATATCCTCCTTCCTGCAGCTACTCTCCTGATCTTTGTCGCTGTCGCGGCAGAGAATCGCGTACTCTTTCTTGTGAATATTTTGCAAGTGTTTCTTCAGCCCCGTTGTATTATTAGAATACATTTTCAATTCTATTTTCTTAGGCTTACATAATTTACAAATAGCCAACTCAGCATTCGTCGCAATTTCAAAGTAATCCTGGAACTTACTTTTACGCCCTGCTCTTTTGGGTGGATCAAGACTCGAACTTGCAGAAACAGTACTTGAATCCGTTCACTTTCAACTGGGTCCCCATTTGGCTCTTCTAAAATATCATCGCCACTATCAAAATTTACACATTTTGGTCGTTACCTTGAAGGGTGATTTTCCATTATAAAGATGTTTTTTATACAACCAAAAGCGCTTGTAAACAACAAAAGAACTCCTCACAACACAATACGACCCAATTTTTTCGGTTCGTTCGCGCTTGTAGCAATGTTGCATTATCGCATTTTTATCAACTTTCGCTTTCAACTTATATAGTGTTGCCACATCTAGAAAATAAAATTACTGACAGATATAGGGCCATTCCTACCATCTCCCACCAAACCTATAGGGTCATTCCTACCATCTCCCATCCATTGGCGGATTAAACCAAACGTCTTGGGAGGGGCTCTTTGTTGTGGAGTGGGATATGTTTACCGAAATCCCCCCCCAAAAAAGAAAGGTAAACGGATTCGGGAAAAAAGGGTAAAATATATAATTGCTGCGGAATTTTCACCAGAATGCCCCCTCCTCGAAAAGATTTTCTGTCTACAGGTCTGGTCATGGCTATGCTTTACTAAATATTTTGCTAGAAAAAATATCAGGTTAAATATTTTTAGAACGCTCATAATGTTTCTGTATTTTAGTAAAATGAATTAAACAAAGGGACAAAAGAACTTAGAAGTTACACTCAAAACACGCTTTTCGGCGAATACCACCCAAGGCGTATCTGTCGATATAATATTGTCGCGATCTACGACAATGTCCCTATGACATTTAAAAGTGCTAGTCCCTTCAGCCGCTTTTCGCCAGAACGAGATCGCAACCACGTTTTCAGTCGGTGCAATGTGGATTAAGATCGTTCTGCACTGGCCATGCTCGAATGCAGGGTTACAAGTTGAGTTGATGTTGAGTTAAACGTCCCTTCAGCAGCGAAGCTATATGAGACCTACTGATTAACGTGGAATCCGTACCACAGGGTTACAAGTATGAGCAGCAGTTTTCGAATAGTCACGTGAAGATCTTCGTCGCTGGTGGGCAAGGCCTCCAACGCAGTCCGTGATAGAGTTCCACCTTCTTCTTTAATTCTCTTCAATTTAGAAGTGCAGATTGCAAATTCAGAACTAAAGAGAGAAAATAGCATTTTTTCTTGAGTTCCGATAGTTTTGTAAAATCTTTCTGCTAGAATGCGGAAGTTGTTGCTCAGAGTTTAATCAGTTTCGCGTGTTGGCAATAAAATGTTGAGTCCGTATACATTGAAAACTTCCTGCGCAAGACGAGTTTTGAGATCCTCAACAACCGACTCTATAAACTGAATGTAGACAGTTCTTCAGTAGTAAGATGTCGTGTCATCTGCCCTGAAGTTCGTACGATGTGTTTGTCTTTGAGTGAGATGAGGAGTTTGAATCTGCACGTCGACACTAGCAGCCATTCTGGATATTGCTTCGAAGGTTGCCTTGAATTCTTTGCTGTTTGAACGCTTCTTGTTTAATGCTGCGATAGTGTCCTGAATGGCATCTGACGTTGCGTTCATGTCTAAATTTGTCTTCTGCAAAAGTCGATTGAGGGGAGGGTTATCGTGAGAACAACCTGAAGACAAGTAATAGTTACGATAAACTCGCTGTCGTGCAGGCAGAAGAAAGTGCCCATGCTTTGGCTGGCTGCTGTATCTAACTCGGACCACTTGGAACAAACTGTAGAACTTCACTTATTTATTGAAATTTCAAGTGAAATTGTAATACCGCGTCGTTACGTTCAACCCATCTCGTTTCACACAATGTCTCCAACTGGCCACTAACCGTAAGCTTAAGAACAATATTACGTTTTGAGATGCGGTGGAAAACGCAATGATCTTTTTCGTTGTTTCCAGACAGTTCCTAACGCACTGTACTGACGACGACCTGAAGATGGACAAGTTGAGGCTGTGACTACAATATGAACAGTGTAGCGCGTTTGAAGCCTCCTTCTGGATCTCCTGCACTGCCCGGCGACTTTGAGAGGTCGTGATAGCGCAACCATCTGTACCAATACCAACGCAGTAATTCGGGTCGAGTGAGAAATCTCGTAGCAAAGATAGAACAGTTTCTCCAATTTTCCCTCCAGTCAGTGAGAGTTTGGGTGGTTCTTTGTCTTCGGATTCCGAGCTCGAACCAATGTCCTCACCTTTCAGCTCTGCTGGTGGAGGATCAATGAAACCGAAGCAGTCTTCTCTTATTTCACCCATGTGTTCGTACCTTAGAATCAAAGACAGCTGAGATGTGTGCGACACGACCGTAGTTTCATCAAACATAATAGAATAAAACTGATCCTCTCGTACTCGATTGACAATTTTACAGGCGTGATTTCTCATCCAGAACCCTCAATGAGGGCATTTTGTGTGTTTTTATTGGCAAAAATGGTCCTTTTCGATGCTTTTGTCCATTGATTCTTTAAGAGATCGTCACTACAAGCCATTCTAAATTTGAGCAATTCTCGAAAATTGCCCTCGTTGAACGTAGTTTCTGCACCGTCACCACCTGAGGTCAATTATCCGCACAAGCATCGTCCCTGTGGCCTTGAAAAGCAATGCCTTGCCTTCCAAAGAATATCACATTTCGCAACATTAATTTCAGTTTGTCGCGATTTTGGATGACTTGTCTTCTTGACGAGTTGATTTGATTCTCGACTGATTTTACTGGTTCCCAGTAGTTTCTCAGAAACGCTTTTCCGACCTGAGGAGCGTTAATGTGATATTGTGCCTTGTTGTGAGTTTTTAAAATACCGTAGAAAGTAGCGAATTTCTTCAAAGGTTTAGTTCCAAGAGTTTGGAGGAGCACGTTTCTTCGATAGACCCCCAAAAAACCCGTTGCAAAAAGTGAGCAATATTTACAAAAAAGATCCCTCTCCTTATGGGAAAGAACCAGCCATGATTAGTTTTCCAGATGTTCTAGCCTCAAGTAACACCGTCCTTCTTCCTGAGATTTATCTGATATTATGACTCGAGTTATCGTTAGCGTAAACGCGACATGCCGGATAGATACTATTTTTAAATAGAATTTAAAGAATTAACCCTCTTTTGAAATAATGCAAGAACGATCCCAAACTTTCGTTCTTGTGGCGGTAAGCTACAAGTGGCAGTGTGTGTAATTCTAATATTTCAGAGGGCTCTTGGGGGGGCGATCGCCCCCCTCGCCCCTCCTTTAATCCGCCCCTGCTCCCACCAAAACTATAGGACCATCCTACCAAACCAGTGTTTGAATTAAATTTTCGAACTAGAGGGGGATGCTTTTGATAAATATATCCTACTTATACCATGTAAAAATATCATGTTATTCTGCGAGCCGGGCCGGGGATAAACTTTGACGAGAGGGGATTTCCCGCCATCCCCCAACATTAATCGCTAGTAGTAATGTGAAAAAGACAGAAACAAGAGAAATATCGCATTTCACAGCAATAGGGAGTCTTATTCGCTTTTCAGACCAAAAACAGAAGTTCATGTATGTGTTTGTGTCGCAAAATAAAGTCCTAAATCGATGCTGTAATAAATTTCCAATTTACAAAGCTTTTCTTTTTTAGTGATGTTTAGAAACTAAAGAAGGTTTTAATTCTGAAAATCAACCTTGAATAATAATAAATCTCATAAAATAACTATTGCCCCAATCACTTTTTTGTTCCTGGAGGCATTAACGCTCAACTTAGAAAATTCAATAAATGTAAAATCACTAAATATACAATTAAATGTAATTCATAAATGTTGCGAGACTGCGAGAAGTCTCGCGAGACTTCTCGTGCGAGACTTAACAGAGTCTCGTCTAGCGTCTCGTCTCGCGTCTTGCATAAAATTTTCAGTCTCGTCTCGTGTCTCGTATCGCAAATGCGAGACGAGACGCGAGACGAGACGAGACTTCTCGCATCTCGCGCGCATCCCTAAATATTATATACTGTAATTTCTTAGGCGCCAAAAGTTTTCTCTTCCTGAAGAAAGAAGTAAAAATAACACATATCAGAAACAAGTTCTTCGAACTTTGATCTAGAATTTATCAAGAAAGTGTTTCTGTTCCTCTCTGTCGTAATTTCCGTCCCATTTGACCCTTGATATCGCTCATTAACAAAAACAGGACACATGAACGCTATATACAGACATGCTCTTAGACAGAATCAGAGATAGGGAAAGGAAACGTGTTTTCATTCTTCTTCTTCTTCTTCTTCTTCTTCTTCTTCTTATTATTATTATTATTATTATTATTATTATTATTATTATTATTATTATTATTATTATTATTATTACAACAATTGGGTTTACAAGTAGGGTCCCATCTGTTTATCTTGCATGAGAGGCCCGCAGATATACTACGCTAATGGTATCCGTTATTCTGTGTTTGTCTCTCTTTCCGTTTCCTGTGATGTTAGGCGTTTATATTAAAGCTTTACATTATGTATCCTATTTTCTTATTTTCGAGTTTTTTTGAAAAAGGAAAGAAACTGCTTTCCTCTGATATCTATTTCTTACCATTCATCTTGTTTCGACTGCTTAAGTAAGATCATTTTGTAACTTTTTGTATCACCCATTTCCCTCACAGTAATAAAACCGTCATTCTGAATAATTTACTTTATTCTCTTTTTTGCAGTTTGCCACACTGATATATGTGTAACAGAATTGAGGTTTGGTCCAACAGAACGACCGAGTTTTTTGGTTGCCTACTATTGCAGGAAAAGGAGAATTGCAGGTGGTAATGCACTTTTGGATTCGCGTATACAAAACTTACTTTTGAATATAAATTATTAAAACACCGTCGTAACATCAGCTTCACAAATGGAACATGCTGCACGTAAGTAGAATCAGTTTCGAAATTAGTGTACTCAGTGCGTTGAGGCTTGAGCCGGAACAGCTTTCTCTGGTTACGCCACTAAGCCAATGTCTTGCTTCGTGGACGATAATAAGGTGCTAAGGATTTGTAATTTTGTACTGAATTCTTCTAATTCACAACGATATAGAGTATATGTGTGCACTCTGTTCTATATTCTAAGGTCAGCTACTGTATGCTGAATTTCTGTTTAGGACAAATTTAGCTACAATTTCACACGGAGCTTGTGCTCAACCGTTTTTGTATAATGTTCCTTGTGTTATCTCGAGATTGCTAATGCCGCACAAACATATGAAACAGAAAGAAGAAGAAGAAGATAATTATCATAAGAGAGATTTTATTTTTAATGAAAACCAGTCACCGTGGGAATGGAGTAACCACGGCATATGATAAGGAACCTCCACATATCAGATTGTGTGAGATGAGATCTTCTGATGGCGAGACCCACTGGCGCTCTGCTCTATAACAAAGATTCCCCTGTCTTCTCGACTCTTCTTTAACAAGTTCACTCTTCGATGGTCACAAACCCGCAGCATTTACTTGTATGCATATGAAATACTATCTACGTATGTTCGTATTTGCATATATGAGCGTTTGACTAATGCTTGGTTGTTTTCGTAGAAGATTTTTTTTTCTACTCGGTCTACGTTTCTGCAGTAGATTAACTTCGATTTCATTCCCCTCGTGTGGATTGTTTTAGCTATACTGCAAAAAATATTATTACCCCAAATTTTCTTTCACCCTAATTTTACCACAAATTTATTACAGTCTCGGATGACAAATACTGATCTCAGTCTTAGTCTCGTCCCGAATAGTGGGTTTCTTCGTTACTAAGCGGTTAGAGCACGCGCCTTTGGCGTGGGAAGACCCGGGTTCGACTCCTGGCGGGAGCTCATGTGGTTCTTATTCCACGTTAATCAGTAGATTTTGTCTGATATAGCTTCGCTGCTGAAAGGGACGTTAAATTGAAAATCAACTCAACTCGTCCCGAATATAAAATAATCGTATCGGTCTGGTCTCGATCAACATATATTTGTCTCGATCTCGCTCTCGAGGACCAAGTCTCGATTTCTTTTAAATAATCTCGAAATAAATTGGGGATTAGGATTAGGAATTAGATTTCTAGGCTTTCGGCATCTATGGCCATGTTAGCCCGTCACGTATAAAGGATGGCGTCTCTCGGTGATCACACTATCTGAGGAAAGAAACGAAGAAAGTTATGGAGAAGGAAGGAGCGGCCTGGGACCTGTGTGTTAGGTACAATCCTGGTATGAATTCCTGTGCATTTGCTGGGTGTTAATGAGGAAAAACAAGGAAAACCTCACTCAGGGTGGCTGGCCTAAAAAAGCTTTTACATTTTGACAACCGAGTGTCCTCACCGGGAATCGAACCCGGGACCGTTCGCATCAAAAACGAGAGCGTTACCCATTGGAAATAAATTGTACGATATTAAAGAAGCATAAGTAATATCACATTACAGCATAACACTTCTGCTATTTATTTTTTAGTTCATTCTGGACTATAAAACTAATGTTCGCAGGTTCAATCTCCATTGGGTGTATTAAATCTTGGATGATACCCGAACAATGATTCAAATCCCACTTTAAGCAAAACATTTTGTATAATTTATCCTCGACATCGAAAAAGGACAATAAACTCTAATAAATCAACTTCAGAACTTTACATTACTCTATAGTCTACTGGATAGCGCACGTGTCTTTGGTGTAGAGGATCCCGGGTTTGATTCCCAGTTAGAAGCATTGAACAAGTTGAATGCATTACGTGATTTCGATTCCACTTTAAACTGTAGGTCCATGTCTCTTGTAGCCTCAGTGCTGAAAGGAAAGATAATTTTCAATCCAATCAGTCCATTAATGTACACTACTTTTCATCTTGACGCTTATAACCAATTCTCTGGTCTAATCTGAATTTCCTCATTTCATAACCTTACCCTACCCTATTTTGGAATTCCTGCTCCTACTTTTTTCCAATCTTGACATTTTATCCTCAGTTTCAGAACAGAGTTGTTAGTTATTACTCTTACTATTTACACGAGCAATTAATTGCACTAAAACAACGAGATTTTTTTTTTAAAACGTTACTTTTCTGGGAGAATTCCTAAGTTATGTGGGAAAATAGTATTGGGAAGAAGGAACCTAGTACGTTTGCTTTACAAAACTAGGTTACGAAACATTTCGGCCACATGGACTTGGATTCTTTTAAATTACTTTAAAGTGAATAAAATATGTTAAATCCCAACTTTAAAATACGTGTTGTTCAAAGCATTTTCTATATATATACCTATTTACCAAGTGATGACTGGTGGTATTCGCTCCCCTTTCTCCCTTGAATACGCCTGTGGCTGCTACCATCAAAGGGCAAACAATCCATTATCTTACTTATAACATAACATGCAACGAATTGTGAGTGAAAAGTGAAATTTCAGTAATTTTTGTTATAACTTGTTACATAGATTCAGCCTGATTGGATCTGTCTATGGATTAATTCCTTAAAGCATTTACTGAGAGTTGAATGTAGATAACACAAAATTATCTTTTGTTTTCTGAGGCGATGAATCATCGGATTCTTGAAGCCATAGAATTAAAAAAAAAAAAATCACATTGTAGGATTATATACAGTACGTAGGTCCCGTTTCGACTATTGACGGAAGGGTCATATTTAACTACAATTCTATCACTTTGAGGGAAGGGAACACATCTAATGTCTTAATTCTTATGTAGCAGATTTGGTAAATTTCTTTTCTGTAGCTTGCAAGGATAAAATAGTAATTTTTGTCAAGGTGACTTCCTTCAAGACCTGCCATTACGGAGACCTGCTCCTAAGTGTCAGTTTTAAGGAAATATACAAACTAAACAAGTTTGTAAAAATGAGATACGTACAGAATTTTCAATTACTTAATTATATTGGACAAAAAAACTGTTAATAGATACAGCAATAAATAACATTTGCCCCTATTATTTATTTTAAACCAACGATAAATTGTGTGGAAACAACATACTGACAATAAAAGCCCGTAGCAACTCGAGATATCTTTTATGCAAATATAAGACTAACTGTTAAGAACAAAAATCTTCCTTCGCCATGTTCCCTCCATGGTTGTGAAGCTACTGTGTTTCAAACCTTGACTTACAGGCTTTAATCATAGCAATCATAGGCTATAACCTAAACACGCGCCAGGGTCACAGAATATGGCTGTTGCAAGCCGAATCTTTTTCTTTTAAATGATGCAGGGTAAATTGTCGTGGCCAGGCCTCGACCAAGCATGAAAATGACCTCTTTGGTACATTTAGACTCATTATGGATCCCGTGTCCCTAATTGCTGTTGATTGGCCGAGATAATTGAAGCTGCGTCACGGTTTAGTGATTTTGTGTCGTTGTCGAGAGACAATTTAAGTTCCATTTTATGAGTTTTTCTTTTTTGGTTACATTCTTCTCTTCTTCATCTTTCTCATTTCTTTTTATTATAACGTGCTTTCGTTCCGCGACTCTTAGAGAGAAAAGGCATGGTCCACAAATTATAACGTACTTCACAAAAGCAAGGAAAATTATTTTTCCACTAAAAACACAGCCAAAAGCGCTTTTGTTCTCGACAGAACACGACGCTAGCTTGAGACATTTTTCTCAAAAAAACAAGAAATTCCTTCCCTTATCTTCTTCGTCACAAGATTCAGGACACAGAAATCAAATTCAAACGAAATTATAGCTCGTATTTACATTCGATATTTTTACGCAACGCGAAATTTCGTGCACGATAAAAACGTTTATCATGGTTGAAACAGCATCTTATGGCATTATAATTGAACTAGCGAATAGCGAAAAAGAGAAAAAAAGGGGGAAGATATTAAACTGTGGTGATTTTTAAAAAGGAACGCGGTATCGAAATTCATGAATTATTACTTAAAGCATAACTACAGGCTATAATGATTTATATCCTAATAGTACTTGTTTTTGCTGATAAAAATCTGAGAAGAAAGAATGTAAATAGCTTTTCAGATATTTTGAGTGAAAGATCACACAGCATAATAATCAGAAAGGTATATGATTGTTTATAATGTTGGCATGCGCGTAAAATTCTCACAAAACAGTTCCTAAAACGCGTGCTACACCTTACACATGTTTTAGAGTATGAATCATTGACTTGTGGATCAACTAAAATGAAAATATAAAATACTTTTCAGTCTTTTTCTTTTTTGATTTAGGAAATCATTAAAAGAAACGAAAGAAAGCGATGATTCTAAAGTATCGCATAGATGTAAGATTTTATTTCGGTAATATTGGTATTTTTGATTATAGTGTCCAGAAAATAATTATATGCAACATGATTTTATCTTCTCCATCTTGTTATTTCGTCATTTTTTCTTTCCAAATGTTTGGGTTTTATATCTTTTCCATGAAGGCTATATATTATAAACTTCCACAGATTGTTATAATCATAGATTTTTGTATTATTATTTTTTTTAAAAAAAATCACGACTATTACGCACGAAATGCTAACAAAAATAAAAATACATATTAAATCACGTGAAGGAAAGTAAGTTCAAGAAAATGTGATGAATTTATATGTCATATAATAAAAATTTACGAGTACAGTAGTCAAGAAGAACGTTCTGAAGACAAGGTAACACACTGCAAAAAATAAATAAATAAAATAAAATAAAATAAAAAATAAAAATAAAAAATGAAGACAGAAAGAAACTACTTTTAGACAGGAGACTTTACACATTACTGACACTCTTTGAACACCTGTAGATTACACATATTCACCCCTTTTAGATACTGTGTTTTTCAAGTATGTCACATATGTATGTACAAAATGTGCAAAATGTACGTCATAACTTCGTTTTCGAACTGTTTGCCGAGAAGAAGTGTTTTAAATATGTCATACTTGATACTGTTTTTAGAGAATTAAGGTTTCGGACATGCAAAGGACACTTAAATACTATTTTGTCAATTTTTTCCCTCAACAACAATACTAAAAGTGTTTAAATTTGGCTTGACCAATGCGTGGAGTAACAGTATTTCAACAAGCAAAGAAAGCGTAACAAAAGTGTTTAAATAGTATTTTATTTTTTACAGTGCAGATTCGGAATCGGAATCTGACTTTATTGTTATATTTACAACAGTCTTCAAAGTTTGATCTTCATATATTTGCATAGCCAACAACATATAATGGATTTGCTATAGTATGATATATATATATATATATATATATATATATATATATATATATATATATATATATATATATATAGTACTGACAGCAAAAACAGGAGACCCGAGAAGCTATCAATTTTTACTGCAACGTATAAGCATAGCCATACAAAACGGCAATGCTGTCAGTATTTTGAGTTCCTTCCCTTCTTCCCAAAAACTAGAAGAAATTTTTTACCTCAGATAGAACACTTTAACCAGGCATAAGGAGAACACGTGTCAAATTAGATTAATAATTATTGTAAAAACTGAAATCGACTTGAAAATGTTACATGTATTCTGATTATAATTTTAAATTATAGTATGTAATAACAACTGAACATTATATCAGAAAAATAATTGAGAATTTGTTTTTTTTATGATACAATTATTTAAATATCTTCTAAACATTGACTCAGAAGCAAGCTATTTTAATGTCTCAAAAATATAGATATAAATGTACGATCTTCTCAAAATAAGTCAGATAAAAGTATTGCGTTCATGTGTGTTGTCCTTACTCAGAATTTATTATTACTAATTGTAGTAAAAGTGAACGAATGCTGCAAGTAAACAAAAGAATATATTTAAATTAATATAGTAAGAAAGGAGAAACATGGATTAATAATAATTATATATGACGTAAAAGAAAAGAGTAGAGGAAAAATAAATTACATTTAAGATAATTTAATAATATGTATATTAATTACTAAGTAGGCAGAGTTGTATATTTACCACATATTGCAATAATCTTCCGAAGGACGCGATGTGTAGAATCATGTTGAAGCTAGAAAATAAAAGGAAACATTAAAATGTACGTAAATACAGCTACAAGTCCCATTGAACAAAACCATTATCAAGAAACTTGTGAAGGAAAAGCAATGTCAACCATCACAATGAGTTTCGCTTTTGTTCTTACTTGATATGTTTTTGAACTCGATCTTATATGTAAAATAGCATTTTGTACTCATTTCTTATAATTTTGTAAAACATTTAATTTGCATAATTATTTTTTTAATAAAATAGAAATCTTGTATACGAATAGGGTAGATAAAATGTCAAACACGTAGGGTTTTGAAGTTTGCTAAAGCTAAGATGTAAATGCTTATTACAAATTGTATTTTATTCATAATTTCAGATTTTATTTCTGTAATAGCTTGCGCCCCCTTGCTCGCTCTTCAACACCCCCAGGTCGAGAACCAATTATTTAACATATGCTTTAACTCTTACAAATATCTAACTGTAAGCTTAAAGTGCAAATTATGTGAAGGATGGTGGGTAAGCTCCAACTGTGATTAATACGTAATAATGATTTCTATTTACAATATAATTCCCCAGAGAGTTCTTTAAATTAACAACGTTTCCGCTCCTAAATAATAATTATACGGGATGGCACACGAAAAACCCGGCACGTCACGACCATATACAAAAATACATACAAAGCGCAAAGGTTTGGTTAGTGAAATGCGCTTACTTTACTTACTTACGTACTTACTTTATTTACTGAAGTGATCTTGTCTTGTCTGTCTTTTACAGTAGATGCTGAAAATGATCACCTTGTTTCAATGCAATTTTGTGCGCGCACTAACATGTTATTATACATTTTGCGCAACTCTGCCTCATCAATTGCCAAAATCTCATTACGAATATTGTTCTTCAAGTCTTATAATCTTTTGGAGAATCTTTTGGATTCGAATCTTTCATGAATTCGTTTTAGTGACTCGCGTGAAGTGTGACAGGTCGCCCCATCCTGTCGAAAGAAGGCATAAGAACGTCCATGGGGCGTCAACTGAGAGTAAAATTCGTCAAATATTCGCATATACATATCACTGTTTACTCTTGTTTAAAAAAAAACTATGGGACCCATAATCCGACTTGCTGACACAGCATACCAGACTCCTATTGTCTGATTGTTAAGAGGCTCCTCATGAATTTTATGGGGATTGGTTGTTGACCAGTATCTGCTGTTTTGGGTATTTACATGTCCTGTCAGATAGAACCAGGCTTCATCACTCATAAAATACAGCATTGGGTCCAAGATTCCATTTTTGAACCATTTCAAGTAACCACTTGCAGTAATTCACACGTTTTTGCTTATTTCCCTCCTTCAGTTCTTGTACACATGTCACTTTGTACGGCTTCATCGGTAGATATTTTAAGACACGTTAACAAGACTTACGCGAAATGTTCACTTGTTACGACAATTTCCGTTGGACTCTGGACCGACCATTCGTACTTGAATATCCGCGATCACAGCAGGTGTACGGACAGACGGACTTCATTTTTTTATTTTTTTTTTCTTCTACACTGCACCTGTAGTACGCCACTTCTTCACCAAATCATGTATCCTGCTCATTGCCGGTACGGAAACGCCAGGAAACTTCCTTGCAAAAATGTTCTCTGTTTCCTTAAATGAACTGGTAGACACACACGCCTTCACAATAGCGATTCTCTCTTGTAGGAAATACATATCGCTGAGAGTTATTTCATACGTCTTAACAAAGTTTTCACGGCTTTCATACTGAAAACTGAAAACACACTACACAAACGTTGTCGCAACAATAGACTATAAAATAAAGTCGCAACAATAGACGATAATGCGCAGTCTGCCTGTTTTTCGTGCGCCACCCGGTATATTTTGTTTTTCAAAATAAATTACATACTTGAAATAAGCTGAAGCAACACAACAATTTTAATGTACTACTTACTCGTAATTTAATTATTACGAATACGGAGAAAAAGCTCCTTTATGCATGTTAACCAAACAAAATGAGTATTTTAGCATGTAGGCTGTCATCAGAAAATGAAGTTAGAACGGGAGTCCGTTTGGTAGATTCAAGGGATTAATGAAAAATTTGATTGGGAAACATTTATGGTCCTTAACTGTAAATTTGATTAGTTATTATTGTAAAACCTTCTGGTAGGTAGAACTGGTAATAAAAACAAGGTCCGGAATATACTCCCACTACCTGTTTTATCATATAAAAATTTACTATATAACAAGTATTTACAGAAAGTACTACAAAATTGTTTTTCTCTAAATTATCAGATTGAAATTAGGTAGTCTTTGACCGTGACGCCGAGGACAGGGTCTCCACAGAGCCCCGAAGCAACTGAGGTAGGATTCCCAACAGAGTCCCGAAGCAGGCTAATCCAGGTGGAAAGGAATAGCTAAGAGTCCCGTGGCAAATCAGAGGCTTTGGGTTAGGTTATCCTAATGCTAAGAAGCAAGCAGTAGGAGAGACGGGAACGCGGCAGAAGTCCTAAACGGCAGAAGTCCTAAAAGGCAGAAGTCCTAAACGGCATTAGACCTAAAATGCACAAGTCCTAAAAATTATTTCGCGGCACAAGTCCTAAATGGCAGAAGTCCTAAAAGGCAGAAGTCCTAAAAGGCACAAGTCCTAAAAATCATATCGCGGCAGAAGTCCTAAACGGCAGAGGTCCTAAAAGGCAGAGATCCTAAACGGCAGAAGTCCTAAAAATCATTCCGAGGCAGAAGTCCTAAAAGGCAGAAGTCCTAAACGGCAGAAGTCCTAAACTGCTAGGGATGCGTTCGAGTCGAGTCGAGACAGAATTTTCCTGACAAAATTCGAGTCGAGACACAGCTCTTCCAATAGAAAAATATATATTTTTCGAGTCGAGACATCACTTTTACAGCACATTTTCGAGTCGAGACAGTCTCAAATCTTGTCTCGTGCGCATCCCTATAAACTGCAGAAGTCCTAAAAATCTCTTGTGGCGCTACCATCGCGTCCGTAAGAAGAATACTATCAATCTGTTAGTCAAAGTTTTAGATATACTGTTTCATATTACAGAGCCTTAGATCTTACAAGTTATTTGTATAAATACATATTCTATCGTTCTGAAATAATAAATAAATAAATAAATGAAGCCTATTGTCCTTTCTTACTCTTTCCATGATATATTTCTATGTTGACAAAATTTTAACTTTCTACTAAATGTGATTCCCAGATCTTTCATAATGTCTGTTTTTCTCTATTTTCACACCATTGACTTCATATTAGTAATATTGTGTTTTAGTTATGTACGTCATAAATTTTGCTTTCCTTGTGTTGTTTTGAAGTAAATTATCTATTTCTTGTACAGAAGTCTTTCTGTAGCAAATAATTGTCATACTCGTAATTAACTACTCCTGGGATACGGCTGTTTCGGTGTAGGACGTTTTGGTGCAAGGCGTTTCGGTGTACGGATTGCTCGGTGTAAGGACGTTTAGGTGTGAGGCTGGTTTGGTGTAAAAGTTCTAATGTTTACCAGTAGCGTAGCGTGGTATTCCGAAATGGGGATGCCAAAATTAGTCACTTATGCGGTACAATACTACTAAAATCAGTAATACATAGCTATACCGATGGGAAATATAGGGTTGTAAAAAATTTAGGGGGGAGACCCGATAATTGGTGGCCTAGTGGGGCATACAGAAGCAAATGCGTGGATTACGTCAGAAGCCAATAAGCAATTGTCTCAGCTTCTTACCACTACCGTGTGACAAGAAAACTCGGCCCCGCTGTTGTCTGAACATTCTTTCCAGTATAGTTCCCTTTATTTCTTTCTCGTGGGCAGCTTCTTTCTCCGCATACCATACTTCAATCTCGTTCTTTAAAAAGTCACCATTAGAAATTTGTCATCTTGAGTCCGAAACTCAGACGCCCATTCGTGAATATGAGCCTGAGTGCATACGTGTATCATTTGAAGATGTAAATAGAAAACACTTAAACCAACTCTGGGGGCCTGTTTCTGATAGGGATGCGTTCGAGTCGAGTCGAGACAGAATTTTCCTGACAAAATTCGAGTCGAGACACAGCTCTTCAAATAGAAAAATATATATTTTTCGAGTCGAGACAGTCTCAAATCTTGTCTCGTGCGCATCCCTAGTTTCTGAGTATGTATTTCGTTGTCAGATATCCAGATACTGAAGGCAGGGGCGCAAATCTGTCTTCAACATTCAGGGAACGGGTAAGACCGTTCCCATTTTTTAAAGCGATGTTCAAAATATTTATGAAGTTGAAAAACAATGCTGTGGAGGATCAGAGTTGTCTTCAACATTTGGAGGAGGGCAGATTTGAGGGAGAAGGGCATATTTGAGGCTTACTCTGGAGGGAGGGGTGATGAAACTCATATTACGGTAGATGAATCTGATTTCTGAGGTGAACCTGTTGTATATTATATACCAGGCGATGTAGATAAAATTGTGATACGTATCAAGTGTCGTGAACACATTCTGAAATCTGAATACATGCATATTTATAATTGATATGTTTCTATTTACGCATCCACAATGATCCACATTAAAAATTTAGAACACATGTTTTGTCATAATATAAATAATGACTCCCCCAAAACTATGAAAGAAAATCAACTATGTATGGCGCAACAATATTCTTATTTGAGCAAAATTATGATGATCACAATAGCATTATAGGAATCGTTACAGGAATTAAACAAATAGTTGAAAATAGACTAATAATAATAAATGATAATGAAATATTAAAAAACACGATTCTTTTTCTAAAATGAAACTAGTCAAGGGAAACAATTTCATCCCGCTTTCCTTTGTGTCATTCGGATACAAATCATCACAATTTCAAATCGGGTGGAGGGGACATGTCCCCCTCATCTCCTCGGGATATGTGCTAATGACTGAAGGGCCCAAGCAATCTTTGCGAGGGGCGAGAATGCTGGCTCTCTTGGTCTACCAGATCTGTGACCGTGATTCTACAGAATGCTTTATATTTTTGCTTGTGTGTGAGAGCTCCCTCAAAGAGTTTCTGGCCACGCCACTGGACATACTATGTATTTATGATGAAGATTAATAGTTTGCCTTTAATTACGATTACAATCACGATGCATTTAGTTACGATTAAAGCATAACTATTTTTATATTATTATTTACATAACCGACATGCTTCAAAAAGGCATTGAGCTAGCCATTTCTGTTTTATTCTCTTTCCTTGACGTTAGCGCTCGTACGTTCTGTACAGAAACTATAGCTTAGTTCAAAACAGATGGAGTTGGAAATACTTGAAGATATGCCAGCGTATATCTAAAGCAAAATGTAGAGTTGCAAGGGGTGAAGGGAGTAAAGAAAGCAAGTAGTTGCGCATGCGCACTCCACAGACAGCAGACGAAAACCCCGTTTCGTGCAGTAGGCTTGGATGCCCAAGGAACATAGCATACGACAAGAGGAAAGATAGAAAATGTGCATCTGAGTGGCGCGCATGCGTAGGTTCCACTTATCAAAGTAAGGCGAGAGAGCACATCCAGAAGATTGCAGTGGAAATAATTGTAATAATTACAAGCAAACAATTTATATACAATGAAATAAGTATTTTTTTTCTTATTAATAGGGGATGCCGGGCATACCGGCGTTCCCTTACGCTACGCCGCTGATGTTTACACCGAAACGTCCACTCTTCAAAATGAAAATTATTCGTTAGGGAGAAATAAATTCACGAAGTAGAATATATAAATTAATAAATAAAATAAAAATTAAATGTTCCTGTAATTGGCAAGGGTTACTTATTTATAGTGAGTCCCCTCGCTTCAGTCTATGTCAGAACTTCTTATATCCTCAAATGTTATAATTATTAATTGATTGGGAAAACGTTTTACGGTAATGATATATAGTAAAAAAGTGTGTGATGCATAAACATTGTGTACACCACACACACCTTATTACGGCAATAACTGTGCACAAATCGCAAAATGCTGCACAATCTTTGAAAGAAAATTTTCAAACACAGGTGGTTTTTCTTCCAATAACCGCTTTTATATCATGCATACCCAATAAGATTAGCAAATCTAGGAAAAGAAAACTGATTATGAATCAGTGATGAGATCTTAATTATATTATTACGGAGATGTAAATTCATGTTATAGTTGTAGAGAAGGACAGTGTCAGAAAAAAGTCTCAAGAAAATTTTTAACGGCCTAAAGAACACAAAAAGATGCTGAATCCTACCAGTTGTTCCTGCAGAAATTGTTTCTATTATGAGTTACTCTTTTGTTCTTAAAATAGGTCAAAGTTGAATTGTGACCACTCCACGAAACTAATAACAAAATGGACTTCGCATTAGAGGCTTGAAGAAAAATCTCTTGGAACCATGATCTCACAAGACTTGATGTTAATTTTTCCGGATTTGATGCTTGGTTGTGTTGGACTATAAGACCAAATGTTCCATTGTTTTCCTACAAAACAATTAAAAGTGGTGATAACGAAACACTATTTGCAGAAATTAAAGGCTGTATGATGTAGCTACGAGTCATAGAATTTACTGACTGTATCACACTTTCTACTGTTTGTGTCCCTGTAAACACTAGAGTACGTCCCGTCTGCATTTAAAAATTAAACCTATTGATCAGAGTTATAAATATTTAATTTTCCAATATGTGTTGCTTCACATTCGCGACAAATGCATTGGCATTGGCTTCTAACTTTTTGGCTATAGATTTAATCAAACGTCCTGTTAAAATAAGTACAAAAAGGGGTTTCAAATCAGTCTGCACCTTCTCTCAGTAGCCCCTGCCAATTATAATTGTTCTTGGCTAACCAGAAGACTATTTGTAATTGTAATCATCATATTGGATCCGCCAATTTGAATTTTGTAATTTCAACGTCAGGCTCTGAATCACCTGTCCTAAAACCTCCTTGACAGTAAGCTGGTCGTATCATTTAATCTTCTATTTTAATGATTGCTTTCTGTTTATGCTTGGAGGCCACCTCAAACGTTCAAAGAGTGGTTTCTACCCTTAAACCCGCACCATTGCCAAAAATAAAATTTAAAAAAAGTGACGATTATTTTTTGATATTCTACAAGTATGCAACGTTTCATTCAAATCAGTAAATTACACTTCCGTAAGTCTCCTTGTTAGTGCTGTTCAAATGGAAAAAATAAGTTAATTGGCGGATATGAAGTCAGAACAAAGAAAAAATACGCCGATGTTACGAAGAGACTGAACAACGTTTGTGAAAATTACAAATCTGACGATGTGATTACAGTCTTAAAAGGAATTGTGTACAATTTTAGATTCTTAGTTGAGTGATTCTATGTAATTATATTTTTTTCAACAAAATTCCTTTGAGTTGATTCTGAGTTTAACGTCCCGTTTAGCAGTGAGGCTATATGAGACGTCCACATACTGATTAACGTGGAATCCGAACCACATGAGCTCTCACCGGAAATCGAACCCGGGTCTCCCACGCCAAAAATTCCTTTGAGGTATTATTCAGTTTGTATATATTATTACTGTGTCTCAGGAATTTTGTACAATATATTTATTTCAATTTAGAAATAATGCTGAATATTTTGCAGTAAATTTGATTATTATTCTATAAAACTCGCCTATGGACATCTCTGAATAGAAATTATTGTTGCGAATGGATTGGTGTTGTATTATCATCCTGTCTCAATAACAATGAGACTCAATAACAATGTTAATCAGTTTACACTATTCCCGAGTGGCTACACTATGACACTTCATGCCTGTTCTATACAAGCATATGATTAATGCAATCAAATATTAGGCTATACACCGAAACGTCCTTTACAGCAAGCGTCCTTACACCGAACCGTCCTTACACCGTAGCGTCCGTACACCGAAACATCCGTGCACCGAAACGTCCCACACTGAAACATCCTAAACCCTTACTCGTTATCATTATTAATAATAATTTTAGTGTTACTAACATAGTTGTTACCGTTGGAATTAAATACGTTCATATTGGTATTGTGGCAACTACTTAGTACTGAAATGCTTTATCGTATATTTAAGTCTGTAGTTTGTAGCAGGGTGGCCATAGAAGTTAATGGCTTATAGCCCATAGTGCGTCACTGAAATTTTAGAGGATCTTTGAAAAGCAACTTAATTGAAATTAATGAGAAGTATATATTTAAAATACATTTATTTAATACAAGAACATTACGTTTAATCAATTCCGCAACCATGGTTGAGGAAGGGATGTATTAAAGTACGAACCATTGAAATAGTGCAGAAGCAATAGCTGAGTTTTTTTTATAAACATATATATATATATAACTGAAAGTATACTAGAATGTAACTAACTAGACTAGAAATGAAAGAATGTAACTATATATATAAATGAAAGTAACTATATTTGTAACTTAACAACACTTGAACCACCAGACTGATCTCGACAAAAACTTTCAACATAGATGAGGTTCGGGCCTGAGATGGTTTTATCATTTCACTTTGAAGGTGCAACTTGGAGGAAGGAAGTGCGGACATATATTAAAAATTATCGATCTTAGTGTCGAACCCATAGTTTTCGGGGTTGCTGAGATGAACACTGACATCTCCGATGAAGCTTAAATTCTAATTCAGCACTGCAAAGGAAGATGTATAAAATGATCGAAAATGACCGCTAATAAGTGTCGAATCCATAGTTTTTGCGATCGCTGAGATGAACAGTTACACTTTCGATGCTGTTTAAATTCAAATTTACTCCTGCAAATTGAGGGAGGTACATAAAAATGATGCAAAATAATTGATATTAGTGTGAATCCATAGTTTTTGGGGTCGCTGAGGTGAACAGTTACACTTTCGATGCCGTTTAAATTCAAATTTACTCCCGCAAATTGAGGGAGGTATATAAAAATGATGAAAAATAATCCATATTAGTGTGAATCCATAGTTTTCGAGGTCGCTGAGGTGAACAGTGACACTTTCGATGCTGTTTAAAAAATTTAAATTTGTCCCCGCAAATTGAGGGAGGGGGAGGTATATTAAAATGTTGGAAAATAATCGATATTAGTGTGAATCCATAGTTTTCAGGGCCACTGAGATGAACAGTAACATTTCCGATGCAGTTTAAATCCAAATTCAACGCCGAAACTTTAGGGAGGGGGAAGGGGGTGATATATAAAAAAATGATCGAAAATGACTGATATTAGTGTTGAATCTATAGTTTTTGGGGTTGCTGAGATGAGCAGTGACGCTTCTAATGCCGTTTAAACCCAAATTAAGCGCCGTGACCTGGGGACAGAGGAGAGGGGTATATATATATATATATATATATATATATATATATATATATATATATATATATATATATATATGTGTGTGTGTGTGTGTGTGTGTGTGTGTGTGTGTGTGTGTGACCGATATTATAGTCGAATACATCGTTTTTGGGGTTGCTTTGATGAACAATAACACTTCCGATGCCGTTTACATCCAAATTCATCTCCGCAACTTGGAGGCGGAGAGATATATAAAAATGATCGAAAATGACCGATATTAGTGTCGAATCCATAGTTTTTAGAGTCGGTGAAATGAACAGTAACACTTCCGATCCACTTTAAATCCAAATGCATCCCCGCAACTTGGAGGCGGATATATATATGATCCAAAATGATCGATACTAGTGTTGAATTCATGATTTTTGGGGTCCTGAGATGAACAGTGACACTTCCGATGACATTTAAATCCAAATTCAGCACCGCAACTTGTGGCGGGAGAAGATGTGGGTATATAAAAATGGTCGAAAATTGTCGATATCAGTGTCGAATCCATACTTTTCTGGGTGGCTGAGATGAACAGTGACACTTCCGATTCCGTTTAAATCCAAATTCAGCCCCCATTATTACTCCTAAAGGGAGGGGATGACATGTAATAGTAAGTGAAAATGACTGATACTAGTGTCAAACTCATAGTTTTGGGGTCCCTAAGTTTACTGGTAACAGTTTTGATGCTCCTTATACCGAAAATGAAACTATTCTCCCCGTGTGAAGAACGGGTATTCTGCTAGTCTTTAAGAATAACGAACGGAAGTTTCACATGTTAAATTCTTTAATATATTTGTCGCTGCTCAAATTTACGCACTTGTGCGGTGTATGTGTGTATATGTAAAGAAAATCCTTTCTCTTTTTGAGTTCTTCGAAAAGTATACAAATAATAGAGGTATTTTTTTATCAGAAAACTAAAAAGTAAAATTAAAAGATGTTGCTTTAACTATTTTTCCTGCTAGCGAAATACGTTGTATGTATAGATGCTGCAGACACGTTACAGCAAATAAGAATAGCATCAGGCGAATAAATAGTTTTTAAATTACATTATCCGGGTTTTACCAATATTTCCGAACAAAATATTTTTTTTCTAATGGGTTCAAAATTTACAAAAATTTACACAGCACAAGGAAGATACGTGTATCCATAAAATAGATACTTGATTTTAACATACTGGTATTAACTAAAATGATTCTGGCCCTGTTATTTTAACACTTCCCTGCCATGAAACGGTAACTTTATAAGATTACTTAAGATAATTTAAATGCGTCTATATTATTTAATCTAACTTCGATTATATTTCAGAATTTTTTGTAGCCATAACTCCATTCTATCACGGTGCTAACTTTAAAGGAATGGTGTATATATATATATTTTTTGCCATTAAATTTCCCTATTCTAATACAAGAAACATAACTACTCAATGATCTTAACTGTAAAGCAGTAAATATAAAATAGTGTAGTTTTCATTTTACGTATTTATTTATTTTTGTATTAGGAATTTGTCTTGGGATTCTCGTATCTCCATTCGAAAGAAACGAATTTCTTAACTAATTATGTAATTAATTCTTAGAATGAAATAGGTTGTATTATGTAATTCTTGTATAAGTGCAGAACAGATAGTGACAATAATAATCTTAGTAGTACAAATATACCTGTTACTGTTGGACTTAGATACGTTCGTAACATTATTGCCAACTAGTTGCTGCATCGTCCCAATTTCGTGTGGTGGTGGCGAATTTCAGAACTAAAGCAAGTGAATGAAAAAGGCACAAGTCCTAAATGGCAGAAGTCCTAAATGGCAGAAGTCCTAAAAGGCACAAGTCCTAAAAATCATATCGCGGCAGAAGTCCTAAACGGCAGAAGTCCTAAAAATCATACCGAGACAGAAGTCCTAAAGTGCAGAAGTCCTAAACTGCAGAAGTCCTAAAATTTAGGTCTAGTGCCCATATTTTTAGGACTTCTGCCTTTTAGGACTTCTGCACTTTAGGACTTCTGGATGTCACCCGGAGAGACACCAGAGAACTGGTACTGGTCCGCTGGTTGCTGCCGAATTTATAGGCGTTCAGAGTGGCGGTGGCGCTACTGCTCGTGTCGTCATATGCTTCGTAGAAGGTGCCAATGATCCGTCGTCTGCTGATTGTAGTAATCCCACGTGATGTGTAGTACTCTGTCGTAAATCCATGTGGCGGTGTTTACAAACAACAGCGTAAAGTATTGTTTGTATACAGTAGAGACCTGCACGGGCCGGGCCCGGCCCGCGGGCCGACTCTGTTATTTCTTTGGGCCGGGCCGGACTTGGTCTGGCTGACACTGATTTCTCTTCAGGTCGGGCTGGGCTGGGGCTGATCAATTGCAATTCTTTAATAATTATTGACTAAAGCCAAACGTTGAAGAAGTGTGTCCGTGAAAAATGTTACAAAGAATGCAATAGCTATTTACAGTTTGTGTTGCTTAGCGGCTCCACTTTCGCTATAGAGGATTGCTGTCATTATGCGGTAAATTGAACTCTGACCTTGACCTTCACTGAACTCAAAATATAAAAAGAACGGGTGGGAATGTTTTGCCTGTCGCTAAACAATATTGCCATCTTCACTTTATGCTAAAAATCAATTAAGTTAGATTTTTGCTACAGGGAAAGGACTTTTTGTTCTCTCGATAACAGGCAAAGTTCTAGGAGGCAATGGTACCATTCGGGAGGCAAGCGTCATGTTGTGAACCAGAGTTTAGAAAATGTTTCTGAGGGTTAGGTCAAATTTAGTACTAAATTTTGAGAAAGATTCGGCTCGAGCTAATTTTTTAAAAAAATTATCGGGCCGGGGTCGGGCCAAAAATTTTAAAATTTATCGGGCCCGGGCCGGGCTTGGGCCAAGAATTTTGAAAAACTTATCGGGCCGGGCTGGGCTCGGGCCGAAAATCTCCAAAACTTTTCGGGCCCGGGCTGGGCCGGGCCTAGGTACGTTCGGGCTGGATTGGGCTCGGGCCGAAAAATTCGGCCCGTGCAGGTCTCTAGTATACAGATATCGTGGGATATTACAATATATAGTTTTCAGGACTTTCAAGTACATGGTTAGTTCACCAAAAAAAAAAAAAAAAATGGGACTGCTGATGTTTCTCAGAACATAAATTGGGCTGTGTTATGCAAAAACCATTCAACCCACAACGAGTCAGTTTTGGGGAAATCCCAGTTATAGGTTTCTCGACCCCATAAAATATTATGTGGGTTAACTTTTCTCTTCATAGATGACAGACCGATCGCAAACGTGTTACTAGGATTTTTTAGTATGCTCCTTACATATGTTCGAACCCTCCAGCAGGGTTAACTCATTTTTTTTTTTTTTTTTTTTTTAATTTTGTGGTTTGACTGGTTGTTGCATAACACCACCCAATTGGAACTTCTGTGTTCAAATTCTTCTGTCAGAAGAATTATGAAATAATTTGGTTGTTTTTTTCTTTCTTTCTTTACTACGCACAATCAGTGATGATTTCAGAAGGTTTCAACCGTAGTGAAACTCGAAATAAACAGTGGATGAAATTAGTACTGTAAAAATACTGGTGATCTTGGTTGATCCTGAGCTGAGAAATACCCCGGAGAATTTCTTTGCTCCGAGGACAAAATTTCCAACCAGGGCCAACCCCTGAATTTATCTCCGTTTAGGATCATTCCTTTAGACGATACAGTTTAACTAAAGGAGTGATTCGTAATTATACATTAAGTTCCAAGGTTAAATTTTAACTTCGAAAAAATTAATCAGTAGGCCCCATTCAACATTAGCATCTTGGTTGATCCTGAACTGAGAAATACCCCCGGAGAATTTCTTTGCTCCGAGGACAAAATTTCCAACCAGGGCCAACCCCTGAAATTATCTCTGTTTAGGATTATTTCTTTAGACGATATAGTTTAACTAAAGGAGTGATTCGTAATTGTACATTAAGTTCCAAGGTTACATTTTAACTTCGAAAAAATTAATCAGTAGGCCCCATTCAATATTAGCATCACCGAATATTGAGGAGAGGAAAGGCCAGTCAAACCGAGGCGCGGTATAGGCAGCAAGCCATGAGTAATAAAAGAAAACCTCTGAAATCGTAATCAGTATTCAGATTTGTATTCGAGCGTATCCCCAGCGGGAATTGGACCCAGTTTTCACAAAAGAAATTTACCAAATAAAGTATTATATTTATATTGTTAACGTACCCATTTAATTTGTTATAACGAATACATAACTAAGTAACCGTATAATTACGTGCCGTTTCCATCACTCGATTTTGGTGTTGTTTGGCACGGTATTGTTCTTGCTGATTTATCTTACATCATAATCATGAAGATTTACAGAGAATCGATTCATAAGTTGCCAGATGACTATATCATAACAATCAAATCCATTATATTTACAAACTGACATACATACAAATAGTTCAAAGTACGTAATTGGATCACTGCGCTATCGACTGTTAATGTCTCAGTTAAATTTATTCAAGTTGAGCTCAAGAAAGCATTCGAAGTAATCATGTGTGTGCTTAGAATCTCGCCAAATGCAATTTAGAATTGAAATTACATACAATTTGTATGTATTTGAATATGCAGCCAACGTTAAATCTCGACATATCATTGGGATCATCCATAAGAAGAGCGAGAGTGGGGGTAGCAATTCCAACAAATGTCGCAGACCTGAACCCTCGGGAGGGGGCGTAATGATTTTTTTCTTTTAATATTTCATATCTTCCCTAGAGGTTAAATTAACCAATATTAGATACAAATATATGGATTTAGCAATTTTCTAAATACCTTTGCTGACAAGAATGAAGTTTGTCTACTGATAATACAAGAAATTAATGATTTTTGTATTATTACTTGGCTATTTTCAAGCCCACAGAGATTATTAAAATACACGACTGGGCAATCTGTCTACAGCCATTCTGAAACAAGACGGACTGTACACGAATTGGAGTTGATTTGACTTTAACATCCCGTTCAGCAGCAAGGATATATGAGACCAGGGGCATATTCCACCATTAATTAAACTTCGCACTTTGCAATTTGCAGCAAGATATCTGTTCCATGCAAAAGAAATTCTGTAAAGTAAAAAGTGTAAAGCGAAAACTTGCAACGGCTTTACAGAAATTTCTGTTTTAAGTTCCACCATCATCTTGGAACTGAAAAGTACGAAACAAGAGTTTGTAAAATAGTGTCATAGTTTTTAAATAGAAGTTTCGCTTTGCTTGAATGACTGACTGTAAGTAAGAACCATTTTCGTTTACGAAATATTTCGATAGGTAATATATTTGTCAAGGGCAGATGACATTCCGCAAAAGTCTGTAAAGACAGAATCAACTTCTATGATGTGAATTTATTTAAATTTAACATGTGAACAAGTAGAATTTTTAGTGGAGCACATTTAAGTGACTTTACAAAGAACAAAACGGATTAAAACCCTCACAGAAAGACTAGAATTTCTTTCTCTTTATAGCTAGGAAATAGCGCTCGAAAGCATGGTGGTGTGTCAAAGGCAACTGTTTGCAGAACAGTACGTGCAGTGTTTCTTTCGGGAGGGTTTCACTCACCGGAGCTGCGATCATGTGCCACTCTTGTCCAGGACACTTTCTAAAGCAAATAGTGTTTTAGTGCACTCTACATTTTGATTTTGTCATCCCGGGACTGAATTTTCTGAACGAATAGCTCAACACGTACCACGTACTGCTGCGAAGTTTAGGAAAATTATATATCTGGACTTTCTGAATCTATGGCCATTTTAGCCCGCCACACATGAGGAATGACTCCTTCGGCGATCATACTACCCGAGAAAGTGGGGAAGGAAGAAAACAACCTGGGTTCTTTATGTTAGATACCATCCCGCAATTTGAATCGTGTGAATGCAGAAAATTCAGGAATAACCTCACTGAAAATGAGCAGCCCGAAAAGGTTTTTATACATTTCCAACTGGGAATTGATCCCGAGACTGCCTGCGTTAGCAATGTACTGTTGTGAACTATATTATCAACATCTTTTATGTTGTCAACTACAATGGGTCCCTTCTTTTATATAAAGATCCGAAACGACTTTTTGGTACTTTTATTTTGTTAATTCACAAAGCCCGCTTAAGCTGATATCCTTACGCAGACACTTTTCAAAAAAAAAAAAAAAAAAAAAAAAGTTAATGATTGTATTAGCTAATGTTGTCTTTTATGCGCATACCCACTTTCGTTAACGCATTTGCTATACACCTCGCACATGCCCTCAACTTCACCCTGTCCTGACGCAGATTATATGCAATACTACACAATAGTGACCATCTAGTACATGTTGGTAGGTGTTTTGCACTATAACAACGTATAAAGATGCAACAACGCCTTCTATTTTTAAACGCTTATAAATCAATTATACTCTCCGTGTTTACGCAAGGATACTAACTGGAGCGTCTAATGTAAAGTTAATCCCTATTCACATCACACAAATAGTAACAAAAAGTGAATCATTGTTATTGTCTTGTGTGTGAAATTTATTACTTAAAGCTGTCAGATTACTTTCCTAAATTGAACTTTGAGAATTAAAGTGATATGGCAGTTTGATTTTTTAAACTCTCCGAATAAATCATGAGACTTTTTGTTGTTGATTTCTGCTTAATTTTTAAAGCCTTTAACAACAACATGATCACTAGGAAGGTGGGCTGAAACAGTTTTGGAGTATAGCAACTGGTTCCCAAAACTCCTGTAGCTTAGCCACTATCATTTCCACAGCGCTAGTATTATATTAACACAGAGAAGTGGGTATACACAACCTGAGACTCAAATTTCAAATTTCAGAGCTCATAACTTTTAAAAGATTAATTTTGATATTATAAACTTTAATGTTAAACTCCGTTCGTGTTCATTATCATTAGAGTGTTGCAGCTAGTAAGAGCGAATTCAGTAAAATTTAGCGCAATCTGAACGCTCGGAAATTATGTTTGATATGTTCGAGTAGTAATACTAAACTGTTCTGTGGTATCCAATTCTCGTGCCTCCATGTAGTGTGTGAAGTTGTTTCTCTTTCGCATAGAAAAAGACAATTTCGAAATAAATGGACTATTATTTTTATCACTTAGCGTACATTTTGTGGAAACACCCTTCCTTGAGTTCGAAGTTAGTACTTGAAACGCCTCAATTGCTTTTGGTTTATTTCACTCTGCTTTGTTCGTGTGGTCATATAGGAGGGACAATGCTCCCGTCATTCTGATGCTATTAGTCTCATGAGTATTGAGCTTGTCTGATTCTTTTGTAGGGAATCTTATTTTATTTTTTCAAGTTAGCTATGACCTAAGGTTCTGATCTTTATAAAGAAACGTGTCATCCTCAAAAGCGTTTGTCAGGAATTCTATCTCAGCTACAATCCTATCATCTTCAACCAACCTAGAAATTGTTATTCTACTTTGATCTGAGATGCACATAAGGACTTTGATTTCTTTCCCTTTTGAGAAAAATAAAAAATATAATCACTATATTGAATTCAACAATGAAAGAAAGAGATGCAATTTTGGATCAAGTTCTTCTGCGAACAACTTAAGATTTATATCTTTCATCTCTCATCTCATTTCCTTTTGATTCTTATATCGTGGCCTCATTACACACAAGAATGTAAAAATAGTCTTGGTGAAGAGCGTTCTATAATGGTAGAGTTGATGCAGTAATAGTTTTCATGCAGAGTGATATTAAAAAGGAAGGAATTAAAATAATGATAATAATAATAATACAAAAAGAATAATAACAAGATGTTAGATTGTAAGCTCCATTTTTTGACATTGAAGAATCGTGAGCACGCTGGAAAAAATCAGAACAAATGAGAAATACTGACTCCATCTTCTACACTAATTCTGTAGTAAAGGACAACGCCTATTGGAAACGAAAGAAACAGATGGACATTCTGTGGCCAAAAGATAACAAAATAGGATAAGATAACAGTGTTCATGGATGGAACGTGACAGAGAATACGGATGCTGGAAGCTTCTTTGCAACCGACCAACGTGACTTTAGTTTTTGGTTCTTGAATATATACGACTAACCAAGGACATTTCCGAAGGATTCGGTTACTTCCAATTACTTATTATTATATGCATGAACCGAGGGAGAAGGCAATATACTGTTTTCGTAGTAATAACCGACCAGGCGGACAGATATAGGAAGGACAACTAATGATTTAATGACAAAAGGTATTATCTTCGTGCAAGAAAATTGGGAGACCCCGCCTCGCTCTTTTCGTTCAAACTAATTTCATTTCCAAAAAAGCTTTAAAAAATAACAAGAAAGAAGCTCATCTTCAGTGCCTGGCTCAATTACTACATTTTAAAAAAAAAAAAACTTCCAGGCACAGAAGACACTGCAGAGGAAACAAAGAAAAGAAGAAATAGAAGAAAGCAATGCATTTGTGCTACTCCATTTGATGTATAACTGAAACCTACAATCGCTGTTCTTCTGGTTCATTACCAACGTTTCATTGGCTGTGATAGTCTTACAGATTGCCAACTAATATTTTTCGCTTAATCGGAATTCTATTGTTATCGTTTCATCTACAGTATCTTTATGTTTTAAATGTTATTATTAAAGTGAGGATTCTACTTAGCGAAGATTCTACTATTCGACTCAATTGGCATTTGTGTCCATCTGTCTATTCCAAGATAATTCTCGTAAAACTTACTCGAATTTAATGGAATTTTGTATGTGACTTTCATTTGCAAAAATAACCATATTGTTTATCATTGCATCCATCAAGAATAAACTGGTAAAGTCTCCCTATTTTGCAAGTATCAACATATGCACAGCTAGATTGATATAATGGAAAAAGTTTGTACCGTAAAGAAATTGAGATATGGAAGATGATACGACTGATCTGTAAGTATATTTATAAATGTTTCCAGTGAAGCAGATATTACCGCTAAGGGCGTCAAATTTGAGACTACATTTGAAATGTCGCTTATACTTGACCCCCCTTGGAAACCACAACATGGGCGGGGGGCACGGTGGCTCAGTGGTAGAGCGTTCACCTCTGGTGCTTGGGGTCCCGGGTTCGATCCCAGCCCCCGCTAAGTGAACTTTGTGGTGGACAAACACCGTGCTCGTGGGTTTTCTCGGGGTTCTCCCGTTTCCTCCCACTTTCTTCATTCCACCATTTCACTCATCTCTCATAATCACCGTCTCCTTTAGCCTAACCGGCATAAGCGTGGGACGTAAAACTCAAAGATTTCATTTCATTTCACAACATGGGCGCCCTTGATTACCGCGTAAGTTGATATTTATTGATATAATAAAGACAATTAAGTATTAATTACTTCATCAGCACTAAATTAGTTCATTGTACTTCATTTTTTTATTATTGGCAAATGGCAGGTTTACAACAGGGGTCCTACTAGAAATATATTACATATTTCCTGCGTTTTGACAATCAATTCTTAGTACCTTCAAACATATTCTACAACTGCCCTTACATTCTACGATGCAGATTACCATTAGGAGGGCGCAGCCGTTATTACTATATATACAGTTTAATAACAAAAATATTCGTCTGAAAACTAGCACCAACCTGTGCTAGGTGGTCACAACAATTAAGATTTCTATATATTTCGGTTCAGAGCAAGAAGAACCTACTGTACCTCCTACCCTGTTTAATTTAAAACATAAGACTTTAAATTACAAAAGAATAATCTTTCCTCTCTTCAGCAATGTAAAACATCACTAGTTATAATTTATTAGGTAACATAAGATACTAGAAGTAGGCTTAGTATATAAGTCACTTTTACCGGTAGAAGATAATATTGTGCGATATCTTGATTTGGATGTCGAAAATCGTTATCAATAAAATATCTTACTTTGATCAATATATCCAAAACTGTTGAAACCAAAAACATCAACATACAAAAATATAGAGATATCAAAAAGTGTAGAAATATCGAAATTGAACATCAAATACCAAAATATAAAAAATATCGAAAAATTTCAAAATATCGAAAACCTCCTCCCAGAATACTTCTCGTCTGGCTATTGTAAAGAAATCAGTGTTTATTGCTTATTGAAGGTATTGATTTCCCACCCATCGATCTATCGATTGATTGAGAACTGAGAAACATTATTTATCATGAGGAACTACTATTAACGTTATAATATTTTTTTTAATTACACAAACCTTTGTTTGCACTAAGAATAACAAACACACGGAAGGACAGTTCTTACTAATGAATTCATCTCTGTCTGAGAATTCAGATTGTTTTCTTCCCTACTTTTATGATTTTCTTGCAGGATTGAAGAGGTATTTGTTTGCGCTTGTGTAATGTTAACTGTGTTAATGTATATTTGTATGTATTAAAGCTGAGAGAGTTCCTTTCTCGATTAACCAACCATCTCTGACATCAAGTGCCTGTACACGCGTGGCCCGACTCAGCAACATCACCAAGAAGGACTTTAAAAACCCAGGGAAACCCAGAAGCAGGGAGTTAGTCGGATAGCTGAAGTTGGAGGAAGCCGGGAGAATCGTTGCTGTCAATTACAGTCTGTCGGTGGAGACTAGACTAGCTGTAATAGTCTATCGAAAGACTCTAGCCCAGTGATTAGAGTGACGGTTGAGAGTTAATGAGTCGGACAGACAATTAATCTCTTTAACAGTTTGTTAGCTTTGCGAAACGCGTGTCTGAAGTACTGCCTCTTTTAGGCTAATTGTTCTTCAGGAGGACAACGAAGAGCCCAGCAAAAATCATAGAGAATCAACAGGTGCTGTGATTTCAAAATTTCTTCCTTCCCAAACCGTTACCCAAAAATATCTCACCCGTAAAATGATGGTGATGCTTTCAGTTTTCTCTTCCCCCACTTGTAAAATGGTAGATCACACGGATCTCTTTACACTACTTCATTTAGATCAATTCAGTAAGGGTGGCCCTTCTGGTAGTGAACTACCGCCGACATAGCTCTAAATTTCACTGTAGCACGCAATTCTGCACACCCTGACACATAAGTGTCTTCATAAGGGTGGTGTTTATCAGGGAGGTTCTTCGTCTTGAAACTTCGAAATTTCCTCTTGAAATTTATAAGTGTGTATAATCCATTTTTACTTTAAAGCGACTTCGTATGGTGATTATGAAAACAAAAATAAATTCAAGACTAGAGAGGATTTTTACGTTTCACGACCGGTAGGTATCGATTTTTTTTTTTTTTTTTTTTTTGTTTTTTTCATCTGTGCGTCTGTTCGTCCGATGTACACTCATCTAAAGGCCAAAACATTCAATGTTTCTGAACCAAATTTTAAACTTAAGGTTTTTACGAATTTGATTCTCTACGTGTTTTTTATTCGATTTTTTTCTACTCTTGAAATGAAATGAAATCAGAAATGAAAAAAATTAAGGATGAAACATAAAGAAACGAGAAAAAGAAGAATCAGCGTTAAGAAAGAAAAAGCTACAATAAGCTTATGGCTACTTTTTCTTATGAGGAGATTTGTATTACTTGCAATACATGGTGGCGAATGAGCGGGATATCCTGGAAAGGTCAGGAAATTTGAAATTTCTAGAAAAGTTATGGAATTCTCAGAATTTCTGCTACTATAGTACTCGCGCCGAGTCGTGAAGCTTGACCTAGATTTACCGATTTCACCACCCAATAGAACGCGAGGGTGTGTTCCGGTCGTCAACCCCCACCCATCAAATTTTGTCAGTGTCGTCTCTCGCGCTACACGGAAAACATCTCCCGAGAATACAGTGTTGCCGGATTGGCGTCAAGTTCCGTTTTCTTTTTTGTTGCGTTATGTTTTTGTTGTTACTTTTTGTGCTATTGTTATTATTTTAGAATAGTTGTTACAGTAGTTATTGTTGTGGAGCTTTTTTTATATACTCGTTTACTATGTCTTCAAAGTTTGGCAACATAGTTGGTGAATTTCAGCTGTTTGACGTTTCCCCATGCATGCGCTCGGGAAGCGGCTCCACGAATTGTACCGAAGTTTTCCGATGCATCGGAGCTCAAGCAAAATATTTTTATGATTGGTTTAGAGCCCAAGCTTCACGAGTCGGCGCGAGTACGTTAGTCAGGGAAATTTCAAGCTTTCGAAAGCGTAGTGCCGTTCTGTAACAGTGTGAACATTTTTTATTATAATTTTTTGTCATCGCTTCTCTGCAATATCAAACATGTTTTTTTCAGAAACAGTTTTCTACTGTCCCTTTAACCTGTCATATGGAACAGACAGTAGTTGACAGAATAATATTAAGTAAAAACAAAAAAGTTATGTGGAAAGAAAGTTCTGTTAACATTTGATTCAACAGAGAAAGGAACGCAGATATTGTAAAATATTTTACGAGACATTATTATAAATGTACTTTTTACAATAGTGGATATGTACTTTTTATAATAGTTGAGGTCATAATGAAAGGAAAATTGTTATATTTGAATGAACAGAGGAAGGAACGTAAAAATTATAAAATATTTTTCGATGCTTTTTTGATTTCTTCATAGTTTGTTATCAAAATACTGACTAACATATCCTCATTTTATTGTCATTACAAACCAATATGTGTTGTCAGTAAAGTAATTTGGACTAATCAAGCTCCTAGGCCTTCAGTATTTCATGTCATGCCCCCCATCCCATTACGAAATCCCGGCTAAACGAACCAATACATGTTCCAGTAAATAGTTTTAGAATGATCAAGTCCCTGGTGTTATGTTATGGACCCCCCCTTCCCCTGTTCACGAAATCCTGGCTACATGCCTGAGGCAAGTGTATGCTAGAAGAATTAATGGAATGAGAAAGTGGAAGGAAATACGAGTACTCCGAGAAAATCCAGGGACACGATGTTGTTCACCACGAACTTACTTGCCCGGGGATGATCTTTCTACTCTTAAAAATAAGATAGTTTACCAGAGGATGAAAATTCATGGTTTTGTCAAAAATGGTTCTAATGACATAGTTTATATCTCATAAATCAATAATTCATTAATAACTCCATACTGTGGTATGAGTCATTCTCCAGGAAAAATCAATTAGGAATAGTTTACTCTTGAAGTGAGTTAATTTCGTATCATTTTCTCAGAAACGATTCAGGCGGATAAACACTTTATTGGAATACTGACAATATGGCATAACTAGTTGGCAGTTAATTGATTCTTGGGGGTAAGTTACTCGGGACGATTTTCTCAAAATGACCCAGGCGATTTTGTTAATATTGCATAAATAAACATTTCAGTAATAGCTTTATAATTACTACTTACACAACTAATCATAAGGGATAGTTTACTCTTGAATGTGATTCTTTTTTCGAATTTTGTGGAATACGATTCACGCAATTCTGTTGACATTTTATAAATAAATATTTTATTAATAATCTTAACGTATGACATAAGTCGTTTCTTATGGAAATTTTTACAAGGGGTACTTTACTATTGGGCCGAGTTTTCTTTGGAAAGGGTTTTCCCAAAAACACCTTATACTTGTAATAGTGTTCGTATTTCACAAGAACATGTTTCATTGATAACTGCAGCAGAACACGATTTAGTTTACAAAATTGGAGCGACTAAGTTTCATGTTGTGTTACATACCTTTTATTTAACGGAAATATTTTTTTTTACAAAATTACCTGTAATTACTTTGACTTTAGATGCCAATAAAGTACATAATTTCATTTTAATATTTTTGTAACTATTTTGCATTTTTCTCAGACTAACATGAACAGTTCTCATTTTATATTGAATCTTGTATTACATAAACAAATCATATTCTGTGTAACGAAGGTTATACATGATATATATATATATGCATTTCGATTATGGCAAAAAAAATACTTTAATAGTGTATTGAACCTTGTACATTTTCATTCATGTCTAGAAAGCACCCTATGTTTAAAAGTTTAACATCAGGAGTATAATAAACAAATTAGTTATGTTGTGATTAATAAAAACCTCTCATATAATGCCTTCAAATAAAATTTCCTGGATAAACCAATAGTATAATCACAGTTCTGACAAGCTGAATCGATTCAACGAAACTGCTTGTCGGTATTTATAACCGGTTCAATTTATGAAGATCAACGTTGAGACCGGAAGTACCAGCAAATCTTACCATTTCTTGTCTTAATAGAGCAATGTAAGTGGAAATGGCATTCTTTCTTGAGACGTTGAATCGATTCCAAGCAATCGTTTGTAGTTACCTATTTAAGTTTTTTTTTTTTTTTTTCGTTGACTATCAATATTGAAACCAGAATCTATCAATAGAAGAATTCTCATATGTATGCGTAGGATAATTTGGAAGACTAAACGGAGACTATTTGATTTAATGAAACACCAAATCGTGTTTGATGAATATATTAGATAATAAACGCCTTCTGTTACATGTATTGCAGCTTAGAGAAATGTATGAAACCTGTTTTAACTGTTAAAGAATGAAAATACAATAATTTTCCTCATTTTGTGGCATACATTTGCATCTAATCAATAATCATTAGTAAAACCACCCTATGGCAGTAAAAGCCCTAAAGATTTTCTCACGTGAATCACCACGACAACAGAAAATATTTAACTTCTTCGTTTTGTTATTTCTTTTACGTTTCTTTTCATGCGTGGTGTTGTACGTAAATTACAGACGGTCCTTAAGGGATAAAATAACACATCCTTGTCTATCACACAGTCGTTAAGAAGTGCCTTTGGGCTACACCATAAGCTGAAGAGAACACGTGTAAATATTATGGGAATAATACATGTGGTGCCATCTATTCCTCAGTGAATGAGTCTCTTTTACACCGAAGATAGTCCTTTCAACTTCAATATTTTCACACGATTTTATTCTTCCCTATTTGTCTGTTTAGGTCAAATTGCGTAGTCAGTTTTTCACTTTTACTCTAGGCCGTATGAAAAGAGAAATAATAATTAAGACAAACCTAGAGATAGAGGTAGCCATTAGGGATGCACTTCCTCTACAAATACTTTCAGCCTCCCTGGAGCTTCAATTGTTCATTTAGAAGATAAATATATGCTAAGAAACTAACAAACCAGGAAATTCTTGGTGTATCTTTTGCTCGCTGCGAGAAAACCAGTTAAGGAAGACCGTATTTCATAATAACAGACTTTGTATACTAGGAATCTATAAAGTCATGTAAGACCCATATAAATGATCTTGCTTCTAGTGTCTGGGACGGGCCTAACGGGATAAAATGTCATTTTAAGTCATTTACAAGAATCTTTAATATACAGGGTGTTTCAATGAAATGAAATGAAATCTTTGATTTTTACGTCCCACGGTTATGCCGGTTAGGCTAAAGGATACGGTGATTATGAGAAATGAATGAAATGGTGGAATGAAGAAAGTGGGAGAAAACGGGAGAACCCCGAGAAAACCCACGCACACGGCAGGGTGTTTCAAAACAATACCGACAACGTTTGAGAGGCGATTCCTGACACCAAGATAAGAAGTATAGACCAACCAGAGCGCCAAATGCTTCCTTTCGGAGTTATAGGCCGCCGGAAACATAAAAATTGAACTTTAAAGGTCCATAGCTCCGGACCTACCGTAGTCGGGCTAAGACTTCACTTAAGAACTAGTATGTGCCTGTCCAGATACCAAAGTTTCAGAATCCTCCGGTACTTCCGCAACAATTTCTATAGAGATAGTTGGTGAGTATTTCAATTTATATGCCCGTAGCTAAATTCTCTGTATAAAAATTGTTTTGTGAATACCTTAGGATTCTGAAACATGTATTTTTGTATACCGCACATATTAGTTCCTCAGTGAGGTCTTGACCCGACTACGGTAGGTCCAATAATATAGTGGCTGTGGACCTTTAAAATTCATTTTTTCATGTTTTCGTTACCCCATAACTCCGAAATGACGGATTGCTGCACCCAGGTTAGTCTATACTTTTTGTCTTATCTTGGTGTCAGGAATCACCTCCCAAACGTTGTCGATGTTGTTTTGAAACACCCTGTATGTTCTTGTTCTTTTGTAAAAATAAAACTGAAAATATTTTCTTGGTATGACTTTACTTTTATCTACCAGATTTTCTGTTAGTATTTTTTCCCCTTTGACTACAATATTTCGGTAATTTCGACAGGGTCTCTAGTTAACTAGCTGAAATACGTACTTCCTCTTCGAATGGGGAGAATAGGTTTCTCTGGAAAGTATTTGTACTTTCCTTTAGGGTACTTAATCCAATGAAAGTGTAATCCAAAAATCCGTAATGCCACTCGACTTTCTTTCCCCTCATCCCTTCTCACTCCATGTCAATGGGGTTGAACTTGCACATAAACGGTATCGAGGGTGCTATTATTCATCTCAGCGGAGACGAAAACTATAGGTTGTAAACTAATATCGGCCATTCTCGATTATTTCTACATCTCACCCCTTTCCACCCTACCCATCAGCCCCCATACTGATGTGGATGAATTTGGAATTAAACGTCATCAAGATTGTCACTGTTCATCTAACCATCTAAAAAAAAAAAAAAAAAAAACTATGGATTGGACGATAATATATATCGTTTTCCACTATTCTTACATGTCACTTTTGCCACAATCTTCCTCATTTATCAATGCCAATGTAGAATTCTTTGAGCTTAAATGACATGGAGGATGTCACTATTCGTCTCAGCAATCCCTAAAACAATGGATTGACCACTAATATCTGTCATTTACAATTATTATTATTATTATATATCATCCATTCCGACCCTTAGCCCTCAACTTCATGCCAATAGGGATGTATTTGGACTTAAAGGGAACGAGAGTGTCACTATTCATCTCAGCGACTCCCCTCCCCAAAAATATGGATTGAATACTAATATCGATCGTTTAACACTATTCTTACATGTCATTTTCTCATCTCCTTCCATCACTCACCAATGCCAATGCAGGGTGAATTGGGACTTAAACTACATCGAGAGCGTGACTTTTCACCTCAGCGATTCCAAAAAGCTATGGTAATATCGTTCTTTTTCGATTATTTTTACATATCACCTACTTTCCACTCCTACCCTCACTCCCCTGTGGCGATAGGGGATGAATTTGGAGTTAACCAGCGTCGAGAGTATCACTGTTCATCTCAACTATTCCGAAAACTATAGATTGGACACTAATATCTACAATTTTCAATTATTACTATTATATGTCATCCCTTCCCATCTTTACCCATCACCTTCATGCTGATAGGAATGAAATTGCTCTTAGACGGTATCAAGCTCAACATTTCAAAAACTATGAATTGGACACTAATATTGATCGTTTTCGACTATAGTTACATGTAATTTTTCCCATGTACTTCCATCTCTCACCAATGCCAATGTAGGATAAATGTGGATCTTGATGGCACCGAGAATGTCACTATTCATACCAGTGATACAAAATACTATGAATTGCATATTAATATTTCTTCTTTTCGATTAATTTTATATGCCACATTCTTTCCACTCCTCATCTCGTTTTCCTATGGTGGTAAAGGATAAATTTGTAGTTAACTGGAAACCGAGAGTATCACTATTCATCTCAGCAATCCCGAAAACTATGAATTTTCCACTAACATCGGCCGTTTTCGATTACTTTTAGATGACACCGCTTCCCACCGTTCTTTCCCTACAATGGCGAAAATTGTCTATGTGATATCATAACATTTTTGACAGGTATAATATAGATAAAGGTGGCAAGTATCATTTTAGTTGATTCAGTGCTTATTCCGTGATAAGCTAATACACTATCTCACATTCACTTTTATAAAGAAGTTCAATAAGATCGGTGTTGATTATGGTGCTACAGAGTGTGAAATCAATTGGCTGTTTTTATTTGAGTTATGTATTGGGTAATTATCTTTTTAATTTCATTTGAGAGTTAATTGAGATCATAATGTGTTACTATCTCAGTTCTTCATTTCTGACCTCTTTCGAGCTAATCCTTTAATTGCATATTTACTACAAAGTAGCAAAATAATTCTGGAATCATTATCAACTATAACACGAGTCCTTATATGACACCGTCACATAAGGGATGTACGGGATTAGTGGTCGTCCACCAAATTAAAGTTGTACTTATTCGAGGTCTAGTGTAACTGGTGGCCATATCCGGATAGTCTGAAATATTGGAGTTCTACTGAAGCCCATGGATGATTTATTCGTGTCCGTCTCTAATGTGTTCAAGCTCAAAATACAGGGAAAGTACGTAAAACCAGGAAAAAACAAGGTAAAAAAAGCCCAAAATAAGTTGCTGGGGAACGCTCAGTAAGTCAATTAATTTTAAAGGAGTTTTACTTACGAAATCTTTCTTTTTATATATTATATTTATTCTGTCCGTGTGTCCGTCTGTCCATCGAGAAGATAAAAAAAAGAAAAGAAATACTTTTGGATCAAATTTAACCAGGATCTGGAGGATCAAAAATTAGGAACAAAGTTTGTTGTGAATGTGATCAATCCACCGATATAAATAAACAATTTCCAATTTAACGTTGATCACTATACAGCAAAAGCGAGAAGTGGTTTCCTGCAAATAATTAAAGGGTCTAAGAATACATTTTATTTCCATGTTTAACAGTCTACTAAGAACGGAAATGCTAGAAATCCACTAGAATTTCCGTTTTCAATATTGATCTACGCAGAGCATAAACGATAAAAAAAAAAAAAAATAGCTAGATTTAAAAACATCGATTTAGCGTTTTAAGAATGGCTGAATTATCTTCTCCTTTTTAAGGGTCTTCACCACAGCGAAATTAAACTACCGCTAATTTTAGAGTTTTTCTGTGATATCTTCCAAACAAATAAAAAATATTCAAAAAGCAGAAACGTAGTGAACTAGACAATATGATTTTGCATGTGATACCTTTGCCCTAATTCACCTATCTGCTTTTGGTATGCCGCTATTTACAGAACTCGCAAAAATTGATAAATCTATCTACAGTTGCAAATCGAACGCAGATAAATCAGTTCTGATAACGGTATCACACGCAAAATCGTATTATCTAGTTCACTACGTTTCTGCTTTTCGAATATTTTTATTTCTTTTGAAGATATTTCAGAAAAAAAAACTAAAATTAGCGGTAGTTTAATTTCGCTGTAGTGAAGACCCTTAACCCTCTATTCAAAATGAAAGTGGCAGAAGTCAGTCACTTACAGTTTCGAACTTGACCGCCATAGAATAAGAACAGTAATATAAAGCGAGAAGCGGTTTTCTTCAATCAAATGAGTGTGTCAAAAATACATTTTATCTAAATTTCAGTCTCTCTAGAATCTCTACTAAAACCGGATGTCGTATAAACGTACTACAACTTCCGGTTTCAATATTAATTGAGTACATATTACACCATACACTCCAATCTTCTTCACCTGGTGTACACACTACATTGCTACTTGTTTAAAAGGAGAAAAGTGGCGAGTGTTTTTGCTTTTGCACGGTTCTGGGTTTGATTCCCAAAAGAAATATTTTCGTTGAACTCAGACGTGAGTAAGGATTCCACTTAAAATAATAGGACTTGTCTCATTATAATATTGATGCTGAAAAGGAAGGTGTAACTCAAATTAGCTAACCAACAATAAGTACCTATACCCTAGTCGGTGAACGATGATTTCTGACAGCTTTGCGCAAGGCCACGGCGAGCGAGCAGAAGACAGCAAGTCAACCAACCTTAAGGCTAAGAACCTGTCGCGTCTCCATGGTAACCACCGCATATTGCCAAACTTTCACTCACCCCATCTCACCCTCAACGAGGAAGCAGACGATTCTTCCCTTATGTGAGAAGCACATGGCAACACCGCACTCCTCAGTCGTCCTCACGAGCTGAACTGTCAGAAATCATCGTTCACCGGCCAGGGTATAGGTAGCAAAGCATCTGAAGTGTGAATGTGGGGAAGCGGAGATAACTCACATCGGTGGAACGATAAAACAATGAGGATATTCTGGAAGAAAGTACCAAAACATAAAATATAACAATATTTCATCCAATTACCCACTCGTAAAAGAAACGGAGTAAGACGCTGCTATAAAAACATATCTAAGTAATGTATTAGATGGTAACATACCCATATTTTTAGTTCGTTCAGTTTGTTACTTAATGAGAGTGGATGGTCGCTTATAGAAGGAAGTGAAGGAAGTGTTTTAGTTTATGTTTGGGTTAATTTGTTCATAGGTTTCCATCTAATGCACTAACAAATATAGGTAGATCAGCAACTAATACCATGCTGTAAATTATATTGTGAGAGAACCAGGGGCGGATCCAGAGGGGGGCGATCGGGGCGATCGCCCCCCCCACAAGAGGAAACTTTCTTATTTTATATATAAATAAACCCATCCATAACAAGTTTGGAGCTCTTAAAAGTAGCAGTATTACCGCCGACCGCCCCCCCCAGAAGTCCGTCCTGGATCCGCCCCTGGAGAGAACATACACTAAGTTATGTCTCATCAAAATATATAGTGTTAACCGGTAATAGGAGATAAATGAATCCTAAGATTTTTTTAAGAAGAAATTATGTAACATTTCTTCCTTATATTTATACAACACTTGTCCATGTTAATGATTAAAAGACTCATTTTCCTTGAAGGGCTAACAGATTTTCATATAAGTTTATAAAGGTTCATGCATGTTTCGTGTTTATGCTTATGTTGATTGATTTATGCCGCCTTTGATCTCCAATTATTATGGCTAGAGACTGAATGGCCCACACACGTGGCTGCAGTCACCCTCCGGGCTGAAGAAAATAGTTCTTTGATTGTATGGCTATGTCCATGGATAATTGAAAGAAATCGTCAAGAGACTCTTCTCTGTATATATATTTTTCTTTTTTCTTATATGATGTCATTGATGAATAATCAAAACGAGATAAACTAGTGCTGGTAGTTTTGATCGATATTTATTCCATATATATATTTCATATATATATATATATTGAGAGAGAGAGAGAGAGCTCTAGAAATTTTTAAGTAAAACTTGTTGACAAGCGTTCCACTCTGCTCCGCTTTAACCGATAGGTATACAAATTAGAGGTAATTAGAGACACAAAGAATGTCCAAAATGACGGAAAATAAAAAGCAAAAGTTTCAACATTGAACAAACTATATGCACAAGCTTCAGGGTATGTTGGCAGGAAACAGAGGGAGGGGAAGAAGGAGGCTACAGTTGATGGATGATATCAAAACAGAAAAATCATACGTGATGATGTAGAAATGATACAGGGACTTCTTGCGAAGAAGTTAGCAAAAGACCGCGGGGTATGGAAGGTTCTTAATTGTGGCAAGTGACCTGCCAATAATGGCAGAATACCTATGATGATGATGATGATATATAATTTAAGTTTATTTTGAGAAAGCAAGGGATATTTAAGTACACTTAAAGAAGAAGTGGTAAAAATCACATTATTACGTAGAACTTCAGTTCATTTCAAAGAAAAAGATAATGATTCTCCACTTAAATCAATGGAACAAAAAGCAAAATTGGTGTAGGTACTCAAGTGTAAATTACAAATATTATTTAAGAAAACTAACATGATGTGCATATTTATCGTGACACTTATTTCTTAGTCAAGATAATTTTTGAAAAGTGAATTTACAGGGACTTTTTGCGAAGACATTTTATTTTCTATATTTGGCATTCAATCGGAAAAGAGAATGCTAAAATCAAGAAATGTATCGTTGGACGTTAGGAAACGATTTGTTATGACCCTGGTATGGAGCATGGCGCTTTACGGATCAAAGACGTGAACATTGAGAAAAGCTGAATTATCCTAGCTGGAAGCATTTAAAATGTGGTGTTGGATCAGAATGCTGCACATATCATGGACCGAAAGGAAAAGGCATGAAGACGTACTAAAAGAAGCTAATGAAGGACGATAGACCATGAAGATAATAAGAAAAAGAAGAAACAGTATGCTTGGCCATCTTATTCGACATTCCGATTGGATCTCCGTGTTGATAGAAAGGCAGAAGGGAAACCAGGAAGAGGAAGACCAAGGATAGAATATCTTAGATGCAGTCACGAACAAGATACCTTATCAAAGTATAGAACAGTTCTCAAAAGGGAGAGAAAAGTTTTAAAATGTCCATGTTGCCCATCAACCAGGGCCGTAACTTATGAGGAGCAGGGGGCAACTGCCCCCAGGGAAGCTTTCCGCCGTTCGAAGGGACCCACTTTAAGACAAAATTTTCTCATTCAGTATACGATAGGAACATGACATTATAAATGAACCACCAAATAGGTTCACTACATTACATAAACAAAACAGCACACAATAGGTAAATAAAACAAAAATCAGTCGTGGACCCATTTCAGTAGAAAATGTCTACTATTAGGGGCCCTAGGAATAATATTTATTCGTATGGCTTTGAGATTTGTCAATATTGTCCCTTTAATTAATTTGTTATGTATGGAACGAGCCCAGGGGTGTGCGGGAGGGCCCATAGGCTCCGGGGGCCACAAGGATTAAGAGAAAGATGGAAAGAAGGGACCTATTTTCGAATTTTGCGGGAGGGCCCAAAACAACTTTTTCAAGGGGGCCCAAATATTAATACTTGTCCCCCAGAAAAAGTAAGTTACGGCGCTGCCATCAATCTACGGTTGGGGAGAGAAAAAGAAGATATTTGGCATCTTTCCCTTAAAAATCCTGGATAGCAACACTTTAAAATCAAAGGTTGTAGCAATGACATGACCTCACGCCATTTTGATGTTCCGACTGTCTTTCTTTTCTTCTTTTATTTTATTTTATTTTTTTTTAAACTCCAATTTTCTTTTACTTCAAGAGTATCATTTGAAGATGCAGTCATAATAATAATATCATTGGTACAATCAACAGACAAGAAACGATAGGGTGCATTCTTCAGCATGGCTTTGTTTATGTTGCTTCAAAGAGAACTTCAGAAAGAAAAAAAAACAACAACAACAACAAAAAAGAGAAACATTGCAAGACTAATGCTTTTATAATCAAAGTGCATCGCATAGCGGAGGAAGTCAGCCAGGCAAGCAAAATGCAGCTGAGCATGCAATTGCATCATGACCTTGAGGAAAACGAGTGTTCTTTCGTCTTATCTTGAGCATCAATCAACGATAAACACTTGGTGGAAGCAGTTTTCTTTCATTACCCTCTCATTATAGGTCTATCATTCTTGTCTTTCTATTTGTTGGTTCTTTTTTATGAAAGTACCAATAGCACTGCGCCAGCCAGCTAAATGCCAGTTACGAAGATTCATTTCACAGTATAGTACTGCCCACAGAATGCCAAAGTAATGAAGATTATACAAGTGTTATGTGTTTCTCATCTTATTTTCTTTAGTACACAATAACTCTACAATTCCTCTCTATTTTTTTATGTACTTCATTCTTCTGCAATCAAATGATCACTATTCAGTACAATAGTGTAGCTTAGATGCCTTCTAAAATAATTTGTATACCGTAGTTACGAATTCTACAATATCCTTAACTTTTAAGGAGAAAAAAAGTTCAAAGATAAGACGGACCAATGAATAGAAACAAATATTTAAAATTTATTTCTTCGTTTGTTCCAAATTTGATATTTTCAGTTTATTTCAATCATTTTCTAATAGAGTGGTCTTCTTCCTTCTCACTGTAATATGTAATGAGAAAATGCACTATGGAGAACAATAGAGATTTATCTTAAAATGGAAAAAATGGTAATTTATCATCAATCTACTGCAAAAGCCATTGCAATGGTACTATACCAACTTATCATTGTGTGATGGGTTGCATACCTGTCTAGGGATTTGAAAGCTCAAATGGGATCCCCTTCAACTAACGTAATGGGATCGGCAGTGACCGATCTAGAAGGTAAAAACTGGGGGTGCCAACCAGATCCCGGACTATGATAGGTATACCATGAGTTTACAGTTTCTCATAGGCCCTGCAGAAGTTTCTAATTTAACTCTCTCCTAAATGGATATTATAGCTACGTTGGACGTTGACATTGTGGACTTCAAGTATTGTTTTTCACATTGCATAACAGAAAAAATTGAATTGAAACTATATCTAATGTTTCAAAATTTTTCCAACAAAAAATAAAGGAAACGCTTACTATAAACTTTCAAAAATACAGTAAAACCTGCTTTCAACGGACCCTTTATTAAACGGAAAACTGTCTCAAACGGAAATATTTCATGGCCCCATGAATTTTGGAGTGCAAAACGTGTAAAAGTCCCTTCATTAAGCGGAAACTGTGTTATGCGGACAACGGAAAGCAAAATAAACCTTTAACGGAAAATTCTGAGTTCCGGACTACAGCGCTTAAAACTTTGTAAGAGGGTATATATATATATATATATATATATATATATATATATATATATATATATATATATATATATATATATATATATATATATATATATATATATATATATATATATATATATATATGTATATGTATTACATGTCTGCGATAAATTCTTTGTTCTTTTGTTAAATCTTTCTGGGCATTGTTGACCTTCCCCAACCACTACTCATATTCACCCCCCACAATTTGTCCTTAATCCCCTCACCTTTATAAAGAACCATATGGAAAGTCGGAAAAAAAAGACGAGATGGAAGAAGAAGACGAATACGGTACCGAATTCGAAAAAGAGTGTAGAATAAAGACGTATCAAGATGCTCTCAGAAGTTTAAAGAAACTGCAACAATTTGCCTTGCGAAAAAAAAATAATAATAACTCTGGTTTACTTAGTGTAGTTTCTCAGGCTAAAGTGTGTGCGGAAAGTAGAGCAGCCAAGCAGCAATGTATCAACAAAACTCTGCTTGACTACTGGGAAAAATAAAGAAAGCATATGCATAGCATATTTTGTGTATTAATTCGTAGAAAAAATTGAAGTATTGTAATTGAAAAAAGGTACGTACAACGTACGTACAATATTTTCTCAGTATGTCAGTTATAAGCATGTATTTTTTTAAAGGCAACATTTACCTTCATTAAGCGGAAACCTGACTTTAACGGAAATTTTTGCCAGTCTCGCTCGATTCAGCTTAAGACAGGTTTTACTGTATAGAAATAATAGTCTCAATTATTTTTGTCATTCAAAAAAAAAAAAAAAAAAACTGGAGGGGTCTAGGCCTCTGGGCTAAATCCACCTCTGCAATCAGGGAGGATATACTTATGTGGATGCCTGGACATGTCCCTTTATAGACACAAGTAAAAGACGGGGAGGACTTACAAAGGGAATGAATTACTACAGACAAACATATAAATGTCGGAGTGAATTTGTGACAAACTTGACGAAGCCATAAATAATGTCTAAGTACGCCTCATTGTGGCTCTACAGGCCTTTGAAGTTATTAGTATACAATATGGTTTACTTTTCAGATTAAAGCGAAGCGCCTGCAATGTCCGTTAACCTGCTATATTTCTGCTAGTTGCGTAGCACAAGGATATCAACGTTAACTACGGCCTAGCGACAATGTTGATCTTATGGGCTCAAAACGACCCCTAAAACTTTGAATTTAAAAAAAATAATGAATATATAAATAAGAACTAACAAGTTTACATAAAATTTGGTATCGAACAGCGAAAGCGGTATGTTTCTAAGCCTTGTGGTTTCCGAGATCTCATTGTCAAATGAAATGGCTACAAACATTAATGAACCGATGCTACCTACACAGAGTATATATTGATTCTAATTTGAACATGAATCCTCACTTCACTTCCGTAATATGCAGGGTTATTCAAAAAGAAAGAACAGATTTCAAACATTTATTTCTTCCAAACTACAGAAGATAGAAACATGATTCGAACGTTACTTGATTAAGAGAAGTTTACAATTTAAACAGCCCGGATAGAAGTTCCAATCACGGCCGCATTGGCGCTGCTGTTTGTTGTTGTTTGGCTGTAGTGAAATGGCGGCGCCACCACAGGAAAAGTCTTTTTGTGTGCTACAATTGGCAAAACTTGAGTCCGTTGTTGCAGTTCAGCGAGCATTTCGCCATCGATTTAATAAACAACCGCCGCATCATAAGCAAATTTACGAGTGGCTTCGAAAAATCGTAGAAGATGGTTGCATCTGCAAAGGGAAAAGCACGGAACGTCCACGCACATCGAACGAGAATGTCGAGCGTATTCGTACACTTTACGAAAGGAGCCCAAAGAAATCCACATCACGAGCAAACAAAGAACTTAACATTCATCAACCAACGGTATGGCGAGTTCTAAAACATCGTCTGCACATGAAGCCATACAAATTGCAGTTTTTGCAAGCATTGCATCCTGACGACCCAACAAAAGGTACGAATTTTGCATTAGCATGTTAGATGATATGGAAGAAGACAATTTTGCTCAACGATTATTTTTTTTTTCCAATGAATCCACTTTTCATCTTTCTGGTAAAGTTAATCACCATAACGTTAGAATTTGGGCAAGTGAAAATCCTGCGGCAGGTATTCAACATGAAAGAGATTCACCAAAGATGAACGTCTTCTGTGCGATCGAACGTCTTCTGTAGCGAAAAAAGGCTACAAATCCACTCGCCTTCCCTGCTGTCCATGCTTGCTGCATTCAATAGTTCGCTTCTTTCCTCTTCAATGTCAGCGCCGATCATGATTTTTTGCCGCATACCATTAACCTTAACTCTATTCACTTCACCCCTATGGTCACTTCCCCCCGAATTACCCTATAAGTGACTGTGTATATGCATAGTAAATTCAACATTTGTAGCTTAAAATGATGACTTTTGAACTGAATCGGCTGCGATACTCATTAAATCGAAATTCATTACGATATTAAATGGTTACGATATTCATTAAATCGAAATCCGTAAAACTAAGAGACAAGTGTATGTAAATTTTTAAAATAGCCTTTCCTATCCTCTACCACACTAACGTTCTCAATTTCGTACATGTGCGTTACACTTTTGTTTTGACTGTCAACAAAACCGTTTTAGCATTTCTGTTCCACAGGAGGTTCATGTGTTTTCATAAGTTCTGCATAAAATGAAGCATATTTTCTCCTTAAGAAAAGGTGTATTTAACGATGTTTTCAACTCGATTTTGGATCGATTCTTTTGTAGCTGACCATTGAGATAATATAAAGAAATCGAGATACCCTGATGCGAGATCTTTGATGGTATCGAACTCGCATATATCGAATCGATCCGCCATATTGGAAGAGGATAAAGAGGTGTTTTTCACGTAAGGCTCCATAGTAATTTACAGTATGTATGTTTTATTGTTGATTGTGCTCCTACGGAAAATTGTACGACGAAAAAGATCAAAGTTCTATGGAATTTCATAATATGTCAAAGGTAAGTCATTTTCTTTTTTATTTTAGCCTGTAACAGACAACAATGTGGGTGTGCACTTGTAACAGTGGCGTAGGGAAGAGGGGCCCAGAGGGGCCAGGCCCCCCAAAGAGGTCCAACAATGTACTTTGATACTTTGACGTTTATAATTTTTTTTATATATTTTATGTTTATATATTTCTTTGTTTGTAATGTTTCTATATGTACCTATAACAGGACTTGCCCCCCCCCTAAACACACATCCTGGCTACGCTACTGACTTGTAATAACATTGGGTAAATAGGCATATGTATTGTATTTACACTGTCAAAAGGCTCGTAAAGACTACTACCTAGAGAATTGTCAATAGGGTACAGCGGGGTAATTTGAATAATTTCAGACATTTTCTCATATATCTCAGAAACTGTAATTGGTATTCAAATACAAAATTGTGAACAAAAACTTTGAACCTTACTATTACTTAACAATTTTTCTTAAGATAATATCTGAGATACATCATTGTAAAATTTGAGTATTCTATTTCCCCGCCGAAATTTCGAAAAATGTAAATGCGAGGGGCAATTTTAATAACAAGTGGGGTAATATGAATAACCAACAAAATAAGCAAGTCTTATACAAATAATGTATAAACTACTTAATTGTTAGATTGCAAATTCTACGGTAGTTGAAATATGCTAATTTTGAATGAAAAGAAGTACATAAATTGTAAATATGCATCACCTGTAGCTATCTTCTTGAATGTAGGCCTACACTAAAGAAATTTGTTAGGAACACTGTCTAAGGCAAAGATCCGTAATAGGTTAATTCATCTTCCATCGTTCGTATTTAATGACAACGACAACAGATAAACTGTTTTCGACCTTCTGCACCGACACAGACTTCGTGGAACCATGTCTTACAACGCTGGCAACGAATCCAGTCTCCCTTTCTAGCAGAACGTTCTGAATAGTAATTAAGAAGGCAAAAACAGCAATTCCATGTTTGACTTACATTGCCTGCAGCCATCTTTAGACTTAGGCCTACATCTTCACTGGAAGGAGTAGAGGATATCAGTTTCTTTCGAGCTTTCATTTGTTTTTTTTCTTGGCTGGTTCTGTATTAGCACTCTTCTTTCTTGTAGTGTCCTTGAATTTTGTTACACCCGATGCTTGTGTCTTTCCTTGGAGTTGTTTTATTCTCATTACCCGAATATTTTGAGAAATCGAGTGGCATGATTTTCCTGTAATACGACGTCTCTACTGCACACACACTTTTTCTGGGCTGGGAAGCACTTGTTGTATGGGTTCATCTATAGGCTTCGTTGGGACAAAGTTTTGAGAGCCATGACCGGAAGAAGAAGGCGCGTTGTTAAGATTTTCCCGAGAAGACTGCTGCACAAAATGTGTAACAAGGCAATACGTTACCGAAGGGGCGAATCGAAATTCTTCAATAGCTTGTGGACTAAAGGAGTATATACCGGTACATGAAAACCCATAACTGCCAATCCAACAGAAGCTGTCCGCTTCCAAGCTTCAATGAACAAAATGCAGAACTGAGATTTACTAATCACTGAGCTCGAGTTTGGGTGAATCCAGATAGTTGCCTCTTGGTGGTAATTGGCTTTAAGGGCCTTAAATCAGAGCGATAGAGTGGTTGTAATACGTGCGTTGTGTGTGGACGTAGGTAAAGCATTTCAATGTCATGACTTTGGCAGAATTCTAAGGACAGAAGTTGTGAATGAGATTTTGGTTTTTAAAATCCGGATTTTTTGCGTACGCCTTTGAATATTACTACAGGAAGTATAAAAGACCCTTTGGCATTGCAGCATGCTATCATCGTTACATTTTCCCCGTCTGTAGTTCTAATTCCACTGGTATTCAAATTGCCCCGCTTTGAATTATCCAAATTGCCCCGCAGTCGACGAATATGTCATTCACAACGTGGTATGAAAACTGTTCATTAGTTGACGCCAGCGTACAGTATATCAATGCCCCACAGGCTACTGATACGATTATAATCCAGAGCGGTTTCATTTTATCCAGTTAGTAATAAGGAAAGCTTAAGGAAACAACGTTGAAAATTATAACGACCAAAAAATAGACATATTTGTACTTACCTTGCAGCAAACAAAAAATAGTGTAAGCCTTCAGAACCGCAGGAATAGTTTGTATTTCTGAGAGCAACTTCTGCAAACTACCCCCTACAAATCCACCACAGGTTCACTAACATGGTAAGCCGCGTTTCCACTCCAGCTAGCAAAATGCTTAACATTATTCAAATTCCCCGCCTATTCGAATTACCCCGCTCTACCCTATATTATTAAGTTTGCTTATTTATTGAACTATATTTTTTTGAGTTATTAAAAATTTTGCCAAAATTATGTAACGCACAAGTGTTCTGTGACACCTTGGCAAGGCAACTGTTTGGTTGTGGAGGGAGTAGGCTTACTTTGTCTACGTTAAAAATTGCTAATGATGGCACTTAGTGTATAAAATAATCCTCATTCACTGTTAAAAGGAACAATAGGCCTATCTGTCATACAAGTCGCACGTTATTTATTGATATTCTGTACGAAAGAAGTATTTCACCTCCACTTTAGCAGTTGGTTCTAAAAAATTGAAAACCTATATTGCGTATATAATATATAATTATTTTTTGGTGGAATTTGTTAGTTAAAAATCACAGGCGTTACAATTTACCTTTAAAAATAATAATTTTCGATTTAGTGTCGTAAAGCATAGAGCGGATAACGTAAAGGGTTGTAGCATTTGGTATTGTTCAAAATATAAGGCAATTTTTAGGCACTTGTTCCAAGTTTGCCTTCCAAAGATTTTCTTAACTTCCACTTCGCTTACATCTGTACCATTGGAATGATTAAGCTTAGTTAAATACCACAAGAGCAGAACGCTCAAAAGCATGACAAGTAATGCAATATATGGCAGAGGTGAAGGTAACTAGCCCACCATATGTGTACCATTAGTAAGTGTAGTAAGATACAAGGACCAAAATGTTACTAATTGACAAGTTTCGCAGGGTTTTTGTGACATTTACGTACTTCTCACATACAGTGTTGCCTATGGTTTCGTTATATACGCTGACTGAAACTTGCAGAATACGCCATCTTGGGGAAGGATATCTTAAATCGAACGGTACAATCGATAGCACGCTTGAATCAACAATGCGACATAGGGAAGAGCATCTCTAGTAAGATGGAGCGAAAAGATCAGAGTTTTGAGAATCGAATTCTAATAGAGCTCAAAAGTTGCGTATTCGCCCGCTAATTAATGAAAAAAAAAACGAAAAAATCACACTTTGCATCTTCAGTTCGCGCAAATAGCCTGAAGTTTGAAAAAATAAAAATAAAAAAACAGCAAAATTTAATTTTACGCAAGAAATATACAGATTAGATTTTTTTTTTTTTATCATTTCTATAGCATCTAAGTACTTTAATTTAGTTGTGTGAGGTCATGATTCTTATTAATTCGTTAATTTGTATTTTGATACATTTTATTTTCATAATGATTTTGCAGCTCTTCGCCTATTCATCTTCTTTTTTTTTTTCCATGAAATGGCCCAGAACTCACCACGAAGAGATGGTTGCAATTCAAGTTCCACCCACACCCTACCCAACTCTCCTATCAATTAGGGTGTGCTAAATTATGTTGAATTAGGTAAGGATGTTATCTTAAATTCATATTTTTAAAAAAATCAAATTTTGGCATTGTGACCATTGATAGCAAATTTGCTCTATTGTAGCCATCTCTGTTTTCTTGTTCGCACACTTTTCCTTCAGACTCTGTGACAAGTACGACACAACTTTCAACTTCCTGAGTATGGCATGAAAAATTTAAGAAGTCAAACTCATGAGCATATTTGTCATGCATAAGTGATAAGATAGTTTCTGTTGTTAATCTTTCGAGCACTAGAGGGGGCGACAGATTATATTTTCTCGAATCTATCAGCCCATTGCAGTCTGTGGCATCAAAATTTACTGAAGATGCCATAAAAGTTCTAACAGAGCAATTCAGACAGGGTAGTGTGCTCCAGATGTGGCTATAAGAGATCCTGGACCTCTCAGTTACTTTCGATGGCTGACATGTGCAAACCGGGTCTTACCATTGTACGTTTCTCAAACAAATCCTAGAAACAAACTCAAAGTGCTTGTAAACTACGTTATAGAGACATATGCTCCTGCTTGGTTCGACATAAAGAGATATCAATCAGTGAAATTAAACCTAAACCTAAACCCGGGAGACCCGGGTTCGATTCCCGGTGGGAGCTCATGTGGTTCGGATTCCACGTTAATCAGTAGGTCCACGTCTCATATAGCCTCGCTGCTGAACGGGACGTTAAACTCAAAATCAACTCAACTCAACCTAAACCTAGACCTAAATGTATTTTAAAGATAATTCTAACAATTAGGCGTTTGCCAAACAACATTAAAAGAATCATCGATCCTGTGATTGAGAGAAATGCTTCTTCTGTCATCCAGAGAACATATTGTCTATGACAGTGAATGAGAGGCAACACGTACGATATTTAGGTTACAGGAGACTGCTAGAGGCAAGAAACCAAGATCCGAAGGGGAAATCTCTTAGAACTTTTATGGTACCTTCAATAAATTTTGATGCCACGGACTACAATGAGCTGATAGATTGGAGAAAATATAATCTGTCGCCCCCTCCAGTGCTCGAAAGATTGGTAACTGAAACTATCTTATCACTTATACATGACAAATATGCTCACGAGTTTGACTTCTTAAATTTTTCATGCCATACTCAGGAAGTTGAAAGTTATGTCGAACTTGTCACAGAGTCTGAAGGAAAAGTGTGCGGACGAGAAAACAGAGATGGTTGCATTAGAGCAAATTTGCTCTCAATAGTCACAATGCCAAAATTTGATTAAAAAAAAAAAAAAAAAAATCTTTGACTAAATCAACATAATTTAGCACACCCTAATTGATAGGGAAGTTGGGTAGGGTGTGGGTGGAACTCGAATTCAGCCACATTCTCGTGGTGAGTTCTGCGCCATTTCATGAAACAAAAACGTTGACAAATGGGCGAAGAGCTGCAAAATCATTATGAACATAAAATGTATACAATTACTCAAATAAACGAATTAATAACAAACATGATCTCACACAACTAAAATAAAGTACTTAGACGCTATAGAAATGAAAAAAAAAAAAAAGTAATCTGTATATTCCTTGTGTAAAGGTAAATTTTAGTATTTTCATTTTTCCAAACTTTAGGCCGTTTGCGCGAACTGAAGATCGAAAGTGTGATTTTTTCGTTATTTTCCCATTGATTAGCACGCAAATATGCAACTTTTGACACCTATTAGAATTCGATACTCAAAAATCCGATTTTTTTTTTTCCTCAGAAAGGCAAATTTTGGCGATTTTTGTCATTTATTTCAAACTTTAGTTTGTTTGCGCGAACTGAAGATCCAAAATGTGATTTTTTTTCGTTATTTTCCCATGGATTAGCATGCGAATTCGCAACTTTTGAACCCTATTAGAATTTGATACTCGAAAATTTGATTTTTTCGTTTCATCCTAATCTCTAGTTCTTTATATTATCTCAATGTAGCTGATATGTATTCATTCCGTTATTGAATTTCTAGTAATGACATTTGATACAAATGGATTGCTTCGAGGGCAAAATAACTTACGTGTCATATTTTAAATGTTAATAAATAACTCTTAATTAAATATATTTAAAACGAATTCATGTATTGATTACTTCCAATAAGCGATTTAAAAAAAAATAGGAGTAATATATAAACCGTGCGGAGGAATTTTTTAAAACTACGTTACTTTCCTTGATTCAGTTTTGCTTTATTAAGATTAAAAAATAGAAAAGAAAAATTCATAGTATACTAACAAAATTTCAGAAGAAGGTAATAAATTATTATCACGTCATTGTGCGTTATAGCGTGTTCAAACTCAAAGTCGGCTCACGCAACTGCTAAATTGAACATTAATGATACGGTTTACTTGGAAGAAATAATGACTTAAGTCTTTTAAATGGTAGGTATTTGAGATTATAATATTCGGCATTCCTCTACTCCGTCCGTAATAAAATATATATATTTTGAATATTTTTTTCTAAATTATATACATGGTTTTGTCACAGCAAAAATATGTCTCTTCATTCTTCTTCTTCTTCTCTTGAAAGGAAGAGAAAAGGGTTGTTTTCGTGGTATTCTTCGTTCAATTTAGAGTACATACAGCGAAAGAAAACAGGCTCGAAATATTAATAACAGGAATTTTGAAATATAGTTGTTTTTTCATGACTTAGTTACGTAATTTCAAGCTACACTTCTAAAGGACTGTCTTTTCTACATCGAAAACCGGAAAATTTATTACTTTAAATAAAAAAATATTACTAATTTAAATGTTAATTGTTAAATGTAGACAGTGGCGTATTTAGGGGGGGGGCTTCCGGGCTGAAGCCCTCCCGAAATCTTACTTACTATAGTAAAGTATATGAAATATCTTGCAGAAATTTCACATTTTCAGGCAAAGCCCCTCCTGAAAGTTAGAAAAGCCCCCCCGACCCGACCCCCGAAACAAAATCGTAAATACGTCACTAGACGTAAATTTCATAAATCAATACTTTATTATCAGTGGTATGTGTGTCACTATTAGAACTATATGTCTCTCTGTTTTGCAGAGGCGCAAGCACGGTGGGTCCATCAGGTTCAAACCACGCAAAGAAAAGTTAATTAACTCAACTTACATTTGCACGCTTTTTCAAGAAAACTACTTGTTTCAATAGGGAAATGATTGATGTAACATGAAAATATGATCTTACACTTCATCTGTACTCTTTCTCTTATAAAACAATCTAATTGTATCACTTTTTCTGAAAATCTAAAGTGAAGTATTTTACAATTATACTTGCATTTTCAGGTGCAGAATGATATCCGTTGAATACTACATAGACGTAGTGATTTGGAGTATTGGATCCCCTCCCTCAATGTTTGGACCCCTCCCAACAAAAATTTCTGGATGCGCTCCTGCTGTTAGGAGAAATAAAACAACAATAGGTACAGCGGGGGACACTTCTAAATGGTACAGCCATATGGAGATTTACGGCTAAGGTGTACCATTTAGAAGTGTCCCCCGCTGTACAACATGCTACTGAAGCATGTACTTTTCATACACAATACACAAACGAATAAATAAATAATCTACGAAAATAAAATCTATCAATTGAATTAGGTTGGCAACGATTGACGTACAATACTCTTCAATCTAATTGAAACACCTGAAAAAAGTGCAACTTACCAGATGCATATCACGTTGGACCACCTAATTCATATGGCCCTCAGAATAGCTCCGATTTCAACAGATGACTGAACGCAAGCACGAGCCCCACTGAGGGTACGCGAACCTGAGACCTTGGTGAGCGCGAGCTCAATGAGATTAACGAGAAGGAGTTCGAGCTAGTGTGGTTCTTATTAAGGGTATCGAGCCCGCGCTAGCGTGAGCTTCATTGAGATTAACGAAAGCGAGATCGATATAATGTGGTTCTTAATAAGGATAACAAGCCTGAGCTGGCGTAAATCTCATTGAGATTAATGAGCGTGAGATCGAGTTAGTATGATTTCCTTAAAGATAATGAGCTCGAGCTAAGTTGAGCCTCATTGAGGTTAATGAGAGCGAGATCGAACTAGTGCTCGCATTAAGAATAGCGAGCAGGAGCTAGCGTGAGTCTCATTGAGATTAATAAGCGTGAGATCGAACTAGTGCGGTTCTCAGGAGCTAACGTGAGTCTCATTGAGATTAACGAGAGCGAGATCAAACTAGTGCGGTTCTCATTAAGGATAGCGAGCAGGTGCTAGCGTGAGTCTCATGGAGTTTGAGATTTAATTAGCACTAGCCCCAATGAGAGCAATGGTTCTGAGCTCACATGAGCCTAATTAGCAAATGTCCATCTCTACTTAAAACTTCATGTATTTTCTGGCAATATAATCCCCTTAGGGGTCATATTGTTATGCTACAACAATCCAGACAAAAGCCTATTTTACAGGCCAATACTCGAAACCATCTGAACCTGCTGTCTTAGGTAAATTATAACACCATCGAAGCCTATAGTGTTGTAATCAGGTTGAAATTATTTCCTATTACTAAATGTGAACATCCACGAAGATTTTTTTCTTTTGAGTCTGAGATGTAATTACAATAAATTATTTGTTTTGTACAAAGTATAATTGATCCAAGAGGATTAATGTCACGTATTTATATGCCTCAGAGGTTCAGGAAGACTGGTAATAGAGAATACAAATAAATTCTACAATAGAGTGAATGAGCATAGTGAATGAGCATAACACCAAATAAAATTTCTTCGAAACTGACGCGTGTTTATTTGATTTGATTCGAGGCTTTCCATCGTGCTCGTGGTTTTCTCGGGGCTCTCCCGTTTCCTCCCACTTGCTTCATTCCACCATTTCACTCATTTCTCATAATCACCGTCTCCTTTAGCCTAACCAGCATAATCGTGGGACGTAAAACTCAAAGATTTCATTTCATTTCATTCAAGGCTTTCTCACTCTTCTTCCTGTTACTTCCGAGAGTCACTAACAGATGGCTCCTACGTCTTGCTTTCCCCTAAGTATTTAGAAGTTACACAAGTAATGGCGAACCCATTCTCCAATCGAGAACGGAATAGCCAATGAAGAACACAGAAACAGACGAATAGCCAATCAAAATGTGTGAAACAATTCGTAACGAATTGAGTGCTCTGTCATTACTCGTATGACTTCTACTTATCCTGGCTTTTCTGTTCATTGCCTGTGAAAGCATCAAGTGATTGGAAGATTATATATATATATAGTGATATTCACCATCTTGCAGGTTATTAGTGGGAGAAACAATTTTCTTCCAAAAGTACTAATAGTCCAGTCAAGATAAGGATTGACCTTGAACAAATTACAATAGAAATGAAACATGCGCCAAAATGATGCTGAGCACATTCTAAGAAAACCTCAAAAAGTCCTCAAGAATATTCAGTCTGGAAGGTTGTTAAATGCAATATGGCCGCCGTTGGTGGTCATTTACGGCAGACATAATAACAAATGGAGTAATTATGTGATTTTGTAACAAAATTACAGGCTCAACATCCATCATAAAAGTTGTTCACCACTATGTGTCTTTTTGAATGAGGCATTGAACATATCTCTAATATACAGAGTGTCTCAAAAGTCCTCTGACATAGGGTAACTCTGCTATTATCAGAGTTACAACAAAATGTAAGAGAGTAAACCGTCTCCAAATATGATGTTTTCAATCTAAAGTGAAGGAATTTTTTAAAATCGCATGTGCCGTTTGTGCTGTACACTCTTTATACGCCCAACGTTAAATGAAAATGCAACGTTGCCATTTACCGGGGGGTGAATAAATTTTGTAAGAGTATTATGAATGGATGCATGTTTGAAATGAGGGCTGGCCATTGACACGTTAGCGTAAAAGACAGTAACTTTATTCACTTATGTTGTAGGTCCCGGTAAATGTCAACGTTGCATTTTCATTTAACACTAGGCGTATAAAGAGTGTATAGCCCAAACGGCTCGTCCGATTTAAAAAATTCCTTCACTTTAGATTGAAAACATATTTGAAGACAATAAACCTATTCCTTTTTACATTTTGTTGTAACTCTGATAACGACCGTGTTACCCTATGTGAGGGGACTTTTGAGACACCCTGTACTTTATTCATTATCTACACATAGTACGCTCTTTATATATCTTGTGTGTGTAAATGTAACTCTGTTTGTGGTTATTGTTTTCAAATGGCTGAATGGTTGAATACTGAACTGTAACTAATGATTTTAATTTTATTTATCTCAGAAGGAATGCCAGAAATTCAGTGTTACCGTATGTAAGTGGAAGAGAAGCGAGTGAGTTATGTGAAACTGCACTGACAGCCAAACCTGAAAAAGGTGCATCAAGAATACCGAAGGAAGTATGTGAATTTCAGTCAAATCAAGAAGGATATGCAATCTAGAATACCGTCCGATGGAAAGACATCTGCAAGTATTCTGTGTTCAAATTCGTCAGCATTTCATTTTCTCTTAACTGTTTGTTTTGTGGTTATCCTGATAGATATGACGCTAAGTGGAAGGATCACTGTCTAATTCCATTAAAAGCTAATACTTTTCAAGAAACAATATTGAAATTATGTGAAGAACGCAATGATGATTGGGCCATGACTATAAAAAGTTGTATTGAATATGGCAGAGATTTGTTTGTGAAAGACGAAGTGTACCACACTACTTGCAATGTAAGTTTTAGAACAGGAAAGGAGATTCCAGGAAAGATGAGGAAACGGATGTCTATTTGGGGATGAACGGTAATAGCAGGGCAGGAATCACTATAACTGAAATAAATAGTAAAGTAGAGTTGTTACTTTCAAAGAGACATCTGCTAGAATCCTTCAAGACTTTTATGAGGAGAACATCAGAAAAAAAGTACTGTGGAGGAGTAGTTGAGATTAGTGCAAACTGCAGCAGTTAATAAAACTATGCAATGAAGTCCATGGAGACATCAAAATAGTACTACCCTTGCACTGACGGATAAAATCTTGAAAGTGCTAAGTCATTTTTCCTGAGGTGTTAAGAATATTTCTGAAAAGAAATCGCTACAGTTGCGCACATTGAAACCAAAATCGCTTCCTTCGGTCAGCATATAATCCAGTTAACTCGACCAAAACTGATGCAAGCTTCACTACAGGTTGGTTTGGGCTTGCAGATGCACCACGTTTTTGATTTCCCCTTTCTATTGGACACCCTGTACCGTCGCTGGTTTTGCGTTTCATATTCTGAGATGCAGTATCTTTTCTGATGTTCTCCTCATAAAAGTCCTGAAGGATTCTAGCAAGAATCTCTTTGAAAGTAACAACTCTACTTGACCATTTATTTCAGTTATAGTGATTCCTTCCGCAAATAATTCCAATAATTTAGCTTTTATGTATCTGACAGAGTGCGTTTGCTCTTCTGAATAGCACAGCTCCTGTTCTATAACCTTTGATAAATCACATATGCTAACCTGCTATCATCATTCATACCCAAATACTCAACTACTCGCAAGAAAGCATAATCTTTCAGTCTGCAAGGGCCTGCCTTTTTCTTCCGTTCGTATTCACCTGATGACATCCACTTCCTCATCTTTCCTGGAATCCCCTTTCCTGTTCTAAAATTTACATTGCAAGTAGTGTGGTACACTTCGTCTTTCGCAAACAAATCTCTGGCATATTCAATACAACTTTTTACAGTCATGGCCCAATCATCATTGTCTTCTCATCCATTCATCATACTCTTACAAAATTTATCCACCTCCCGGTAAATGGCAACGTTGCATTTTCATTTAACAATGGGCGTGTAACGAGTGTACAGCACAAACGGATTATATTGAAACCATCATATTTGGAGACAGTTTACCCTCTTACAATTTGTTGTAACTCTGATAATAACAGAGTTACCCTACATCAGGGGATTTTTGAGACACCCTGTATATTAGAGATATGTTGAATGCCTCATTCGAAAGGACACATAATGGTGAACAACTTTTATTATGGATATTGAGCCTGTAAAATTGTTACAAAGTCACATAATTCCTCCGTTTGTTATTATGTCTGTCGTAAATGACTACCAATGGCGGCCATATTGGATTTAACGACCTTCCAGACTGAATATTCTTGAGGGCTTTTTGAGGTTTGCTTAGAATGTGCTCAGCATCATTTTGACGCATATTTCATTTCTATTGCAATTTGTTCAAAGTAAAGTGTTGTAAACTTAAAGAGAATCTAGAAAAAAAAGTTTTTGGTTCGGATTGCCAAACTGTATTATGACGTGATATTATGAATAAATAATGGCACGTGTACGGGCGACAAGTTTCTAAAGAGAGAAATTTGAGACATGTTAATTTTGGATTAACTCTGATTTGCACATTCAACATTAACTAGAAAGAATAATTAATGCAATCACGGATTAGCCTAACATTGCATAAAAAAATGAATAACGGATATTCTATTTAAAGAGGAATGGTATCGAAAGGTGGTGACTCATCTGTCTATCCCACAAATAAAAAAAATGAATGAGAGTTTGGAGAAGTGAAGTTGACTCCACGGGGCTCGAACTTCAGTTCTCCAAGTTTAAAGTAGGGGTTTCGAATAATTTCAAGTTAAAGGAAAAATAAAGTTAATACCGGGATCTAAAAAGGATTATGAATTAAATTTAATCGATTCTGTTTTCCCTATAACGGTGTCTCCAAGGCGCTGGGAAAACAGGTGCGTAGTTAATTATTAAATGTGTCCATCTATAATATTGCTGAATCTCACAAGCTGCAAGGCTGAAAGAAAGATATTTCGCTACTGGAGTTTTCCTTCAGGTTGGCTACACTGGCCATCACTTTTAACACTACAGTAATTACATAAAGCAGAAATTATTCAAAAGCAGAAAAAAATAAATAAGGTATATATAGAAAAAAAAATAAAATTGAAAGCTAGAAAGGTATGAGTTAATTCGGAAAAAGGTTTCTGATGGTCAATGTAACCGTACTTTGATTTACAGAAATGCTTTTGTCCTAACGTCAATAGTTTTTTTTTTTTTTTTTTTAATAAATTCAACGAGAAGTAAGATTATTTTCCACAAAAATAACAACAATTACATACGAAGGAGATGAAATGAATGAATCGAATTTGCCGAGAATGAATCAGATTTTTCTACTGTTTTGATAAAGTGATCAGGTTACTCTCAACACATTTTTTAACTGAAGAATGCAATGTTTAAGTTATTCAATTTTACAGAAAAATAGCAACAATCTTACACTGCTTAATGAATTGACAACATTCGAAATTTTATAATTACTGTTTAAGTAGCTCTACAAAAGATAATTTCTATCAAGTTAAAGGAAAAATAACAGTTATTATGTAAGCCACTTATGATTAACACCTTTCGAAACAAGAAATGAAAACGAAATAGGTCAAATGATCAAGGTGACCAGAACTTTTACTTTTAAAAACGGGACGCATACGAATCGGCGATGGGGGGGGGGGGAAACTTCCACATTGCATTTTGGGACTCAGCAGTGCTTTCAATTTACAAAATACACAAGAAAGAATGATAACACACCGTTTATAACTTAAGTACTACCCAAAAATACTTTTAACTACTTCAACACTCAGAATTACCATTCAATTCCCACTTGAACCACAGAACACTCAATGTTCATTTGAATATTCAGAAGTTCTAGGCACGGCTGAACCTTCCCAATGAGTGTTGGTACGGAGGAGAATATAGAATTAACATTGGCCATTTATATTTTGAATAATAATTACGGGACACCTGGGTCATGTTAGCTTTAAAACGGACATTTAGGCGTCCCGTTTGAGAATCAGAAAAAAACGGGACAACGATTGAAAATAAGGGACTGTCCCGGCTAAAACGGGACGTCTGGTCACCTTGCAAATGATCGGATTGATGAATGAAAGAAATAATAATTCTGTTTGCTTGCAAGACTTATGTACGAAATATATTAAGTGAGAAGTGATAGACTATTTTGAGAAAAATTAGTGCACTTGTCTCTAATGAGTTTTTGTGAGTATATGCAATTTTTAATATCAAAAGATTCATGACTCCTTTTACACAAGCAATATATAACTTTATACACATACAAAATATACACATATACAAAATAAATGACGGTCCTTGAATTTCAGAATTAATTGAATTTAAATATTTGTTTTCATCTAAATACGTGAATAGTGAATTATGTGAGAGTAATTGTCAGTGTCTTTTTTACGTACGTTGACTGGACTATAAGTTAAGGAAACACCCCTGCACGGATTTCGCACCCTAGAACTTCAGTAGATGTTTGAAGCATTACTTCATATTCATCATACTTGTTCAGAGTATTAATGATAGACATTGGGTCACCTCCTATGTTTCACAAATCTTACTGTTTTCATATATTTATATAGAGTATACATTCCGGCATATACATTCCTCTGATCTGCAGCTCAAATCATTCATTGAACCGAGTTTAACTTATGAATTTTAAGTTATGAATTTTCTCGTCTATCCTTCCTGTTTTCGCTCAATGAATTTGGCGAGAATTAGGCGCGCACCGAGAAATTTTTGTTGGGAGGGGTCCAAAGTTTGAGGGATCCAATACTACAATTGCTTGGCGTTTTTTTTTTTTTCTGGGGGTCCAATACTACAAGACATTATGTCATTGTAGTATTGAGCCTTTGTTGTTCTACACCAGAAAAGAGGAAATAAAATGAAATTAAATCTTCGACTTTTACGTCCGACGATTATACCGGCTAGGCTAAAGAAGACGGTAATGATGAGGCATGAATGAAATGGTGGAATGAAGAAGGAAGAAACGGGAGAACCCCGAGGAAATCCACGCACATGATGTTTGTTCACCACAAAGTTCACTTGGCGCAAGCTGGGGTCGAACCATGGACCCCATGCACTAGAGGTGAACGCTCTACCACTAAGCCATCACAGCCCTGCCCGAATTACAGCGACAAAATACAAAATGGTTATACTAGGATAAAGACGAACTTTTAACAGTTCTATTGGTATAAATTAAAAGATAATTAATTTAGTTTATATTTCCAACATGGACAATGGATATTCTAAATTTTATGAAAATAACACTTTTTACGATGCGAATAATTCTGTCAATTTATTTATCATATTTCTAGATGGGAAAAAACCGAAAACGGAAAGAGGAGTTAGCGATCTGGCAACACTGTGCTAAATATCGCGTACCATTTGTAACTCCTCATGTTGCTTGTTATTTGGAAAGAAGTGTTTCTTCATTTCGTTATTCTTTGCCGTTGTGGCTGAGATTATTCTGGGCCTGGCAAAGGCGCTGATTTCTCTGTAAATTTGAGGGGGCCCATTCAGATGCAGAAGGCATATATGAAGATTTTAAGACAAATTGCATTCAAACTATGCCAAGTATTGTATATTCTTAAATATAATATGGGTATCCACATCAGCTTTGGGGGGCCGGGCCCCCTCGCCACCCCGGGATCTGTGCCCTTGTTTCCTGGGCTCTTTCCTTCAATGCACATACTGATGAGAGTAGCCCAAAAGTCTCAAACATTTTAATTAATGGTATGGAATATCTGGGATACATTGTCAAGAAAACTCGGTGCAGATTGATTATACGAATCCACATATTTGTAAAATTTACGGAAGATATTCGTACACCTCAAAAGTGATTGCTGAAGATACAGAAAGTGAATGCAAAGACAAAGAAGTATGTCTTTCATGAATTTTTGTATGGATCCGTATAATCAATCTGCGCAGAAAACTCTACCTGCAATAAGAAGTAGAAGACGTAGATTGTTAATGAACAAAGCATTACGTTGATTTATAATTTCAAACATATACATTTTTGCAGCTATTTCTTCAACTTTTCCACCATACGTGGTAAACCAAATTACAGTAGTATGGTGATGCCATTGCAAATTATGTATTTGTTCGACCACTAGTGTTACACTTGCCGCCAATATATTTACTTCTATTCAGTGATTTATACAGAATTTTGAACTTAGGGGGGTGTTCAAGAAATCTGGGGGGTGCAATCTTGCATTAAGGTCGTATACTATTATGATCTTTTAATTAGTTTTTTTTTTTTTTTTTTTTTTTTTGCACAAACTAAAATTTGTTGATTCAACGAACGTTTGCATTGGATTTCTTTCTCAGCAAGAGCCAATTAGCGTCGACTTTCTCATGCTTGGTGTAACGTCGAGATGAAATCGTTGGTAATCGATTGATCAAACGTTGTTGTGACGATCACAGGCGTGTAAAGGTTGATTTCCATTCATTCTTGCGTTGCGTGCTTTGCTTGAAAATTTATCTTTTCGAAAGTAAGTTGTTTTATTCTATTGGCTCTTAAAAACAAGAATTCAACATCTTTTAAAAACCAAAAGAGCAAGTTTTTAATGGTGTCTTCCCGTTCTGCCTAAAGGCCTTCCAGCACTTTGTAGAAAATATTTTAAATGATCTTATCTTTAGGCAGAATGGGAATTCCTGTTCTGCTTAATTTTTGGAGACAAGAAATTCTGTCCAGGGAGGGATTTCTTCAAGAGAATTTTTCTTTAGTAATTGTAACATATTCTCTAAAAAATAATATTTATTTAAGTTCTATCGTAAACTTTAGATGTTGTTTAACTTGTTCTTGGAAAAATGATTACATACAGATCTGTTATTAACAGTGTTATTCACATCTATTTCAGTAAAAATGAGTGTGATTTTAAAAAAGAAAAAAAAAGCTACCTGCAGAGAAATGGAAAATTCATTGACTCAGTTGCAAGAAAGCTTTTTGACATTGTAGCTGAAACGAAGAAATAACAAACTTACTTCGGTCTAGTACGAAGACCGAATATTGTATTCATCTTTTCAGTAGTTCACCTCCAACATGCTAAGGCTCGCAGTCAGGGGCGGCTTTAGGATTTTAATTTTGGGTAAGCCCGCTCCCTCGCTTATGGATACATATACACATTTGATTGATTAATAACTGTAGGGAATTACTTTTACAGTAGTGGTTGATGCTGTTTATTAAATAATTATTTACCATTAATATAAAAAGTAGAAAATATATTTACTCTTTATTGTATCTTTTAGTGTTTATATATTCTTCAAAATTTTTGGGTAGGCCCGTGTCTACCCGCTAAAACTGCCAGTATTTCAATATTGATATTGATATTTTGTAATGCTGCTATTTATATTGACAATATAAATATGAAAATAGAAGTATATATGATACTATTGCATATAGTATAGAATTATGTATATAAGACAAATCAGCAGCTGATAAGCTGATGCCGAAAAAGGAGTTGTGATATAGAACACTAACATTCTTTCTTAAGAGTCGCCTTACGCATTCTCTTGCATAGTTTACTTAATATATGGCCAAACATGTCTTGAGGATGTGAACTGTGGCATCTTTTACGTACTGCGATTCTTAGCATGTTAGAGATGAACCACTGAAAAAGTGAATAAGATCTTGATATGAAATAATTAGATATTACACCGAATTAAGTTTATTTTATGTTCGTTTCAGTTACAATGCCAAACGGCTTTCTTGCAACTGAGTCAATCAATTTTCCATTTGCCCGCAGGTATTTTTAAAAAATCACGTTCATCTTGACCAAAGTAGATGTGAATAACACTGCTGATAAAGAACTGTATCCTCGTCATTTTTCCGAAAAGAAGAAGAAGAATAACACCTAAAATTTATGATGATACTTGAAGAAATGGTTATTCTTCTTACAGCCTCTGTTAGAATTACTAAATAGATTATTTCGAATGCAGGACAAAATTCAAAAGGACAAAGCCCGAGGAAAATTCAGATAAAACGGGTTAAATTCAAGCGAAGAATCATAAGCGCAGATCAATAAAATAATTAATATTTTTTTATTTCAATCATAATGCATCTAAAATGTTATCTGGAATTCTTCACTTTACGGAAATAACTTAAAAAAAAAAAAAAAACATGCTGAAAATCCAATAAAAGACGTAAGACTGTTACAGTAAGTATATATATTTCGCACTTCGATCTTTGCTTTAAAAAAAAATCTTGACCACTATTTCAGAACTAACCATTTTAGGATTTCCACTTTTCGAGGTAAATTTTAGACTTTCACTTAAACAGCTACTGATTCCTTACTATTTAGCGTAGATCATGGTTCATACTTAGTGTTTTTCAGGATAGAGCATACTATCCACCGGTATTACTCGCTTGTCCGTATTATACACCAGAAAAACATGAAAGTCGGTTAAAACCGGGAGATTTTTCGAAAAAGAACGTTTCGAAATTTTTGCGGCTCTCTGGCCCAGGCCTGGGTTCACGTAGGATCTGATTTTTTTTTTAAAGAGTACATTGTTATATACACAATACGTATGCAAAATTTCAATCTTGTATCTTGGAAACTAATGTCGGGAGAAATTTTTGAAAGTCTGAAGGTGACCCATGTTTTTTTCATTTCTCTATATATACATATATAAAAATAATTCAAAAATATACTGCGTCATTACTACTTGACCTAGAGTCATGGTTTAAACGTCATTTCCTTCAGTATAATAAGCCCTTTCCTACGTAGGTCCTCATCGTCCTCATCACTCATAGGTCCGTATCGTACATCTGAACCAGAAAAATCGGGAAAAACCGGAATTTTTTCTGAAAAACAAATCACCTCCTCGGAACACCTGCGTCCGTCGGGCCCGGCCCGGTTTCGCGTAGGGATCTTTAAAAGAATTTGAGAAATACCCAGAGGTACACACAATCTGTATGCAAAGTTTCAATCTGGTATCTTGAAAACTAAAGGCGTGAAAATTTTTTGAAATTTGCCTAAAGAAAAAGTAAAGTCACGCTCCTCCGCCCTTACTTGGCGCCGCAAAGTTGATCATCCGGTTTCGAAACGCATCTGAGGTGTTCTTTAATCCATCCTTGACTTGACCAATAAATAAAAACCTGGCTTAAATACCTGTTGTAAAACGATACTACGCCATGGTAAGTGCTTGGCGTCCCGGGGTCGATTCTAGCCCCACCAAGCGAACTTGGTGGTGGACAAACACCGTGTGCATGGGTTTCCTTGTGGTTCTCCCCTTTCCTCCTAATGTCTTCATTCCACCATTTCATTCATTTATTTTTCATCATCACCGTCTCCTTTAGCCTAGCCGACATAAGCCTGGGACGTAAAACTCAAAGATTTCATTTTACGCCATGGTAACAAAAGTTACCGAAAATCCTAAAAGGGTTAAAATAAATATATATGTATTATTCAAAATAAAAGACTGCAATATGCTACTACACAAGAATGACGTTTTTAAAATTAAATACCATCACAGTTACTTTTCGTAATTAAAACGAATAGTATTACTGCAATATGCTAAAAGTATTTCAAACGTATAATAAATAGGAATACCCAGAACTTTTAATATGGGCATGTGTGAAAGTAATTAAAGCTAATCTGTCCTTTTATTGTAACATTTTTACGTTTTATTCAGTTTTCAGCATTTTAAAAGAAAGAAAAAAGTTATTTCAGAGAAAAATACAGATAATATTTTAGAATATATGACAATTGAAGAGCAAAAATAATAATATAAGGCGTGCACTGATACATCCAACATATATTCCTGTGATTTTGTGCTTGTCAGAATTTTCGTTGCATTTTGACCGCTTGGATTTAGTTCCCACCCTCGTTACTACAGCCATTTTATACATGAGTTTCGATCTGCATACAAACACGCTAGGAGTCAAGCTTTTCGGTGCTGCATATCCCTAAAAAATTCCTCCTCACATAGAATTCCCTGTCTCCAAAGATTAGACAGAACGGGAATTCCCGTTCTGCATACAGATAAGATCATTTAAAATATTTTCTACGAAGTCCTGGAGGGCCTTTAGCACAAGGTGACCAGACGTCCCGTTTTAGCCGGGACAGTCCCTTATTTTCAACCGTTGTCCCGTTTTTTCTGATTCCTAAACGGGACGCCTAAATGTCCCGTTTTTAAGCAAACATGACCCAGGTGTCCCGTAATTATTATTCAAAATATAAACGGTCAATGCTAATTCTACACTCTTCCGTACCAACACTTATTGGGAAGGTTCAGCCGTGCCTAGAACTTCTCAGTATTCAAATGAGAATTGAGTGTTCTGTGGTTCAAGTGGGAATTGAGTGGGAATTGTGAACGTTGAAGTAGTTTAAAGTATTTTTGGGTAGTCCTTAAGTTAGAAACGATGTGTTATCATTCTTACTTGTGTATTTTGTAAATTGAAAACACTACTGAGTCCCAAAATGCAATGTGGAAGTCCCCCCCCCCCCCGTCGCCGATTCGTATGTGTCCCGTTTTTGAAAGTAAAAGTTCTGGTCACCTTGCTTTAGCAGAGCGAGAATGAATCTTTTTAATATTGCACCCCCTAGTTGGGGGTGGAAGGAATTTATTTCCGGATTGTGTCCGAAAATTTTAGGAGGGTGTTGGGGAGGAGGGGTTAGGGGCGTGTAGATAAATCAATGCTTCTATTACAGTAACAACAGGGAGTTCCGATTACATAATTTTTATGTCAATAAAAATGATTATAAAAAATATACAACGAAGTTCAAAATAATTACAACTTTTTAATCGTTTGACACTTGAAAGGTGCTACAAAAATATATTATTTCTTTCCATTTTTCAATTCGTGTTTTTAAATGGATGAATTGTTAGGTTAGGTTTTGTGAATAGAAAGATGGCTACATACATTCAGCTTTAACGTGAGTCATCTGTACACTATAACTAAACAATGAATAGTAAAGATAATTTATGTGGCATTCAGTAGCTAAACTACAACAATAAGAAACAAAATAGAAAGAAAGAATTCGATTGTCGATTGTGTTTCGTTAGAAGAAAAATGCGACGCGTTAAGCTAAACCATAATTTATGAAGTATTTCTTTTTTTTTTTTTTTTTTTTGTTATTTATTTATTTACCACGCGATGTAATAATGTGGCTTGTTTTCGCTCCCTTGTACAGTTTCCGTTTTGTCCCCTTGTACTTTTTTTCTTTAAAACTTCCTGGTAAAGGAAGCTAAAAACCAAAACTGCTACTGGTGTTACGCCATTCGTTATATCTTTTTTCTTTTTCTTTCTTCCATACTGCTATTCAACTTGCCTGTTAGGCTGTTCCCCCTTCTACGAAACCACTTCTTTGTTCAATTCCAGTAGCACGGTTCATCAAATCACTATCTTGCGGTGTTGTATTCTTTTTTTTCGTCTTTCTACTTTTCTATCCAAACCAAATGATTCAACGTGGTCAAAAACAGGTGAATAACAACCTGCTTCTTCTTTCTTATTTAAGTTTCATTATTTTTTTTTAGACTGAAGTCAACACAGGTGGCTGTAATTTTCATTGTGGTTTGGCGTTTAAAAATCTTCTGGAATATTATCTTTTTGATTTCTCTTCTTCTTCTCTGGTGATAATTAAAAGTTGATTAATGTTGTTCTCTTTTGTTTAATTTGCTTTATTCTTTTCTAATTCATTGCTATGTGTAGTTATCAGATTAGCAATTGATACGGGTAATTATTTTAAGGCCTTTTCTCGCCGTTTTTGTCTGGGAGATCCGATGTGCCACACGATATTATGTCAGATGGCCCGGACGAAAGGGCGAGAACAGAAAGGTCCAAGACAAAACAGCCTCGCAACAAAATGGCCCGAGCGAAAACGGCTCCACATCAAAAGGTCCCGATCCAAAACGGTTTGGTCGCAGAAGGGTCCTACAGTGAAAAAGCCCTACGTGAAAGAACACCGATGAAAATTGCCTCACATCAGAAAGGTCCAAGTTAAAAAAAAAGGAAAGAAAAGTGGTTTGTGGTGAAGGTGACCCAAGTCAATGAAAATACTAGGCCAAAAGCGTCTAGGGTTAACTCAGAACAGTCATTTCAAGTTTTCAATTGAAATGAAAATATGGAGTTTTACTTCGTGTTGTATTTTCGTCCTACAGTTTTACATCTTTCTTTTAAAATTTTTAAATCAAGTTTAAATTACTTCATATATAGGGTGGCCCAAAAGTAGGTATACAGTCCCGTGCTGATCAGCTCACCGTATTTCATATCATTTCTTATTATTACCAAACAAGTAGCTCTAGTTTTTTTTATTATTATTATTTGTTCTTAACGTCTTTTTACTTATAACTTAAGCTCGGAAAAACCGAAGCAAATAAACCCATAAGCTAGAATGTTATACTTGATCAATGCATTAGTGTATGTATACCTACTTTTAGGCCACCTTGTATAATATGTACAGCCCGGATTTATATGCAAAATGCATGTTTATATTAACATGCAGAACGTATGGAAAGTACTTTTTTCTTTCCGACGGACTTGTAAGAATTCGTTTGAGACGAATATGTTAGTGCATATAAGTGCATATTTTGAGTGAATCTCGATGTGTATGCATATTTCGCGAATTTTGCGGGATACTACATATTTCCGAATTTTATTGCTGCATACTAGCATATTTCAGAGTATATCACAAGAAAGTAGGTTATATTTAAAGTGAACTGAGTCACTTTGTAAACGCAAATATAGAACTTTTATTTTTCTTAAAGAAAAATAAAGTGTTGAGTTTGTTGTTTACGCATATTTTAGCGAAATAGTGTTGTGAAAATAGAGTCAGATAAACTTTGCCAAGTATTAGGCAAAAATCCCTGGTACAAAACAATCTGTAACATTGTACTTAATGGTGAAAACATAGAATTGGAAGACGATCTTACACAGGAAGACATTTGGTGTTTTTTCACATGCACCAGTAACTTCTGCTGATACAGAAATAAACTTTTCAATCTACGAAACGTTTCTCACTGATAAACGTAGAGGGTTTACAGAAGAAAACCTAAGGAAGGCATTCATAGTTCATTGCATCAGAAATCATTAGGGTATTGAAATAAATTGAAATTTTATTTTCTTAATACATGTATTTCAGTGCATGTTAAAATTTTAATGCATATATTTTTTTATATTTTCGTGCATATTTGCATGCATATTTTGGGGTTTGTTTGTGCATGGAAATCTAATAATGTAAATGTATTTCGTCAAGGCAAGAGACATTTAATAACACTTGAAGAAGAAATCAATAAAAATTCACTAAAATTCTTATTCATTTCAAAGAAAAAATAAAAGTATTTTTAGCATACCAATCAATAAGCTAGAAAATAAATATGACACATACTTAACACAACTAATATTATTGATTATTTTGCACAAGAAAAGAAAAATAAAATATAAATAATAAAATAAAAAAAACAATAGACTCAAATACTGTGTGTAGGGGATTTCTGGAGCCTCTCCTGTATCCTTTCATTTTCTTCATGCCATTATTTCATTCATTTTCGTCATTTCCTCCTTTAGCCTATACGGCATAAGTGTGGGACGTAAAACTGAAAATTTTGGTTTCATTTCAATAAAAAAAAGAATAGAAAATATTTATATTTTCTTAGTTATTCACTTTATTGTTATTAGATTTACTTTAGTTATTGCCATGTTGCACCCACAACTTGAAATAATATATTACATATAATTCTTATTAGTTGTTCTTCCAGAGCCTTCGGCCCGGTGTACTCTACAGGTTAAATCGTGCGTAATTAAAAGCTCTAATTGTTCACAATCAGTTTTTTTTGCAATAGTTCGCCCATTAACCACTAGAAAATCCATCATAATATGCAATTAATCAGGTTCTTCGTTATACATGTAAGCGATAGAGAAGGCTGCGACATCCATCAGCGTCAAACAGTCAAACAATAACGCAGATAGCGACATCTATTACTCATTATTAGGATTACCGTTACGAACACACTGTGACGTTTGTCCTTTATTATTACAATGCATCATTTCTGTCTTTTTTTATGTTTACGTACTTCATTACTTTGGTCTCTCACGATTTATGAATTCTGAGCTCCTTTGTGGCTATGTGGATAGCGTACGCACCTTTGACGTGGGAGACCTGGGGTCGGTTTCCAGCTGGAATTCATGAGTTCAGATTCCACGTTAAACTAAAGATCCACGTCTCATATAGCCTTGCTGCTGAACGTCAAAGCTGCATTTAAATCAGATAACTAAAAGTACCTAACTTTACGGGCTATGGAGCCCGTATGTTCAATGCTGCGTTCACCAAACCTCTTCATTGACTTCTGTCTTTAGCCAGCTGGATCCAGCTTCAACATTGTATTCCTACTTCTGGGAGATCCATCCTAATATTGTCCTCCCATCCGAGCCTAGGTCTTCCTAATAGTCATTTTCCGATTGGACTTTCAGTTAAAACTGAAAGCGTTTCTACTTTCTTCTATTCTGGCTACATGAACCTAACTCGAACCCCTTTTGACTTGACGATGACCCTAACAATGTTTGGTAATCGGTATAAATTATGCAGTTCCTCGTTATGAAGTTTCCGCCATTCCTCATTCCGTTCCTCTTGGGTCCAAATATTCGTCTCAGAATCTTATTCCCAAATATTTTCAGTTTATATTCTTCCCTCAGAGTAAGTGACCATGTTTCGTAACCATCCATACAGCACAACAGGTATGATTATCATTTTATGTATTTCTAAATCAGGTAACAAACATTAACAATTATGCCCTTGATCCTTCACAACAATACTATTTTAATACATAAAGGGATTTAGAACCAATTCTCACATTTCTGCACATAGTCCGTATCTCTGCTGTTGACAAGTTTTCATAGCAACTTTTCAGTAGGCAGTACCTAAGAACAACCTATCGCAGTTCAAAGCAATTTGATAGTTAAGTAAAGCCTGCCGGTATATTATTATGACCATTACAACAACTCCTTACATACTGTTGGAGATCAAATGTAGGCGGAAAATGTTCCGATTACGAATGTTGAATTTTGAGAACTTAATTTTACGTGACGAAATTAAAATATCGTTTTTCGATAATTGTGATTTTGTGGACGAGTTGAACCTTTACTGTGAGGAAAGAAATATGTGTAGATATTGTTTATTAACTGCGGATCATAGTCTATTTAGGACAAAATAAAAGAGGTGCTTTAAAACAGTGCAGAATTTCTTATTAGTCTTCGACCTATCTTACTAGTAAGGCTGTTCATCTAGTGTTCTATTGAAATTAAGGTGACACGATTACAATGGCGCTCTGCTAGGTAGTAACGTACCTACAAGTGTAGTAAATAAGAATAGTCAACTTATATTGGCTGGTGCAGGAGGTAAAGAAACAAGACACATTGATAGCTGAAATTAAGAACAGGTACTGTCATTACAACTTAGTGTAAACAAGGGAAGACAGAGATGCATTTACACCGAGAGTTAAATCCAGCGCCTCACAAAGATAATGAATGCATGGAAGCAATGAAACACTTAGATATCTTGGAACAGGATGATTTGAAAGAGAAGTGTCGACAACAGAGGGAGTTAAAAGATATTAGAATTAGATAAAATGGTTGTTCCATTTTATTAAGCAATGTCCAGGTTATAGAAAAATGTTTCTGGTGAGGAAAGTTGAACCATTGAATGGGTGGATGAAGCAAAAACAATCGTGTCCAAAGAAGAGAAAAGAATGTAACAGAATGCTGAAAGAATGAACTTGCGTTCCACCAAGATAGGTGATATCAATAAAATAACAGCGACACATTTACCAATTTGCCAGGGAAGGTAAATTTGAGGAGAAACTCAAAAGAGATAGAAGTTGATGTTGGGGACAGAGACGTATAAGCTGCTCACTTGGTGCGACAAATTGAAGTTGTGAAAGTTGTAGGACACTATTAATGTTCGAGGTTCGGCAATATTTATATGAGAAAAGTTATGAAGCTCACGAGTAGGGAAGAGACCTTTTCCTCGGAAGAGTTACTATTATGGTCTATTAGAAAAGTATTACAGGGTAATGGAGAGAGCGTACAACTAAATAGGATTAGGGATGTTGGAATATGAGAATGATACAAAGTGCTTAAGAATGTGATACTGACTGTTACTAGGTAAAATGAGAGAGAACCTGTGCAAATAGAATGCATATTAAATACAATTTTTGAAGATAGTTTGATCTTGTGATTCAAGATTACGCGGAAGTTTATGAATGTTAGAAATACGATTACTATTGGAAGATATGTTAAGATAGTGAATTTATGAATGGTTAAGAGAGTTAAGAGATTCAGAAGATAGTCAAGGTATAGATTGAAAATAAAGGGATTAAACAAGATATTGCCTTTAGTGGCTATAGAAGAGTTTTGGTAGTGTCACGATAGTCATACACTTTGTGTAACGCAAAAGATTATAGAACTGATCTTCCTTTCTCTTTTTTTGGTTAGAATCAAATAGATTAAGAAGGGAGAAGATTAAAAGAATCGTACATGGAGATTTAACTTACGGAGAGAGGAACGAGAATATTCATTTGTTTATTCGCTAAAGGGAGGCGGTGTTGCAGATAGAAAGTAGACGGAGAGTGTTCTGAATACGAATGCTGAACTTTTGAGTACTTTAGGTAACGAAATTAAAATATCCTTGTTCAGATGTTTTTATACATCGATGTTGGTGTATATAACAATATAAGGTTCTAATACATTGTAATTGTAAATATGTGAACGGGTTGAATTTTTTATTGTGAGGAAACGCATATATGTGTATTGTTTAATTGTGGATCATATTTAGAACATAATTAAAGAGGTGCATGAAAATAGGAAAGAATTTCAATTATATAACAATCTTAAGCCTACCTTACTACTAACGCTATTCATATAGTGTTTTCTTTTTTAGATTGAGTGCGACACGACTACAATGTTAACATTAAATAGGCGTTCTTTTTATTTTTTGCTTTGCAGTTTAAACCATGGCGTAACGACATTTCATTGAGGAAGAAAGAAAAATAGCCGACAGGATGGAGGTTTTTTAGTCCCCAAGCATCGTACAAGGAAATTTCATGACCTGGACCGGACGGAATGCATCTTCGCGCCTGACAATTGGTAGGGCCTACGAGAAGTGTGTAAGGACGGAGTCCGTTCAAGACGATTGCAAGGGAAACGGTGGTAAAAACAGACTGCCCGAACTAAAAAGAATATCATACTAATCCAGGAAGCGATGGTAGCCAGCGTAACAAGTCCTCGCTCAGACTTCCCTTAGAGACTAACATTTCTGAAAGGTTAGGGGTTAGAATTTTACATCGTGGTTTAGGAGTGAACATACCACTTGCAGATTGTGCAACATCTCAAAAACGCATACAAGCAGGCACGTGCGAATGCTGCACAAATTATCTTGGAAATGGTGCGCATGGAGCCGGACATTCGTTCATGTTTTCTGAAGAAACAACATTCCACATCAGCGGTCTTGCGAATAAACACAACTGACACAGTGACCGATCCAGGAAATTCGCGAGCACATGCGGGATTCCCCCAAGGTGAACGTTTGGTGTGCAGTGAGTAAATTTGGAGTGATTGGGCCCTTCTTTTTGAAGAAGAGACCGTCATGGGTGAGAATTATCTTGTCATGCGCAGTACGTTCATGGAGGAGAATGTAACACTTGCCATTCTCCAGCGCGGGTACTTTCAGCAAGATGACACCCTTGTCCATTAAGTCAGATGGTTCGAGTTTACCTGACCGACACGTTCGGTAAACATTAGATTCGTAAAGGTGTTTCTTTCCCATGGTCAGCATGTTCTGCGGATCTGGCGCCATGTGATTTTTGGTTGTTGTGTATGGTCAAGGATAGTGTATACACCAGCAAGCTTAGCAACTTGGACGACCTGAAGCACCGCATCACTCAGGTCATCGTTGTTAGCAATGCCGCAATGGACAGACTACATAAGTGCATTGAGTGGGAAGGGTGCCAAATTGAAACCCTGTAACCAAATCCTTGCTAAAAATCGATAATTTCACGTGAGTAAAACCCCATTTAATGTTAACATCTTTTTCCCTAATCCAGTACTGAATATATACATTTCTATATTTATCACCTAGGCAATTGTTTCATTCCCCCGAAATATAAACGTACTTTCGAAAGTAAGTTTTTTATATATACATATGTCAGCGATGTATAGGTAGATTAAGATTGATTGATTGAATGAGGTTTAATGGAGACATCGGCGTCTAGGCTATTTGTCCCTGTCACGCGGTAGATTAGGAGGGTTGATACTACTGGTGGGCACAAAAACCGGTATTTTTGGTTTCCAGTTTTTAGAAAAAAACGAAACCGGTATTTGAAAAGTTTCAAAAATCGGTTTTTCGCCGAAACCAGTTTCGGTTTTCTCCAAAACCGGTTCGGTTTTTCACCGGATCCGGTTTAGTTTTCTCCAAAGCCAGTTTCAGTTTTTCCAAAACTGGTTCTATTTCTGACCAGAATAATGCTTCGTTGTTCTCCGGAAACCGATTCCATTTCCACAGAAATAGTTTTGTGTGTTTCCCAAAACAGTTTTCACCGAAACCGGTTTCGATGAAAAACCGAACCGTTTTTGGAGAAAACCGAAATTTCGATTTTTCGGATTTCAGATTTTTTAGAAACAGGTTTCCGTTTTTTATAAAAACCGGTTTTGCCCATCCCTAGTTGATACACTCTAAAAATGCTAAAAATATAACTGCACGGTTTATTCCTCGGCAGCAATGCCACCAATACCCTTACGTTTTAGTAAAGTCTCAGTTTTTAAGGAAGAGTCAATACTTTCTTTGCTTACTATGTATGGGATTTTTGTTTTAAAAAGAAAGAATTTTACTTAATTTATACGAAATCACTATAGTCACTGCGGCCGAGAAATGCACAATAAAGTCAACCATTATTTTTTAGTGTGGAGAATCATTAATAAACAGCTTTGCCTCATATGACAGATTAGGGTAACAGAAAGTTAAGTCCTTAAGGTGTATGATCAATTCCAAATAATTACAAAATACAAGTTTTTTTGCAAGTAAAAATCAACAAGATAGAAAAACTTCACCAATTTATACTTGAAATCATTGTTTTGGAAGTATGTTTCTTTTTTTCTAATGACTACGAAACCATACCAGTCAAAAAACGAAATGTTTCAGGGTATAACAAATGTGTTCAAGAGTCTGGTCTTCTTTACGTAGAATTGTCCATTTTGGGATCAAAAGATCTAATATATTTCAGTCAAAAATTTTTTTGTAGGCCTTATATCTGGAGAACTACATATATTGTAGCCAAACCCAAACTATCACTTAACTCTGTATGATGTGCTTATTCCCTAAAAATACGAAAACTCGATTTAGGGGCCGTTTAAAAATTTTGTGGCCCCTGATTCAAAAACTAATTATTGGCCAAGATCTCAATCTTTTGATCCATTTCTTAGATCATTTCTAAAATTCTTGTTCAAACAGTGGCGCAGGCTGACTCTAAGTTTTTTCCAAACAATGTTTTTCGCTGGAAGCTAGGTGTTTTTTTTTTGTGTGTGTGTGTGCAGATGACATCACTGTTTCAATGGTTTTTTCTGTGTGTCTTTTTTTTCGTATTTCACTTAACAAAAATGCGTTAGTTCCTAAGACGTAGATCTTTGATTTTATCAGCTTGTGTGTTCAATCACTTAAGAGTTCACATGATGGTTCGTGTAGGAAGACAGAGAAGTTGGCTATTCGCGTATTTCGATATGGAATTTACATTTCTTACTTCATATATGAGTGTCGTACTATAATGATATATATTTTCTTGTATCGTTCCAGGTGTAATGCATCACTGAAGTTCGTAAGGCAATTACAGGCACCTAGGATTTTCACCTACAAATTAGGAGCGTCACTGGCAACAGGGATGAAAACAGCGCCCTGTACAGTTTCACGGTCTACATTGTTCGTGTGCCTGTTCGCGGAGCCATTTTTCACGATTACCTTTACCGGGGTTTGAGTCCGACTGGAGTCGAACCTCGGTTCAGCTGAAAACGCTACAGATACGGGGATTCGTCCGCTGGGCCGTCTGAATATGACTTCCCCTCCTACTTCACTCCTAGACCAACCCCTCTCCGAACGGATTCCAGGGCTTTGGAGAAAGGAAAGTCTTAAAAGTGGAATAAAAAAAAACTGCGAGCGCCAAAGAAAATGCTTTGCTCCCGATCTTCTCTCATATTACACATGCTGCATAGCTGAAAAAGGAAAATGTTTTTCTAGTTTTGACTTTCTGGAAATAGCTGCACTGACTTTCATTGTGCTGTATAATTTATACAAAAAGGAAAATGGGTAGCCAGAAAAATTATTAGAAATTAATTAACGAAGAATATTGTCAAGTTACTTATAAAAAAAATAATGTTTTAAGTGAAAGTCAGTTCAGCTAGATCCCTATGTAGCAATACTCAAAGTTTTGTTGTTCTGCCTAAATTGAGATTAGAGGTAATCTGAACTTGATTGAATAGAAAAGATAACACTGAATTTGGATAACATTGATAGAATTTTTAATTTAGATAAGAAAAATAGCAACAGGTAACAACATCTGATGAAAACATTTGCATTTTAAAAAAAATGACATACTTATTCCATTGAACTTTTGCTGCAAAGGTGGTTAGTTAAAAAAATGAATTTACTACATGGACATTGAAATATCTTTCTAAATTTTGAATGTCTGCAAAATAACATAATGCTGATATGTAATATTAATACAAACGGCATTTTAAACCAAATTACGATTCTTTAATTAAAATTCAAGTTTGTAATTAGATTTTACATTACAAGTTAATTATCATAATTCCATTTGATAAATTTGAATAGTTTTCCTATCATATACAAATTACTTGTATTGACAATACCAGAATCGAATCTATGAAGAAGCTGATTGATTAGTTTGATCAGTTACTTAAATGACGGAAAACTTTTAGAAAAGTAATTGAAAAATAGTAAGATAGAATATTGCTTAATGAAAATTTAAAGATTATACGGGTCATGACCTTTAATTTTGAGAGTTACTTGGAAGAAGATTGACAAGGAAAAGAAAGTATAGTGAATGATATATTCTTGGGATATATAAAATTCAGTTTCATAATTTGCTTTATATTTATGAAAGCAAACTAATAATACTAGTCAATACTAATACGAAAATACCATAGTTGTATTTACACACTTCACATAGATGATTCACACTTGACATAAACATACATTACTATAGATCAATACACAGGAAATTAAATCACAAATCTACTTCTAGAGATCGATCTTTCTTGGCCAATATTTATACTCTAAATTACTTTAGGTCGTCGACGCCTAGTTTACCTAACAACTATCTATAGAAAGACTAAAGTCTAAATATGATTTTAAGATTAAACGTAATATTTTGTTCGCTTACAAACATTCCGTCATATGTTCTAAACATTTTCTTTACTTCGTACAATAACCAAGAATCATCTGTAATATTTTCTTTCCAACATAATGAAAATGTAGTAGTAGTCTATAATAACAAAACAAATATTTCTGATTTTAAATAAAATCTATTCCTCTCCCTTGAAATACCTTTATCTTAGCGGACTGAATAACTTAATAGTGACCAATTGTATTCGGAAGATGTTTAAAATAATTTATCGTGAGTAGGTTACATTTCGATTTTTTTATATAGATAATATTAATTAATAATGAATATGCATAATAACTGATGTTCCTAATCTTCTAAAGTAAAATGATATTTTAAAAAAATAAAACTAGTTTCCGTAGTGATGAAGATACACTGCACTTGAAAATTTTATAACTCATTTCAGGATTCTCTCTAAAATACATACAAAAATGTATTTCAAATTAGTTTATCACTGAATGATCAAACTATGAATTAATAAAAAAAAATGAGTAGCGTTTTTGGGAAGTTTGCCACTAGAAATCCCTCAAACATTAATGTTCTTTCGTCACTTCAATCGTGGGCAAAGGACTGTTGAGTCAGTAGCAGTCAACATCTGAATAAGTGTGCCAAGAATAGGAGTAATGTAAAATGATAACAGAAGTCATGAATAGGTGCGGCAAAATGCACTGAAATGGATGATAACCACCGTGGCCATGAAACCGTGATCCATCGCACATCCAACAGTCTGATTAATGACAAAATATTTAAACAGCCTACCTCAGTTTTAATGTGTGAAAACTCTTGATCCCTTACTTCGCTATTACTCGTATACACTCGAGATTGGAGGCTGGGGGCTGAGTCCTCTCCTTCCCTCTGCGACAAGCAAGTCGTAAGCTCTGGTACTGACATTTCTTTGAAGCTTACTAGCCAAGCCATGTTACTGCACACAAATACACTGTCCAATACACACATCATCAGGAGAGAGTGAGTCTAGATAATCCAGGACGTTCGGCACATTAACTAGGACGACACTACCGTCTGTAACTATTTATGCATGATGATGATGTTTAGAATATATATATAAAAAATGCACTACAAACAAAGAAGGCACTATCCACTGTGGTGTCTTTTCCAAAGTTTCCGTACAACTGCCTTAGTTTTTAAAATTTTGTCTTTCTCTCTCTCTCCTGTTTATTTTAAAATTTGTGTGTGTGTGCGTGTGTAGTTCGTTAAGATGGCTGGGGTTTCTTCGTCACCCGAGAACAATAAATTACCCTAGTGACAAGCGAGGGTGACCTGTTGGATGCTGAACGCGATGACCACTGCCCAGTTTCGTGAAAGAAAACGTGGACAAAAAAAAATACATCCAAATTGAAACAAAAATAGGAAAACAAAAATACAAATTTTTAATTAACACTATATATACAATTGTGGGAGGTGACGACCGTCATAATTACCCCCTCCTAAGATGAAGCATGAGATTTAGTGTAACGGAAGATCTGCTTCATCTCAACGGAGTCTTTGTAATTGACAATGAGTCATCTACAACAATTGTTGCATCAAACCAAAACAAATATGATAATATTGTATCCCGACAAATTATTCCTTCTGTGTTTGCTGGCTAGTGGATGCTTCCGGATCCAATTGTTTGTTCATGTGCTGCATCCAATGCTCTTTTCTCTCTTGTGAGCACCTCCAAGCCTTCATATTTTCTACATGCTGTAGCACTGTCTGTTTCCCTGTTACACAATCCATGAGTGTGTATACGTTTTGTCCAATTTTATTCTTGACATAGTATGGGCCGGAGTATAGATCAAAGAATTTTTTGATTGTCTGATCTACCATTGCACTCAGTTTGTGAGATGGAAGGAATACTAGATCTCCTGGTTCTATTGTTGGTCCAGCTCTGGCGAGTCTCTGATTCCTCTTATTCTTTATCTCTGTACTCCTTCTTATTGCATAAACTAACTTATCCTGCAACGTTTGACTTTCTTCCCTGGGAATTCCAAAATGATCAAATATGGGGTTTCTTCTTAGGGAACCTAGAAATAACTCTCCCGGCGAGTAAGATAAACTTTCACTCACCGCATAGTTCAACAAGATTACTATCTTGGGTAGATGTTGTGCCCAAGTATTGTGATTTCTCTGACAAAATATTCGAAAAAGACGATGAAGTTCTGCGTGTGTCCTTTCCACGAGATTGGCTTTTGGATGATAGGGTGGAGCGTAGAGCACTTTTATTGACAAGCTCTGCATGGCATCCTTCCATTGTGTACTTGTGAATTGCGGGCCTTGGTCGCTAAAGATTGCATTTGGTACACCTACTACTGCAAAAACATATCGCTGTAGGTATTTGAGAATCATGTTCGTGGAGATATTGCGAATAGCTAATGCTACCAAATATCTTGTACATCCGTCCATTACTGTGAGAATATATTTTTCCCCCGTAGTTGCCCTAGGCAAAGGTCCTACCAAGTCAACGTAATAGATATATCTGGGCTTGGTGGCTACCAGTGAAGTGAGAGACCTCGCAGGAAGACGGCGATCTACTTTAGCTTTAGCACAGACTTCGCAGTCACCTATCAATATTTTCAGATCGCGTCTCATTCCCTTCCAGTAATAGAGGCTACTAAGAGTCTTCCACGATTTATAGAAGCCAAAATGTCCATTTGCATCGTGTGCATCATGTAAGGCCTTCTTTGTAAGTTCTTTCGGAAGACAAATAATCACCATTCTTGGATTGTGAAAGTTTTTGAGACAAAGAATTTCTTCCACTAATTGGTAACTCTGACTCTTGCATTTGTTTTTCATTTGATCTCTGCAAGTTTTGGGTCTGCGTCTCTACGTTCGAACAGATCTGCCGCACATCTTGCAGCAACTATTCTTGCTTCCTTTCAATCTGCTGCACCACCCTTTTCTCCATTTCTCTAATTTTCTTGCTTAATCCCTCTTCAAACTGTTGTAGCTTGTCTTCTAATATCTTAATTTGTTCTTGCCGTTCTTTCTTTCGTTTTTCTTCTTGCTGTTCCACGTACATGCGAAACCATACTGGCATCTCTATGTCGCTCTGTGTACTGTTGTTCGGCGTGACGCCTTCCTCGGATGTATCTCCTACATCCATAGTGTTCCCTACTTGTTCGTTGCCTAGCTGTGCCGAATTTTCCTCTGGTGACAATTTTCTGCGACTTTGTCTTTTCCTTATCTCACCACAAATGACGCAGTCAAAGTTTAGCTCTGTGCACTCCGAATCCTGCTCCCACAAGTCACGTTGACATTCCGAGCAACGTTGTTTTTCTCCGAATATTATTTTTCTTCTTTCTTCTCTTGATGAAGATCGCAGTTTCGGCATCTGTAACTTTTTTTAAAATCAGGACCGTTATCCCTTCACACACAGTATCATCACGACAAAAATTAAAGTAATATATATATGTATATATATGCAAGCGTATAGTTGCACTGACCAATTAATAAAAATGATTTCATAAAATAGGTAGTGCCGCCTTCGTTCCAGTGCCGTTTGAACATCATAAATTATCTAATCTCTCTCTCTCTTTCGTGTAAATACTTACTAATATTAGATATTTCTTACATCATATACAAATGAATCAAGATATCCTAGCAGTAACTACTGTACATTTAACATACTAACAGTCATAAATAGAAAATATAAGACCAGTAAATATACAATACTTAACAAAAGTAAATAAAGATATTGGTGCTTTTTTTTAATATAATGTGGAGCATAAAAATTAATGCTTAAACCTAAAACGTTACTAGACTTACGAGTATACAAATACCTCTCGAATAGAATAATACTAATAAATGATTAACTGGGTTCGAAGTAGATACATATAGCAAAAGATAAAAAGAATAAATCAACTTAGAGTTAATTCTACTTACTTTTTTTATTTACCTGTTTTTTTTCGGTGTCCCGTTCATTTTTGTCTTCTACTTTTTTTTATCCAGTCAAGTCCAGGCAAAGGACAGAAACACAATGGACCATTTTAAGCTTAGCCAATACAGTTCTCTTTATCTTACTTTTTTTTACAACGGTCAAAAGGTTCACCCCCTGTCGCAAACGAAGTCTTCTTGACATGAGCTTTCCTCCCTTCTGTGGTTCAAATACTCAGAAGAGTAACAAAAAAAATTGAACGGTCGACAGAATGTGATCCTTTTTCTTTCTTTCTTCTTTTTTAACACGTAAGTCTTTCTGGGCTGTTACGCTGAAACTGTTTTATCCCAAATAAATAGAAAAATTTTAGATTACCGAAAATAAAAGAGCAATGTAATGAGTGTTATGACACTCGTCGAGTTTGTACTTAGGAGAGAAACTATTTTTATTTACTGCGAATCAACCTAATATTCCCGAAGACTTTTTTCTTTTTTTTTACAAAATACACGGGTCCCTGTTCGGGCGCCATTTTTCACGGTCTACATTGTTCGTGTGCCTGTTCGCGGGGCCATTTTTCACGATTAGCTTTACCGGGGTTTGAGTCCGACTGGAGTCGAACATCGGTTCAGCTGAAAACGCTACAGATACGGGGATTCGTCCGCTGGGCCGTCTGAATATGACTTCCCCTCCTACTTCACTCCTAGACCAACCCCTCTCCGAACGGATTCCAGGGCTTTGGAGAAAGGAAAGTCTTAAAAGTGGAATAAAAAAAACTGCGAGCGCCGAAGAAAATGCTTTGCTCCCGATCTTCTCTCATATTACACATGCTGCATAGCTGAAAAAGGAAAATGTTTTTCTAGTTTTGACTTTCTGGAAATAGCTGCACTGACTTTCATTGTGCTGTATAATTTATACAAAAAGGAAAATGGGTAGCCAGAAAAATTATTAGAAATTAATTAACGAAGAATATTGTCAAGTTACTTATAAAAAAAATAATGTTTTAAGTGAAAGTCAGTTCAGCTAGATCCCTATGTAGCAATACTCAAAGTTTTGTTGTTCTGCCTAAATTGAGATTAGAGGTAATCTGAACTTGATTGAATAGAAAAGATAACACTGAATTTGGATAACATTGATAGAATTTTTAATTTAGATAAGAAAAATAGCAACAGGTAACAACATCTGATGAAAACATTTTGCATTTTTAAAAAAATGACATACTTATTCCATTGAACTTTTGCTGCAAAGGTGGTTAGTTAAAAAAAAATGAATTTACTACATGGACATTGAAATATCTTTCTAAATTTTGAATGTCTGCAAAATAACATAATGCTGATATGTAATATTAATACAAACGGCATTTTAAACCAAATTACGATTCTTTAATTAAAATTCAAGTTTGTAATTAGATTTTACATTACAAGTTAATTATCATAATTCCATTTGATAAATTTGAATAGTTTTCCTATCATATACAAATTACTTGTATTGACAATACCAGAATCGAATCTATGAAGAAGCTGATTGATTAGTTTGATCAGTTACTTAAATGACGGAAAACTTTTAGAAAAGTAATTGAAAAATAGTAAGATAGAATATTGCTTAATGAAAATTTAAAGATTATACGGGTCATGACCTTTAATTTTGAGAGTTACTTGAAAGAAGATTGACAAGGAAAAGAAAGTATAGTGAATGATATATTCTTGGGATATATAAAATTCAGTTTCATAATTTGCTTTATATTTATGAAAGCAAACTAATAATACTAGTCAATACTAATACGAAAATACCATAGTTGTATTTACACACTTCACATAGATGATTCACACTTGACATAAACATACATTACTATAGATCAATACACAGGAAATTAAATCACAAATCTACTTCTAGAGATCGATCTTTCTTGGCCAATATTTATACTCTAAATTACTTTAGGTCGTCGACGCCTAGTTTACCTAACAACTATCTATAGAAAGACTAAAGTCTAAATATGATTTTAAGATTAAACGTAATATTTTATGTTCGCTTACAAACATTCCGTCATATGTTCTAAACATTTTCTTTACTTCGTACAATAACCAAGAATCATCTGTAATATTTTCTTTCCAACATAATGAAAATGTAGTAGTAGTCTATAATAACAAAACAAATATTTCTGATTTTAAATAAAATCTATTCCTCTCCCTTGAAATACCTTTATCTTAGCGGACTGAATAACTTAATAGTGACCAATTGTATTCGGAAGATGTTTAAAATAATTTATCGTGAGTAGGTTACATTTCGATTTTTTTTATATAGATTATATTAATTAATAATGAATATGCATAATAACTGATGTTCCTAATCTTCTAAAGTAAAATGATATTTTAAAAAAATAAAACTAGTTTCCGTAGTGATGAAGATACACTGCACTTGAAAATTTTATAACTCATTTCAGGATTCTCTCTAAAATACATACAAAAATGTATTTCAAATTAGTTTATCACTGAATGATCAAACTATGAATTAATAAAAAAATGAGTAGCGTTTTTGGGAAGTTTGCCACTAGAAATCCCTCAAACATTAATGTTCTTTCGTCACTTCAATCGTGGGCAAAGGACTGTTGAGTCAGTAGCAGTCAACATCTGAATAAGTGTGCCAAGAATAGGAGTAATGTAAAATGATAACAGAAGTCATGAATAGGTGCGGCAAAATGCACTGAAATGGATGATAACCACCGTGGCCATGAAACCGTGATCCATCGCACATCCAACAGTCTGATTAATGACAAAATATTTAAACAGCCTACCTCAGTTTTAATGTGTGAAAACTCTTGATCCCTTACTTCGCTATTACTCGTATACACTCGAGATTGGAGGCTGGGGGCTGAGTCCTCTCCTTCCCTCTGCGACAAGCAAGTCGTAAGCTCTGGTACTGACATTTCTTTGAAGCTTACTAGCCAAGCCATGTTACTGCACACAAATACACTGTCCAATACACACATCATCAGGAGAGAGTGAGTCTAGATAATCCAGGACGTTCGGCACATTAACTAGGACGACACTACCGTCTGTAACTATTTATGCATGATGATGATGTTTAGAATATATATAAAAAAATGCACTACAAACAAAGAAGGCACTATCCACTGTGGTGTCTTTTCCAAAGTTTCCGTACAACTGCCTTAGTTTTTAAAATTTTGTCTTTCTCTCTCTCTCCTGTTTATTTTAAAATTTGTGTGTGTGTGCGTGTGTAGTTCGTTAAGATGGCTGGGGTTTCTTCGTCACCCGAGAACAATAAATTACCCTAGTGACAAGCGAGGGTGTCCTGTTGGATGCTGAACGCGATGACCACTGCCCAGTTTCGTGAAAGAAAACGTGGACAAAAAAAATACATCCAAATTGAAACAAAAATAGGAAAACAAAAATACAAATTTTTAATTAACACTATATATACAATTGTGGGAGGTGACGACCGTCATAATTACCCCCTCCTAAGATGAAGCATGAGATTTAGTGTAACGGAAGATCTGCTTCATCTCAACGGAGTCTTTGTAATTGACAATGAGTCATCTACAACAATTGTTGCATCAAACCAAAACAAATATGATAATATTGTATCCCGACAAATTATTCCTTCTGTGTTTGCTGGCTAGTGGATGCTTCCGGATCCAATTGTTTGTTCATGTGCTGCATCCAATGCTCTTTTCTCTCTTGTGAGCACCTCCAAGCCTTCATATTTTCTACATGCTGTGGCACTGTCTGTTTCCCTGTTACACAATCCATGAGTGTGTATACGTTTTGTCCAATTTTATTCTTGACATAGTATGGGCCGGAGTATAGATCAAAGAATTTTTTGATTGTCTGATCTACCATTGCACTCAGTTTGTGAGATGGAAGGAATACTAGATCTCCTGGTTCTATTGTTGGTCCAGCTCTGGCGAGTCTCTGATTCCTCTTATTCTTTATCTCTGTACTCCTTCTTATTGCATAAACTAACTTATCCTGCAACGTTTGACTTTCTTCCCTGGGAATTCCAAAATGATCAAATATGGGGTTTCTTCTTAGGGAACCTAGAAATAACTCTCCCGGCGAGTAAGATAAACTTTCACTCACCGCATAGTTCAACAAGATTACTATCTTGGGTAGATGTTGTGCCCAAGTATTGTGATTTCTCTGACAAAATATTCGAAAAAGACGATGAAGTTCTGCGTGTGTCCTTTCCACGAGATTGGCTTTTGGATGATAGGGTGGAGCGTAGAGCACTTTTATTGACAAGCTCTGCATGGCATCCTTCCATTGTGTACTTGTGAATTGCGGGCCTTGGTCGCTAAAGATTGCATTTGGTACACCTACTACTGCAAAAACATATCGCTGTAGGTATTTGAGAATCATGTTCGTGGAGATATTGCGAATAGCTAATGCTACCAAATATCTTGTACATCCGTCCATTACTGTGAGAATATATTTTTCCCCCGTAGTTGCCCTAGGCAAAGGTCCTACCAAGTCAACGTAATAGATATATCTGGGCTTGGTGGCTACCAGTGAAGTGAGAGACCTCGCAGGAAGACGGCGATCTACTTTAGCTTTAGCACAGACTTCGCAGTCACCTATCAACATTTTCAGATCGCGTCTCATTCCCTTCCAGTAATAGAGGCTACTAAGAGTCTTCCACGATTTATAGAAGCCGAAATGTCCATTTGCATCGTGTGCATCATGTAAGGCCTTCTTTGTAAGTTCTTTCGGAAGACAAATAATCACCATTCTTGGATTGTGAAAGTTTTTGAGACAAAGAATTTCTTCCACTAATTGGTAACTCTGACTCTTGCATTTGTTTTTCATTTGATCTCTGCAAGTTTTGGGTCTGCGTCTCTACGTTCGAACAGATCTGCCGCACATCTTGCAGCAACTATTCTTGCTTCCTTTCAATCTGCTGCACCACCCTTTTCTCCATTTCTCTAATTTTCTTGCTTAATCCCTCTTCAAACTGTTGTAGCTTGTCTTCTAATATCTTAATTTGTTCTTGCCGTTCTTTCTTTCGTTTTTCTTCTTGCTGTTCCACGTACATGCGAAACCATACTGGCATCTCTATGTCGCTCTGTGTACTGTTGTTCGGCGTGACGCCTTCCTCGGATGTATCTCCTACATCCATAGTGTTCCCTACTTGTTCGTTGCCTAGCTGTGCCGAATTTTCCTCTGGTGACAATTTTCTGCGACTTTGTCTTTTCCTTATCTCACCACAAATGACGCAGTCAAAGCTTAGCTCTGTGCACTCCGAATCCTGCTCCCACAAGTCACGTTGACATTCCGAGCAACGTTGTTTTTCTCCGAATATTATTTTTCTTCTTTCTTCTCTTGATGAAGATCGCAGTTTCGGCATCTGTAACTTTTTTTTAAAATCAGGACCGTTATCCCTTCACACACAGTATCATCACAACAAAAATTAAAGTAATATATATATGTATATATATGCAAGCGTATAGTTGCACTGACCAATTAATAAAAATGATTTCATAAAATAGGTAGTGCCGCCTTCGTTCCAGTGCCGTTTGAACATCATAAATTATCTAATCTCTCTCTCTCTTTCGTGTAAATACTTACTAATATTAGATATTTCTTACATCATATACAAATAAATCAAGATATCCTAGCAGTAACTACTGTACATTTAACATACTAACAGTCATAAATAGAAAATATAAGACCAGTAAATATACAATACTTAACAAAAGTAAATAAAGATATTGGTGCTTTTTTTAATATAATGTGGAGCATAAAAATTAATGCTTAAACCTAAAACGTTACTAGACTTACGAGTATACAAATACCTCTCGAATAGAATAATACTAATAAATGATTAACTGGGTTCGAAGTAGATACATATAGCAAAAGATAAAAAGAATAAATCAACTTAGAGTTAATTCTACTTACTTTTTTTATTTACCTGTTTTTTTTCGGTGTCCCGTTCATTTTTGTCTTCTACTTTTTTTTATCCAGTCAAGTCCAGGCAAAGGACAGAAACACAATGGACCATTTTAAGCTTAGCCAATACAGTTCTCTTTATCTTACTTTTTTTTACAACGGTCAAAAGGTTCACCCCCTGTCGCAAACGAAGTCTTCTTGACATGAGCTTTCCTCCCTTCTGTGGTTCAAATACTCAGAAGAGTAACAAAAAAAATTGAACGGTCGACAGAATGTGATCCTTTTTCTTTCTTTCTTCTTTTTTAACACGTAAGTCTTTCTGGGCTGTTACGCTGAAACTGTTTTATCCCAAATAAATAGAAAAATTTTAGATTACCGAAAATAAAAGAGCAATGTAATGAGTGTTATGACACTCGTCGAGTTTGTACTTAGGAGAGAAACTATTTTTATTTACTGCGAATCAACCTAATATTCCCGAAGACTTTTTTTCTTTTTTTTTACAAAATACACGGGTCCCTGTTCGGGCGCCACTTTTCACGGTCTACATTGTTCGTGTGCCTGTTCGCGGGGCCATTTTTCACGATTAGCTTTACCGGGGTTTGAGTCCGACTGGAGTCGAACCTCGGTTCAGCTGAAAACGCTACAGATACGGGGATTCGTCCGCTGGGCCGTCTGAATATGACTTCCCCTCCTACTTCACTCCTAGACCAACCCCTCTCCGAACGGATTCCAGGGCTTTGGAGAAAGGAAAGTCTTAAAAGTGGAATAAAAAAAACTGCGAGCGCCAAAGAAAATGCTTTGCTCCCGATCTTCTCTCATATTACACATGCTGCATAGCTGAAAAAGGAAAATGTTTTTCTAGTTTTGACTTTCTGGAAATAGCTGCACTGACTTTCATTGTGCTGTATAATTTATACAAAAAGGAAAATGGGTAGCCAGAAAAATTATTAGAAATTAATTAACGAAGAATATTGTCAAGTTACTTATAAAAAAAATAATGTTTTAAGTGAAAGCCAGTTCAGCTAGATCCCTATGTAGCAATACTCAAAGTTTTGTTGTTCTGCCTAAATTGAGATTAGAGGTAATCTGAACTTGATTAAATAGAAAAGATAACACTGAATTTGGATAACATTGATAGAATTTTTAATTTAGATAAGAAAAATAGCAACAGGTAACAACATCTGATGAAAACATTTTGCATTTTTAAAAAAATGACATACTTATTCCATTGAACTTTTGCTGCAAAGGTGGTTAGTTAAAAAAAATGAATTTACTACATGGACATTGAAATATCTTTCTAAATTTTGAATGTCTGCAAAATAACATAATGCTGATATGTAATATTAATACAAACGGCATTTTAAACCAAATTACGATTCTTTAATTAAAATTCAAGTTTGTAATTAGATTTTACATTACAAGTTAATTATCATAATTCCATTTGATAAATTTGAATAGTTTTCCTATCATATACAAATTACTTGTATTGACAATACCAGAATCGAATCTATGAAGAAGCTGATTGATTAGTTTGATCAGTTACTTAAATGACGGAAAACTTTTAGAAAAGTAATTGAAAAATAGTAAGATAGAATATTGCTTAATGAAAATTTAAAGATTATACGGGTCATGACCTTTAATTTTGAGAGTTACTTGAAAGAAGATTGACAAGGAAAAGAAAGTATAGTGAATGATATATTCTTGGGATATATAAAATTCAGTTTCATAATTTGCTTTATATTTATGAAAGCAAACTAATAATACTAGTCAATACTAATACGAAAATACCATAGTTGTATTTACACACTTCACATAGATGATTCACACTTGACATAAACATACATTACTATAGATCAATACACAGGAAATTAAATCACAAATCTACTTCTAGAGATCGATCTTTCTTGGCCAATATTTATACTCTAAATTACTTTAGGTCGTCGACGCCTAGTTTACCTAACAACTATCTATAGAAAGACTAAAGTCTAAATATGATTTTAAGATTAAACGTAATATTTTATGTTCGCTTACAAACATTCCGTCATATGTTCTAAACATTTTCTTTACTTCGTACAATAACCAAGAATCATCTGTAATATTTTCTTTCCAACATAATGAAAATGTAGTAGTAGTCTATAATAACAAAACAAATATTTCTGATTTTAAATAAAATCTATTCCTCTCCCTTGAAATACCTTTATCTTAGCGGACTGAATAACTTAATAGTGACCAATTGTATTCGGAAGTTATTTAAAATAATTTATCGTGAGTAGGTTACATTTCGATTTTTTTTATATAGATTATATTAATTAATAATGAATATGCATAATAACTGATGTTCCTAATCTTCTAAAGTAAAATGATATTTTAAAAAAATAAAACTAGTTTCCGTAGTGATGAAGATACACTGCACTTGAAAATTTTATAACTCATTTCAGGATTCTCTCTAAAATACATACAAAAATGTATTTCAAATTAGTTTATCACTGAATGATCAAGCTATGAATTAATAAAAAAAATGAGTAGCGTTTTTGGGAAGTTTGCCACTAGAAATCCCTCAAACATTAATGTTCTTTCGTCACTTCAATCGTGGGCAAAGGACTGTTGAGTCAGTAGCAGTCAACATCTGAATAAGTGTGCCAAGAATAGGAGTAATGTAAAATGATAACAGAAGTCATGAATAGGTGCGGCAAAATGCACTGAAATGGATGATAACCACCGTGGCCATGAAACCGTGATCCATCGCACATCCAACAGTCTGATTAATGACAAAATATTTAAACAGCCTACCTCAGTTTTAATGTGTGAAAACTCTTGATCCCTTACTTCGCTATTACTCGTATACACTCGAGATTGGAGGCTGGGGGCTGAGTCCTCTCCTTCCCTCTGCGACAAGCAAGTCGTAAGCTCTGGTACTGACATTTCTTTGAAGCTTACTAGCCAAGCCATGTTACTGCACACAAATACACTGTCCAATACACACATCATCAGGAGAGAGTGAGTCTAGATAATCCAGGACGTTCGGCACATTAACTAGGACGACACTACCGTCTGTAACTATTTATGCATGATGATGATGTTTAGAATATATATAAAAAAATGCACTACAAACAAAGAAGGCACTATCCACTGTGGTGTCTTTTCCAAAGTTTCCGTACAACTGCCTTAGTTTTTAAAATTTTGTCTTTCTCTCTCTCTCCTGTTTATTTTAAAATTTGTGTGTGTGTGCGTGTGTAGTTCGTTAAGATGGCTGGGGTTTCTTCGTCACCCGAGAACAATAAACTACCCTAGTGACAAGCGAGGGTGTCCTGTTGGATGCTGAACGCGATGACCACTGCCCAGTTTCGTGAAAGAAAACGTGGACAAAAAAAATACATCCAAATTGAAACAAAAATAGGAAAACAAAAATACAAATTTTTAATTAACACTATATATACAATTGTGGGAGGTGACGACCGTCATAACAGCCAATTTCTTGAACCTTTGTGATTGTTACTAACAGACAATATTGAAAGTGATTTTGGAGGACAGCACTGGAAGCTGGCACGTAGCCAGGATTTCGTAATATGGGGCGGGGTCCGTGACATGAAATACTGTGGTTACACACCAGGGGCTCGATCAATCTAAACTATTTTACTGGCAACATACCCATATTAGTTTGTTAGGACAATAAAATAAGGATATGTTAACATTTTAATAACAAACTATAAAGAAATCTCGAGTAAAAGTATATTGAAAAAGATGTAGTCTTCCGAGGTTATTCGAACTCGATTTTTCTTGTCTTCTTCCTTCTTCTTTTTCTTATCTTCGATTAATGCCATCAAAGATCACAACGAGATCTCTTTCGGCGGTAAGCACATCCTATAAAATGGATTAGTGTTGCCGCGAAATTGAAAATTACTTTAACAAGTGTAATTGGAATTTATGTTGCTAGGCTCATCTTATTGGTGATTGTGGGCATTTATTAAGTTCTACCTGAGAATCTATTTGATAGAACATCTATATCGATTGTCATTTGTAGCCCATAGGATTAGCATGGAGCTAAATTGGATTCGGAACGGTCCGTTCCAATAATATCAATTTTTAGATTGAACCCCTTCCGTTTCCTCCATACTAATTTCGTCATAAGAAAGAGTAACCAAACGTTTGCTGTAGTTTTATATTTTTAATGCTGATTCTTCTCTTCTTTTTTTCATCCTTCCTTATTTTTTTGTACATTTATGGTTTCGAGGGTGGGGCCGGACCCCCCGGACCCACCCCTTGGTTACGTGCCTGGCTGGAAGTCATAGTTTCTGTGGAAAAGGGGTGAGGTCACTGCTGAAATCCATAGGGAATATGTGGCAGTGTGTGGAGAACTTGCACCGTGGCGGAAACCATTGTACAACTGTGTAGAAAGTTGGAAAATGAGTAGCACCTCAACGAAAAAGAGAGCAATTCCAGTGCCAATGACAACATCAACCATATTCGCTGTGTAACGGAGGACCATTTAAGAGAACAAATTCATCACATTCTATGCAATAGAGGCTACCACAAGATAACCAGCAGCACATCGTGCACAACCACTTCAGTTGGGGAAGGTCAGTGCATGATAGGTTCCAAAACTCTTGTCTGCAGAGCAAGAATAATGTGGTGTGGACGTGTGCAATGGACTTTTGCAACGCTATGATCATGATTCCGAAGATTTCATGTCTCGGCTTGTGACTAGTGATAAGACTTTGCTCCATTACCATCAGCCGACGACGAAGTAGCGATCAATGCAGTGGAAATATAACGACAGTCCACCGCCAAAGAAATTTCGAAGAACACTTTCAGCGGGGAAATGTATGGCTACAGTGTTCTGAGACGCGAAAGGCATTATCCTGATAGACTTTCTGAAAGGTAAAGCCACGATTAGCAATGCAGCGTATGTGGAGCCCCTCAGACGCTTACGTCATGCCATTCAACGGAAACGGTCACGAAAATGGGCGAAAGAAGTGCTTCTGCAACATGATAATGCACGTCCTCACACCATCCGGGAAACACTGCTGCCATTGATCAACTAGGATTTACAGTCCTGGCAAATCTCCTTACTCTCCGAACTTGGCTCACACCGATTACCATCTGCTCGGGGCAATGTAAAAGTCTCTGCGTGGTCATCAGTTTGCAGATGCTCATAAACTTGAACAAGCTGTGCAAACATGGGAGCGTGGGACTCCAGCTCTTCTGAAGCTGAACACCGTTGAAAAAAGTGCATGAAGATAAATGGAGATGATATTGAGAAAGTTGACATATTAGTTGCTGTGTAACCTATAGATCAATATAGTAGCCCCTCGTATATGTAAATCAATATTTAGGTGCAAATTTTGGGATACTGTAGGTAATAACATTAATAATTGTATGACAGGAAAGGAATTGATGAGTCTTGATTTTAAAAGATCGTATATGTAGATACAAGTCCATGATAGTCTTGTTTTTCGGAGTGAAATTAACTATGTTCAGCATTGAGTAGTAAAGTTTCCCTGTGCGAAATTCACCATGATGACGTTGAATGAAAATATTTTGCTTCTGGTTTAATTATTTTACACAAATGTTTAACAAAAAATATTGAAAATATGTCAGTAAATTTTTCTCTATTGAAACCAAAAATTTTGAATATACAAACAAAACTGATAGTTTTGATAACACACATCATTTACAAGATAACGCGATAGTTTTTTTTTTTTACACATATGCCTCTAATGAAAATAATTTTCATTGTTTTCCGTACAAATGAAGATTGTGCAACCCACTTAGGTTCGAAAGTAATTTTTGAACCTAACAACAAAAGCTAGCCCTTTTCAGTTTTAGTCTCCCTCCAAAAGTACTGCAGCCTTGTAATTTGAGTACATTCGCGTCTGTGTATCAAGTCACACAGCCTTCTACACAACGGAAGAGATTTTGTTCCTGGAAATTATCTAGAAGAAACTCGACAAAAGCATATATAAAATTTACGCTTCTTCGCTCGATTCCATATTTGCTGCACACAATTCATCTTGATGCAGACCACGACAATCTATGAGTCTACTATTGTTATTCATCAGCTCAATATTTACTTGTCTCTTATTCCTCATGGTTTACCTCTGATCGTGATAATTGTGTAAATTTCTGTACCTAGTACTCTGCAAAGTTTCACTGCATACTTAATGTATCTTGGTCTGGTCAATTCTCACCATATCTATCCTTGAAGAAATCTATGAAATTACCTAAACATGCTTACAGGAACGCTAAAGTTACCAGATTACTCGTTTTTGTCAAATACCTATATACTTCTTCTTTCAGGGCCGGATCTACGAAATATTGCGCCCGGACCAAAGACGTATCTCTGCCCCGCTTCCTTCCAATTGTGCATCGAAATAGCAACCGTTACATACGCTCAACCAGCTGCGCCCCAGGGCAAATGCCCCGAATTGAGCCTCCCTAGATCCGGCCCTGACTTGTTTCACCAATAATAATAATATAGGATGATAAGTTAAAGCATTGATTTTTCGGAAGTCCAATTGTGACCGGACAAGGCAACGTTCAGAATCACATGCATGCAGAGAGTGAATTAGGAACGAGTTACTATGTAAAATTTATTATTGCTTCGTATAACACAGAATCTAGAAACACGGTTATAGGAGTTGGAAGAAGGATATGAAATATCAACTGGAACGTTATCGGATTAAGCAAAGTAATAAGGAAAGAAAATGACTAATACAAGTGGAATACGTGTGCCTAACTTATTACAGATGATCAAGAGTGTAGCAAGAGAGGGGGTATTAGATTTCAAGGAAGAAGAGAAATGTTTCGGAAACAGAGAGTACATTTAGTCTAGTAGTCGAAAACAAAAAGTGGGGCAGCGTATCGCATAATGAACTGAGCACGGAAAACTTTCGGAACAGGGGTAGCCCCTTTCCCCCAAGTGAATCCACCACTTTATACTCCTACTACTCTATACTATACACCACGGACATAAGCAGGGGAGTGGGTCCTGGAATCCGACTTCTCTGTAAATTTTGTATAATTTTAGAGGTAATTTTACAAATTTTAATATAAATGATCCTGATATTGAATTTGGACCCACCCTAAAATCACCCCTCGAAATAAGTTTCTGCATCGTTCTTGCTATACCCACTTACAACTTTTAGTATTAGTCGGGTGAAATTTCTTTGCTTATGTATTGGCTAAAACAAAATATCCTTAGTACGAATGTATTGGAAATGAAAATTGCTATGAACATTATAACTATGCACAATATGACGAATTCAATGACGCATACAGGATAGAATTATGACCCCGCGTAGCGTAGTCGCCAACGCTCTCGCTTTCGATGCGAGCTGCCCGGGGTACAATTTCCGGTGGGAACACTGGGTCGAAAAGTTGTGACAGCCTTTTTTTTTAAGGCCAGCCATCTTGAGAGAGGTTGTTTCTGGGTTTTCCTCATTCACACCAGGCAAATGGCGGGACGGTACCTAACATACAGTAATAGTCCCAGGGTGCTTCCTTCCTTCCCCATTCCTTTCTTCCTCTTCCATTCCCCGAGCAGTGTGATCGCCGAGGAACGTCATTTCCTCATATGTGTGACGGTTAACATGGCCATACATGCCGAAAGCCCAGAAATCTAGTTCATAATCCTAATCCTAGAGGATAGAATTAAATGGTCAATGGACAGATGAGAGTTACCACTGTCAAATGAGAACTTGAAACATACAACACATCTCCTAACCTAAATTTAGCCATAAAAATATGAAGTAAGTAATTGGGTTTCAGTATCCATCTGTAAATTAAAAGCTACAGAAACTGATTGTGTATTCCAGGTTGAATTTGAATGCCATATACGAGGCGACGCGTATTCGTAGGCAGGGCCGGATTTAGCATTTTGGCGCCCCTAGGCCCAATATTTTTTTCCGCCCCCTAGTCTGGTTAAAGTTGCTTTCCTGAAAACCTTTATTTAAAAAAATATATCAGGCCTATATGTTAATTGCTTAAACACCACTCCACGATGCAATTTTATCATTGCAAGTTTTTTGAGGAATTTACTTGGTTCTGGGCTTAACAAAATACCGTTAATGTATTAACAAAAGATTGGTGAATAACTTTGGTTTTGTTCAATTTAGCCATTTGGGCAAATAAATAAAAAAACTCTGTAGTAAAAAAATAAGTAAAAAAAACAGCCAGTTCTCCCGTGTTTGAGATCAATGTTGTAACGAAGTTGATGCATAATGTTGAAAAATAGTTTTACATTACCAAAAATTATTTGTTGCAATGAACTTCAAAATCAGAATGCTTTATTAGCCTGATTTTTAAAAATCAATTCAAAAAATATGTTCAGTTATGGCTATTTATTTTTATTTCTACATATTTTTTAATTTTTTTTCTCTTGGCCGTGCGCCCCCTGGGAGCTTGCGCCCATAGGCCTGGGCCTACCGGGCCTATTGGGAAATCCGGCCCTGTTCGTAGGTAGATATAGGATTTACATCCTGTATCGCTCTTCATTCGATGCGGTTTGTACTTTACGAACAGAAGCATAACGAAGACTCCACCAAAACAAACTGTATACATGGTCCAGGTACATTTTAAGGCATGTTTCATTGTCAACGACATCAGATTGACTCTAGCAACAAAATAGGGTGTGTGGCATAGCCAGTATTACACAAGTAAAAAAATAAATAGAAATTATATTCCGTCAGTTCTTTCGTCTTAACATCCATAGTAGGCTATACCCAAATACTTTCTTAGAACAGCACAGTGCAGTGCTGGAGGAAGACAAATGTTTGGTTTCTTAGAAAACTGTTTGTGGTGCCATTACGAACTTGCCAACCACCTGCATCGAAATGGATTGTTTATGGCGTGTCATAGGCTAAGGAAGAAGGAACCGCAACATCCATTTCAAACACCCACACGCCACAAATTCCATTCAAGGTAACAATGTACGGAAGAATAAGGACTTAAAGGACAAGGACACAAATGCAGTTGATACGTGACATGTGTCAAGTACACACAATGCACATACATGCAGATGCATATCAGTATATTCATACACCTCGTTTCGAAAGATACCTGTAAATCTTCTAAATCGCTTATAGTAACTTAAGAGGAAATACACTTTCAAAATCACATGTTCGAAGAGACTTGTATTTTAAGTTCCGTGATCAAAGAGCTAAAGAAAAAGACATTAGAAATGTCATCTAAAATAGTGAACTAAAAAGTAAACTCCCTGGTATAATTACAGATGTTTATCAAGCATGGATATTATGATAAAAAGGCCTTGTGTCCATCTTAAACACAAACTAAATACAACTTTCTTACAAGGCTGTCTATAATCTTTATTATAAATTAATTAGAAATGTTACAGTGTCGGAAGTATATCACTTCCTTCTTCAGACTACTATTCCAACTATACAAAGAATTGGAATAGTAGTTTGAAGAAGGAAGTGATATACTTCCGAAATTGGAACATTTCTAATTAATTTCTAATAAAGATTATAGACAGCCTAGTAAGAAAGTTGTATTTAGTTTGTGTTTATCAAGCAATAGAAACACTTGAAAAAGGCACAACTTACGAGATTAGTGTAGCGTTGGACCACCTATTACCGTCAGAACAACTTTGATCAGACGTTAAATGAAGTCATAGAGGTCGTGAATGGTAGCAAGTGAAATATTACACCATTTCGGGTGCAGCGCATCACTTAGTTCCGTAAGAGAATATGTAGGCAGAAATCTAAGCCGGATTCTTGCCTCCAAAACGGACCATAGATGTTCAATTACTTTCACAACCGTTGATTGGACGGGTCAAGTGAAGTATTCAACTTCATCTCGATATTAATCAACCTACAGCAGTGCAATAGCTATAGCAATGTGAATGAGTATTCCTGGAACAACATCTGAACCATAAGATGCACATAGTACCCTAAAATGATGATATAATCACGGACAGTGACGAAACCGGCAAGTGCCAGTACAGGACCACTAAAAACCAGAATATTGCAGTCCATACCTACAGCATCACAGACTTGCCGACATATTTCAAGGTTAAATGTACATACTGTGGACAATACGGTTCTTTGGGCTCCTGCCACATACAAACAAGACCAGTAGTTGGAAATAAGGTGAAAGACGACTCATCTGACTATATGACACGTTTTCAGTCATTAGCAGTTCACGTTGCATGTTTACGGTACTATTGGCGTCGTGCTAATGAGTGTTGTTCCTTATCAGCAGTTTCATCCATGTAATCCGATTCAATATTTCCATTTCATATAACTCGTGGCGGGCTGTGATTGTCCACACAAGCTGTGGGAACTGCTGCTTCAGTTCCTCTGTCATTTTGGAGCGTAGGCTCATCACAGTTGTGAGTGACAATCCGCTTTACTGTTCGGCGGGACCTGTCACTGAGGGTTTTCGCCCGATTACTGTTCCTCTTTGCCAATGTGGTTTTGGCGAGAATTTTATAGGTCGTTATAACCTTAGGCACTGTGCCTCGTGACACATAGAACACACTTGCGACTTTCGACACGCTCGCACCGCATAATTTTTCCTCTTTGGAAATCAAAGAGATCGCTCATTTTATGCTATTAGTTTCCTCAATTCACACTATTATTCTACCGCTCCTCCGTAGTACAGAACACAACCAACCCCTCGATGCTGACATGTTTAGAACTCCAGGCATTTTTTTTATTATTTTGAGAACCATCTGTACGAGTGTGCCAACCAGTTGGGCACATTCAACTGAATGATGTAATGGACAGCGCACTATCCCCTAAACTTTTGTCCTTTATGACTTCTAGGACTGGAATTCGCTATATTTTAGTTAAATATTTCAAAAACTGCCTCAAGATACTAGGTTAACGACGAAAAGTCAGTAGTTCATCTGGAAAGTAAGGTTAAGCATAAGTATGGTCAAGTTAATCCATTCGAGGCCAAGAATACGGCTCATTATCGACCAGTGTTGAAGAGTTGGCTGAGGAACCAATCCGGTTAAGGTTAGCAAAATGACTGACTCACGTATAACTGAAATACATGAAATGTATCTCTTAGTTTAAAATTAAAGTTGATGAGTTAATAAGTATTAACATTATTTTCTAAAAGTTTATTGGTAGTTATTGTACAGTGCCTGAATTGAAATTATATTCGAAATTAAAATATACGTTGAATCCCATTTGAAAGAACAGGAACATTATTTGAATAATTAAGATCATATTTCACACTGTATACGTCAATCAGGAACTGGGAACGTAGCTTTTGCTGCGTTTCCACGAGCTACGTGTACCATTTGTCGATAATAACAGGATAGCTCTGAGAAAGTAATTCATGACCACCAAGCATTGATTCTAACTCGCTTCCAAGGCCTGGTGAATAATTTCTATCCAATCCTATAGTGAATCAAATTCCAACCTACCGGCAGTAGGATCTTGGGGTTTCTGCCCTTCTTTGTTTGGCTTTCAGCTGGGCATCACAGTTTTACCAGAAGTTAGAATCTAGACGTGAGATAGTTTTATTATTCTACAGCCACTAACGTTATTACTCACTGTTTCTTCTTTTTTTTCAGAACCCTGGTAAAAAGGCACTCGCGAATGCTACATCATGACCCTGCATGCTCCTTAATAGAGTAAGCTTCATGTGGAACGTAGGAACTAGATTGACGTCTTTGCCCAGGAGAATCATTTAACTATTCTTATTAAAAGTATTGTGTATTCCAGTTCCAGTTCGAAGAAGAGATATTGTTGACCAAAGGAAAACTGGCTAAATGCTATTTTCTTTAAGTTGCACTACTTACGGACCAAATCTGAGTTTGGGACCAACTGTCATATCATTTGACGATGCTTTCGACTTCTAGTCGAGAAAAAAATGCACAATAGTATACTGATTGTCGAAAATACAGACTTGCAGAGAGAGAGAGAATAATAATGTGAAGCCTTCGAAATGTAAATATAAGAATGTACTAGAATTAAACTCGAGGATGGATAAGAAAAGTGAGGAGGCTAGAATACTGGAGAAATTAGAAAAAAAGGAACTGACTAGGATACTGATTGAGAAAGATGTGATAGAAAAATTAAAGAAAATGAAGAAATTTACTGTAGATGAACAGTAGAGTAAAGGTAATTCTTGGAGATTATCGTATAACATAATGTGTAAACAATTGTCAACTCACTGGAAGTGATCCGACAGGAATCAGGTACTAGAGCAAACTTACGAGGACGTTTGTTTACAACCTCGTTAAGTCCCAGAGGAGAATTACGTGAAGTAGCGAAATGTGGATAAGCAAAATATGTGCGTTGGAGTTCGCACATCCTACACACCAAAATACAATCTGAGCCATTCAATCGTTGTGGAGTAGGAAGCATGAAAACACACCGGACGCATTCGAAGCTCTCGCCAAGTGGGAACTCAGTAATGTAATTAGATTTCAGGCGGCTGCTGAGTTCCCTGAAATTCCAAGATTAGATAGTTCGGAAACCATATTCTACATCTTCCATGAACTACATGATCCATGCGTTCATCAGGTTGTCCTCCGTCACAAATTTCCACTCTTGACTGGTCTCATTGTATACGACGGTAAGTATTTCTTTAAACTCTCTGCGGCTCTTATTCACATAGCAATCATTTATAGAGTTCCCGTTGTACTTTTTAATCATTCAACGATGAATTGCGCCATTGCGGCTATAGCATGTCCTGTCGCCTGGAGAAATTGAATTATCGATACATCATTTGGTGGTGCTTCGATGGCACACGATAGGTTTTCAGGCTTACGACTCCACAGTGATTGAGCGGAAGAGCCTGTTTTTAGTATGGGAATGTGGAACCTCCAGTGAAAAGATCTGGCTTATCGACTTCCCCCCCATCTTACATGGTTACTCTCTGAGGGCTTAAAGGAGGTTGAAAAAAAACTTTCTCGTATATATAGAAGTGTTAGAGGAGCTAGATTTATTCATTTGATAACCCTAGTTCTATAAACCAAACATACCGAATCCTTTTTTTACATAAAGAACCGAATTTATGATTTGTTTTTCCATTTTCGAAGAAAATGCACTCTTGTCAATCTGAGATCTATCTATAAATTTAAGTCTGGTTTGAGGATTCTAGTAATTTCATGCATACTGCTGTTGTAAAATTGATTACTGCAAAAGGTGGATATATTAATGCACATCTAGAATCACACCAAACTGGAATATGGAAAGCATGTAGTCATAAGAAATACATGATGAGTCAAGAGTCTTTGAACATTCTTTTATTTTCAAACCAGAGAGAAAAATGTGAAAACTGTAAATGGGAGATGGTATAGAGGGACACAGCAATTTAGAGAGTACATTGCAACCATAGCAAGGGAACGTGATTATTTATTTCTAATGAGGAATTTATATAATGAGTTTATCTTCCTAACATGGTAGACTTGTGAGATACTACAGTATATTTCTGGAGTATATTTTAAACCTTTTTTTAAGCATAGGCATTTTAACCCTACAATGCATTGTGTATCATATGTGATACAAAATAAATTATGGCTAGTATTGGTGTTCACATCGTGAGCTGTATCACAAATGCATATTATATCATATCTGATATTTCTCGTAAGTACGTAGCTCACCATATATCCGGCAGAAGTCAGGAAATTGTTGCTTTAGTACAGAGAGAAAGAAGTCGTGCACGTACTAAGCGAAGGTGAGAATAGAAGAGTTTTGACGGCATCTATTCTGAAGGACAAAGAATAGTTTCGAAGTTGCAAAAATTCCAAGTTCATGACGTAAGTTTCCTAGTTGTTTTTACATATGCTACAATTTAATTTACTACCAGAAATGAGCATAAAATGCATTCAACCTTTTGTTTCATGTATGATACATCATGCAATTACGGGTAATTTGAGAGTACGATTGAACAGAGACTGTCATTTTTATTGAACTGTCTACGAACATTATTTGCACTGTTTTCTGCACAGATTATCAGCAATTTGGTTGGTTGGTTGGTTGGCCACTAGAGGTAAAATGTGATATTCGGACTGGACAACACTGTGTTTAGGGCAGTGTGCGATAAGTCACAGACTGATTTATGGGATGGATTGAGTGAGGCCTGTAATCAGAAAATGAGTACTTTTATTTTGCATAATAAAACCTGTAAATAATTTGTTATATTACATTATTGTGTTCAAAATTTCGCACAAAGTTTTTTGATCCTCAAAATCAGTTGATGGGCCCCAGTGATGGCCTCAGAGTTTCACCTGGGAGAACTGTACCCCCGAAGCCACGAAATTTTCCGAGTACCTCAGATCTCCGTCAAACTTTCTTAAAACACTTCGTTTTTAATCTTTTCTTTTACGCCTCTGTGTACTGAAGTTTCTTCCGGAGGAAATGCTCTGAAATCATCACTGTGGATACCAGATTATTGGGAAACATGGTATATAGTAGGAGTTACGTTTATAACAATAGAATAACATTTGCAATATTGATATCATGGCATATATTTGTAATACCTCTTATTTTCTGACAAGGATGGTGTATCTCTAGAATGCCAATTTTGTATAAATCATTTAGAATTTTTATATTTTTCTTCTACTTTTTCAGAGTTGGGGGCGCGGTGGCTCAGTGGTAGAGAGTACACCTCCGATGCTTGGGATCCCTGGTTCGATCCCAGTTCGCGCCGTGTGGACTTTGTGGTGGACAAACACCGTGCTCGTGAGTGGGTTTTCTCGTGGTTCTCCCGTTTCCTCCCACTTTCTTCATTCCACCATTTCACTCATCTCTCATCATCACCGTCTCCTTTAGCCTAACCGGCATAATCGTGGGACGTAAAACTTAAAGATTTCATTTTCTACTTTTTCAGATCATGTCTCGAAAAAGAAAATCGATATTTTCCCAAGATGAAATCATGTTGGCTCTAGATGTATATACCAAGTGACAGCGAGGATGTATTGGTTTCTGACAGTGATGAAGACTTCACTTTATCTACTGTATTTCCAATGGAGGAATATGATAGTGAAAGTGCACATACTATCTTGAGAAATACATTAGCATTTATTTCTCCTCAGCCTAACTTCTTATGTAGTGATTTAGCTGTGTCAACATCTAGTGTTCTGTCTAAGTTCACATCTAGTGCTCCCTGTACTTCGTAGTGCCATCGAACAAGATGAACCTGATTTAAGAGCAACTGGTAATGTAGTGAAGAGGTTGACACGATGTGTACCGAACAATTGTAATCACAAGCTCTATTTCGATAATTACTATACTTCGTTTCCACTAGCAACATATTTGTCTCAGCGTGGGATTCAAGTAGTAGGAACCATGAGACATTCAGTATCTGAATTCCTAATTATAAACTTCCAATGGGAAAGGATTGGCAAAAGGAACCCAGACGATCAACTCTTGAGTACGTAGCTAATGTTTCCCATGTCGATGTATCCAGTCATGTGGAAGGATAACAAATTCGCTGTGTTGATGTCAACATTTGCAGCGAAGCTCCCACATCATTCTGTGCAACGATAAAACAGGAAACAAAAAATGCAACATGTTACTGTCGACTACCCAGAACTTGCAATTCAGTATAATAAGCATATGCGTGGAGTGGATCTCGTGGACAGTCTGATGGAACGATATCGTATCCTTCTCAGGTCCAGAAAATGGTATATCAAGATTTTCTATCATCTGCTTGATATGACTGTGGTTAACGCACGGCTCCTTTACAGGTGAATTCAGCAAGCGAAAGGTACTTGTGATAAAGATATCATGAAACTGCGTGTTTTTGGATATATGTTGCGGATGTCTTTGCAGAAGTGGAGAAGTGAGAGGTAACAAACGTGGGCGACCAAGCAGCGAAAATGAACCAGAGGTGTAAGGAAAACCGAAGAAAAAATAGTTCGGATGGACGGCCTACCACCTAAATAGGTCAGTCAGATGGACGGGATTGGACACTGGCAACTCTGGTGAGAAAGCAGACAACGATGCAGGCTACCCACTTACTCATAAAGAACGTTAAATGCCTAACCTTTTTTTTTTTTTTTTTGTGTGTGTGTGTGTGCTTCAACGCAAAGCAAAACTGCTTTCGAGATTTTGACATTCAGTAAGGGAAGGATGTAAAAGTGCAAGGGTGAAACAAATTCCCAGGAAACTATGCAAAAGGCGTTAAGAGACTTAGGGAATTCTAGGAATAGAAACAGACTTTATCTTCCAGGCCTGTACGTCTAGAACTGAGTGTAGATTATGTAAACAACTAGGAAACATATACAAATATATTACAGGCTACGTATCTAAATATTGAGGTTTACGAACTGCTAATGCATAATGTATCATAAGTGATACAAAGTATTTTTATAGTATTTTAGCGCGAAAAAATACTTTAGGACTTTTTTCTATTCGGATATTAATTAAAAGTGTCATCATATACCTGTATAATATTTCACTTAAATACAAAAAAATCATGCACTGTAGGGTTAACAAAAGAGACATGATACATGCCAACCCATGCCAAGTTCTATGTTCAAAAGTTCATTGGAATGGGTTCAGCTATTTTCCCGTAATGATGAGACAACGTTGATGCCATTTTTATATATTGAGTATTCTTTTCATGTAATCTTCCCCTCTCCCCTCCCCCTTAGAAGCAAAGTGTTAGAAAACGCTTCGACATTTGCCCAATTATATTTAAGGGACAGTTTATATGCCGAGTTTCATCTCTGTAAACTTAGGGGCTACTTAAATACTCTAATTTTTAATTAAATATTGAACCTCCTGTTAATATACACATTTAAATCAAAGTGACATGATAAAGGCTTAGTTTGAGTTAAGTACTACGGGTAACTTTGTTCAAATATTCATTTCAAATGATTCGGATATTTTCTCGTGATGGTGAGACAGGCAATGTTGATTTAATTTTTCTAATGTATATACTGGTAAATATATTCTAGATACATATAGATACATTAACTAACTAACTAACTGTATGGCCTATGAAGCCCGGAGGTACAATTAAGCGTTCACAAAAGCTCTCTATTGACTTCTGTCCTTAGCCATCTGAATCTAGTTTCTAATTTGTATTCCGATTTCTGCGAGATACATCTTAATATTGTCCTCCCATCCACGCCTAAGTCTTCCTAATGTCGTTTTCCGATTGAACTTCCAGATAAAACTTTGAAAGCGTTCCTACTTTCTTTCATTATGGCTACATGAGCTGCCCACGTGAGCATCCTATATTTGACGACTCTAAAATGTTTGGTAAACGGTATTAATTATGTATTTCCTTGTTATGAAGTTTCCGCCATTTTCCATTTCCGTTCTTCTTGGGTCCGAACACTCGTTTCAGAATCTTGTTCTCAAATACTTTTAAAATATAATACTGAAACTTCCAGGGTCGCTTGGAGGCGAGATTGTTTGATGAGTAACGGCCTAAACTGTCCGGGTTGATCTTGCATCTGGAACCTGCCAAATGTAGTGGATTTAAAACCATTTTGTGGTTCGGAGCCCACATTAATAGAAAGCACTGTTTCTCGTAACCTCGACGTTCCATAAAGGCTCAAAACGAACATTTTAAAAACTGAACTCAAGTATATATATAATGAGACTCACTAATTTAATGTTCGCACAATGGGATCATATTATGAAGCAATTATTTTCGTGCTGCAACCAATGCTTTTACGTTGAAAATCCAATGATGAAATGAAATTTTTCAGTTTGATGACTAAAGTAAATGAATGATAATGGAACAAATGGTAGAATGAAAAAGTGGAAGGAAATGGGAGTACTCCGAGAAAACCCACGAACACAATGTTGTCCACCACAAACTTACTTGACTTGGGATCGAACCAGAGCCCCACGCACCAGAGATCAGCGGTCTACCACTAAGTCACCGTGTTACCACAAAACCAAGAAATGAGTGAAGACTCTTGGCTATGTGAATGTCCAATCGTATTTCGTTTTCTTCTTTTGAAATACTTTGAAAAAGTATATAATTTTAAAAAATGCATTTTAAAAATAGTAAATACTTTCTGTGAATAAGTACTCTCCCACATGCGACATATGTATTTCATACATATTGTTTAACCACGCAACAGAAAACTTCAAGATGAAGAATAAGAACCACCAGCCCGATTGTATATTATTTATTCACAGTGTGGCATCATGAGATTCAACTGTGTAAAAATATAAACTTGAAGAAATTGAACAGGAAAACTTCAAAAATTCTTCATTTAAAATGCAAGATAATATACCAAATAATTCAACTTCACAAATAGTGCTCAACCGTTACTGACAATTTTTAAACAACTTTATGACAACCACAAGTCTTCTTAACTTAGGTCGTAAATTATAATTTAAGTCCTTTCCCGGTTTTTCTTGAAAGACGTAACAAAGTTAGAAGCATGTCTTACAACACCACTCTTGTGTACGGATAAGGTAATATAGTACACGGCATATAAATTTAGAATGAAGTACTGCCATCATTTCTTCTGTGATAACCAAGAAGGTCGCATTTTTATATTACAACGCGTACTATTATGAAAGGAAAGAAAACTTTATAGTTCACCAGCATCTTTTCAAGGCTTTTGTACTTCTTCTGGCCTCCCCCTTTTGCTCCTTCTTCTCTTCCTCAAGTTTTTACGATTTCTGTCTTCTCTTTTGGCTTCATTCTCTCTTATGTGTCCAGTTTCCCCTTTCATTATTCACGTTTACAGGTGGAAATTGTAGATGAAAAGTTGAGAAACGAATATCTCCTTTCTTCGTCCCAAGCTGTGAACACTAGGGGACCATCTTTTTATGTCCCATCAAGTTCTCCCTAACTGTCAACTGTCTCTCCTTTGGTCCATTTCTCAAATAAAAAGAAGACACAGCGAAGAAAGAATGTTTAGAGAGAGAGAGAGAATCAGAAAAAAAAGAGTAGTATGAAGAAAATATAACTCTTCCAGAAATAAACTTTATCGTAGCTTTTATTCGTTACTTCTATTTCGGAGCTTTGTTTATGCTTACAGTTAGTTGCAATGGGAATCAAAATTGCTGCAATATTATGCACCAGAGGACGCTTACTTTTATGATTCACGTTGCTTCTTCTGGATATATAAATATATAAAAGTTATACTATAAAAAAATCATAAAAATAGGTATATAATTCAGTTCTCAACTGGCTGTTTGGTTATTGCATTGTTGAAAGCGAAGACGTTATACGAGTTAATTCCAACAACGATATTGAGTAACTGGTATTTTTTTTTTAAATGAAATTATTAATAAAACTTTTATTTCACTTTAGTTCAAGTTTTAAAGTTCTAGTCTTCATCAGTTTCTTTCAGATGCCTTTTTATTATTATTATTCAAAATTCTTTTTTTCAATGTTATTTCCTTTAATAGTTTTATTGGTCTTTAAGACAAGTTGCAGTTATACTTGATTCGTCTATTAAACATTTCATTAATTTATTTTAAAAAGAAGAAACAGTTAAATGACTTTTCTTCTTATTATTATTATTCATACCTGTTGGCAAAGATTTATCAATAGAACTGGAAAGCAAGATTTTCAGGTTGGAATCAAGAATCAAGACTCTCACAATAATTTAAAGCAGTGTTTTCCAAAGTGTGCTTTTGATGGGTCACGAGAAATTAATTATGAAAATTTTGTTTTGATGCAGAAACATATGTTATAAAGTAAGTGCCATTCAGGAAATGAAAATTCGAAGCGTTTGTTAATGAGGTGAAGAGTAAATGATTGACCAGAGCCCTGCCTTGCTGTACAGTCAGTAGAAATGTTGGATTAGGATGGAAAGAGAATGGGCGAGTCAAAATCTGTCACGGGGTAGGGCATTGCGTTGGGAATATTGTTAGCTCTGAATTACCTTTCTATGAAAAAAAAAAATAGAAATATAATTTACAAAATTTAATTGGTTTGGAATGCACCACGATGTGTATTTGAATAGAAGTAGGTGGACCACAAAATAGTTTTAATATTTGATGTGGGTCGTGGTAACAAGAAGTTTGAGAACCACTGCTTTAAAATATTGTTTGTCGTAGAATGCAGAAGCACATCAAGTGGACGTCATCCACTGGTTAGAGCTCTTGATTTGCAATCGCGAGGTGGCATGATGGAATCCGGTAACCGGCTAGCTTGATTGGGGACTAGATAACTCTGTTACATGAGGAAAATACCTAATTGATACAGTAAAACGTAATTCCTATCCACCTTTCTCAAATTTTTATCCATTGCCGTTGTTATTATTAATTTTGATTGTTTATGATTTTAATGCCAACTAATCCCAGAGGCTGAATCTGAAACTTTAAATATATTTAACATTTACACATAATATGATACAATTTATTGTATTTTAGCTAGAATGACAAAAACTTTTAACGAATTTAAAAAGATCAAGATATTCAAACATTTCATTATGAATTTGTGACAAAATGAAAGAGAAATGCAGAGTTGATTAAAAATTTTGTATTAGAAAGAATAGAAGCAGTTAGTGATGAAATTATAGTAAATTAAAATCGTTGCATTTGACTATGAATTTTAGTTATTTTTTTTAAAGAATATGCTCTTATCAATGTGTGGTAACATAACACTTACAAAATGTTGATAAATCAATTATGTCTGAAAATAATGCCAGCAATTTATAACAATTAGACCTAACTTGATTAAGTTAAAACAGGGGTGTCCACAAGGGGGGGCTATGACGCAAACTGCGTCATTGAAATATTTGAGTGGGGGTTAAAAATCTATATAAATATGTTTGAGGAGGTGTAAAAATTAATCGATGTTTTTTTTCATGGAAGAACACCTACGGATAGACAATTGAGGGGGGGTGCGTCATGGACATGAGGGGGGGGGGCACCACTGAGTTAAAATACGTAAATCATAAAGATTTCATAAATAACTTGTGACAAAATATAAAAAATGAAGATTATTAAATTGAGTTACAACATACAAAGACTTATTTGATGAGAAACTTAAAACTGATTGTTAATTGACTGTTAGTGTGTATTACCTTACAATAGGTGCTAAAAATTGATTATCTATTACTTAAAAATAACGTATGGACAGTTGGTATTTTTTTTTTTTTTATAACCAGGAAAAAAGGCTCAAACATTTGTTTACAATTTTATGACTAGAAAATAAAGACAATGATAATCTTGCGATAATTTGAAACCCAATACGAGTAGTTAGTTCATAACTGTTGATGACAAACAAAAAAAAAAACAAAAAAAGACTAAAATTTTTTTTAGCACCGCCAATGATGTAATCCAACCTGCATAATATACCCTAATCTCTAAAAAGTCCTGAGAAATTTTAACAAGTTACAAAACGTTGTTATGGGCATGTAAGGATAAATTCCAGTACATACGAGATAGGATGTAAATGTGACCAAATACTCATAGGCATGCAGAAAATAAATAAATATTGACATGAAAATAAGGAACACATCAGGGACGCCAGAAATATAAAGCAAACAATTTTTGGGTTATCAAAACATTTAAATGGATCTTAGCGTTCCATCAAAGATGTTGATATTAATGTGCCTAGGTATATGCTTATAAGATATCATCGTAAATGAAAGATTGGTATACGAATCCTTTCTTATCAGGACGATGAACCGTAAATAAAACTTAGACAAAGATAGTCTAGACAGACAATGGGATTATATGTATAAATAACTAAACTCAAAATCTTTGATTTAAAATATTCTGCAAATATAACTTGATACCAAGATATCAGGATAAATTATGTTTAAGTAAAAAACTAGAGATGCTAGAAAAGAGTGAAAAACCTCATAAATTCTAGGTAAGGTAACAGTGGATGCTAGCGTGAAAAACAAATGAAAAACACTTTTTTTTTTTTGACTAATAGTTTTAGTGTATTAAAATCTCTACTTCTTAAGTTCGGTACTTACAGCTACACAATTTCTCGTTTGGCATTTCTACAAATAGGAGAATAATTGAAGGGTTGGAAGCAAATACCACGTAAGTCCATTGTTAGAAATGTTTCCTGATTAAAGTGTATATATTCTTCAAACTCTTGGGGAAGAGCAATTGCCCCCCCCCCCACTGTTTCCCCTAAATGACGCCCCTTTTCTACAGGTGAATTGTGACGATTTACATTGATTGCAACTTATATTGTTATTGTTTCAATTATTATATTATATTGTATTCAATTTAACGATTATATTGTTCAATTTATCGCTATATTGAAACAATAGCGATTATATTGTTTCAATTTAACATCTTGCGGACGGGACTTTAAAATATGGGATTTTTTCGGCAGATGGAGGTCTTTTTAAAGTTTTTCAAGACCATTGAAGTTGGTTTTATTTTAAAGGGCTTGCTGTTTCAAGATATGTAACTTGAAATAATTATGATAATCACCTTACTCCTGGAAATATTTTTCGTTAACTTTTCATCTTTTAAACCTTTATCCCAGTTAACTGCGGTCGGGTTTTCGGATAACTATTCTTTACCTACTTCTTTCTTGTGTCATATTCACTGTGACACCACACTGAACCATATCGTTCTTCACACAATCTCTTTACTTCTTTCTTCTTTGGTCGGCCTCGAGCTCATTTCCCACTCACTTCGTTTCACATGTTGGTTGGTAACGAAATTGAAAGAAGAAAAAACGTAAATGTAAGCAATTTATATATACTGTATGCATGTCCGCTATAATGTACTGCGGACCTGCGGTTCGGGCGCAACTAGTATGTTGCTAACAAGGAAAGGACATGAACCTGTCAACGGGACTTCCTAATCAAACCTAGTCCATTCGATAAACATAATAAAGATATGTTCATACACAAAAAATTAGGTGCCATGGACAACGGAGTAAGTCCCTGGGGCCCATTAACCCCACGGTTTAAAGTATAAGAAAATCGTAAACTCGCACTGAAATAGCTATTCCATCAACACTGTTCATTGGAAAGTCATGGTTTATAGTTCATTCTCTTCAGCATGAAAGAAGCTTTCTAGAGAGCTATGTATTGGGGCGCCTAATAGGGAAACCTGGGAGAATGTCGGGAAAATTCCCTCCAAAAATCTCTCCCATCAACTTTGGACCTCTCTGGAGTGGCCCCGGGTAAAAGCACACAATCCAAATATATCTTAAAAAATAGTATAGGGGATAAGAAACGTGTATACCAAATTTGTATTGATAGATGAATAGATATGAGGGAAAAGCTTGTATACCAGATAGAGATCTTATAGATGAAATATGTCCAAAATTACCAAAAAGGGACTTCATTCTCTTCTGCACTGAACACATCATATGTAAAGTATTCCGAAAGTTAAGCGACATAAAGTGAAAAAATGATCTCGGTAAATCCACAGCAAAGTTCTGAAACTCTTTAGATAGAAGCAAATCATTACAAATCCATGCGAGAAAAGATAACCCGAACTCTGGACACAGTGAAATTATAGCATTTATGAATTGGTTTTCACATTTAACCTCTGCGGCATTGCTTTATTGATACAGTACAATATTTATTACAGTTATATGGGAACTTGTGCAAACTATAGACTCTTTCTTCTTTTCCTTTTTTCCTTTAAAAGGCAAGTTCCCAAACTTACAGCAAATGGTAGTGTAGCTGCTGGAGGGAAGGGAGAGAGAGAATATGTCGGCAACACAAAGTAATTTTAGACTGTGAAAAATATCCCACCTTAATTTCCACCTGTTCGCCCCGCCTCCGAAACAACTTTACAATCATGCTATATGTAACAGAATAATATAATGCTTATTAAAAACAATTCGTGAGCAATCAGACTCAATTCCGATGCTCAATTGTCACGCTGGTCAAAGAAAGAATGTTACAGTAAAGCTGGACAGAAGACTACAAAAGTACATTTTGACGATTGCCTCTTTTTCGTTATGTTAGATCAAATGTTGGGAAAGAAATGTTGAATTTCTCTCAAATCAAATGGATGATTATAGCATTTTCCTTTGTTAAAAAGGGAAAAAACCTTCCTTCACTAATATTTTCCTTTCGTTTTGATAATATGGAGTCGTGTTTCACGGTTTAATCAATTGATCATGCTTTAGGTTACGACCTTTGTGCCTTGTGTAGCTAAAAACCTTGTGCGTTTAACGTTTAGAATATTTGTTAGATGGGTCCTTCCTACCATTTTTACTGTTCCTCTCCACGTGAATTTTTAGGTAACTTTTTTTCTCTTTAAACCCATTCTGGTCTGTACTTTTCTTCATACATTTTTATTCTTTTTTGTTTTCTCCAGGAAGCCATTAGTGGCAAACAAATTATAAACTCCCACATCTTGTAACAAAGATTTTTCTTTTCCCTCGACACTGCACGAAGGAAATATATTTTCGTTCTTCGCAGCGCAAATGGATTTACAAGGCATGAAAAGTTTTTAGTTCTCCTGAGAAGATAGAGAGTAACTAAAACTGTTTGTTCCTTCTTTCAATAACGCGTTTTACAATGTTATTGCTTTCCAATAATGCTAAAATAACCTTTTCTTTTAACATAGTGCAGACTGATAGTAATCATTTCAAAGTAGAATTATGAAGCCTGTATATTTATGTATGAATTGTAATGCAATGTATTTTAAAAAAGACGTAAGTAAAAGTTACTCGACTTATTTATTTATCTTACTTCTGTATTCCACACCTTAATCGCTAAACTTCCCGCCTGGTTTAAAGGAAAAATAAAAATAAACATATTCCTCACATAAATCATTGTATTGAGGAAGCGGGATGACGCAAGAACTCAACAGGCTCCATCACAGCGAAATTAAAATACCGCTAATTTTACAGTAATTATGGGTATTTTCAGATAGGTAAAAAAAAAAAAAAAAGGTTAATCGAAATGTGGAACAAGAGCGCCCTAGACAATATTATTTTGAATGAGGTGCTGTTATCACGAGTCACCTAGTACCTTTCCGTTTGCGACCATTTAGAAACGCGAAAATAAATGACGATTTTCTAAATGGCTAGACATCGAAAACAGATAAGTGAGTGGTGATAACGGTATCACATGTAAAATAATATTGTCTAGCGAGCTCTTGTTCCACTTTTTGATTATTTCTTTCTTTTTTTTAAAATCTATTTGAAGATATCACGTAATTACTGTAAAATTAGCGGTATTTTAATTTCGCTGTGATGGGGCCTGTTGAGTTCTTGCGTCATCCCGCTTTCTCGATACAATGATTTATGTGAGGAATATGTTTCTTTTTATTTTTCCTTTAAACCAGGCGGGGAGTTTAGCAATTTGAATTTGCAAACTTCTTCTTCAAAATCAGTGATGACTTCACAGGATTTTCCTCGGGGAAGACGTCCAATACTCAGAGGATGAAAGTGGTGCTGCGAAAATACTGGTATCCCACGTTAAACATGATCGGAAGTGTACTCCGGGGGGAAATTTCGTAGTTTCGGAGGAAACTGTCCCTGGAGCATCCCCGAAAATCATCAGTGCTTTAATTATATTTAAATGCTCTTTATTTTGTGCAAATTAAATTATATCGTATATACCTATCTACTCGGCAGTCGTAGAGTTCTAGCGGCTGAAGTTTTCCTCAAGCTACAAGAACTCCCAGCGATAATCGTTTCATACCGTGACAGTATAAATCAGCTTTGCTTTATCAAATAATGCACAGTACCGGAGCCATATGTTCTGTCTTCTAGAAATTGCTCATTTAGAAAACACATATTTCTGTTTATATATATATATATATATATATATATATATATATGAAGATCTTCGTGAGACATAATACAGTTAACATGTTAAAAAAAATCATTAACGATCAGTATGATACCTTACTTAAGTCTCTAGAACTATTAAATCTCATGGAACAAACTGGATACCAATGATTTTAAGATTTTAATTCACTGTCGTCTGTGCAATATATCGATTTCAGAGTGAAACAAGGGGATTTTTTCATTGAAACTTTTCCAATGATACCGTATATCACCTTCCCTTTTATATATATATATATGAATCGGTCATTTGAGAAACACCTCATATCCAAAAAAGTAAACTTTTGGGAAATCTAAAAAAACCCAGTTTTTCCATAATTTAACATCATATATTTTTTTCAAATTTTTTATATGTTTCTACAAGGGTTTGGTAAGCTAATTCTACCAAAATAAAATTTTATTATTTTTATTTTGATATTAAAAAAAATTATAAACGTTGTTGGAGATGTGTTGTTTCTCAAATGACTGACTAAACGATATGTTGTCAGGTATGAAATAAAAGGTAAAACAATTCAAATTATTAATAAAAATTAGTATTTTGTTTTTCAAATAATGTATACACATTTTTTAAACATTGTTTCTTAAAACAGTTCAATGTCATCCATATCGATAGTTGGCCAGTCATAAATTTTTGATAAAATTCACCAACAATATCTGCAGGTATATAGGCTTCGACTTTCTTGAGATCATTGATTATGTTGATGTTGATAGGTACACATTTTTGCGGATAGGCACTGATTTTTGGAAGCTCTGGTAAACCAGTTCCCGGTTTTTTCAAGTCAAAAGTTTGTTCATTGAGTCTACCAATAAAGTTTTTTACTTTAACTTGGCCTACATGTTTATTAGAGTAATGAAACTCCATAAATGTTGAAATGTTGAATTTAATTGTGTTTTCCCTTGGGATGTTCCTTGCTTGAGTCTCCGTAGATATTACATTTTTTTATATAAAATTGACCAAACCATGATTTAAAATCCTTCACTTTTTCCCTTTCTACTATTTCCACCAGGAACTTCTCCTGAATAGCAGCAGAGTGCAGCATAAGTTCAGCATACTGTTTTACTGTGTAAATCCTGTCAGTTGTTTTAATTTTTTGTTTGATTTCACCGAGGCTTGAATGACCTCGAATAGGAACATAGTGATGAATACTGTCGAATCGGGAAGTTTCTATTAGGGCAAGAAAAAACCGCACAACCACGGTGTTTTTTGTTTTGTCCAGGTGTACCATCGGAAAAACCATGAAGATGCCTAACACCAGCATCAAGAACGTCATTGATATAATCAACTAAAATTAACAAATTTATTTTGGCCCCTTCTTAGCTAAGCCCTCATGATATACATAAAACTTGGCTTTATTGGTTGCAACATCATGAATATTAAAAACATTCACTGTCAACTGCCGTAAGTAAAATATTTCTTGAACTGGTATTTGAGGAAGTTGGAGGTTTTGCATAAAGTCCATGCAGATCACACCTACTTTTTCATCCGTTAAACACTTTTGTCTAATATTTTCAATGGCTTTGAAAATCTTTTGTGATCTTTTATGCACAAGGAGTTCTGCAACATAAACTCCTTTAGCTACATCATTTAATGATGGACATTTTATTTTGACAGACAGTTCCTCACATTTACAACAAGATTCAATCTGAGGCCTCCCAAAAGTTAGGTCAAAATGCTCATGAAATATTTTCAAATAAAACTTGTAATCAACACTCAAGTCTGGATGTTTTTCTTTGAAAAGTTGCCACATAATTCTTACATTAAGGTTAGCGTTCAAGTATCTGTAAGACCTGCTGGTGTAATGGGCTTCTTTCTGCGGAAAAGAGGCTATGTGGTCGTCAATAGCCTTTATGATATGACCTGGCTTAGCGTTCCCTGGAGCATTTGTCATTTGAGAAACAACACATATTCAGGAGGTGTTTCTCAAATGACTGATTCATATATATATATATATATATATATATATATATATATATATATATATATATATATATATATATATATATATATATATATATATATGTATTGAAATTACCTTCTCCATTTTATTTTTCTTCATATGGAACCAAATCTTAATATGAACACGCAAATTCATTCTAAGATGAATCTCTATGATTCGGATCGTGTTTTCCAAAGAACACCATATATTAATCTCAATATTACTGTCTATGTATGTATTATTTCTTTATATACTGTATGTTTACAGAAATAAAAATTCTGACCACGCATGAATCAGGAAATGCTTGAAAGTAGACGAAAATATCAAATTTAGAACAACTGCTGGAAATAAGTTTGTAAATGATTACCTCCATTCAGAGACCTTCTCCAATTCTCCTCATTCCAACATATTTTTTTTTTCTGGAGGAGAGAAGAACTTGCTTGTCACACTGAATATGTATTGAAATTGAAATTAAAACATTTCAAAAAGTTTCAACCTGGCCGAGATTCGAATCCGGGTCCACCGAATAGAAGTTCAATACGCTAACCACTTACCTACCGCGTTACTTCATCCTCCATTTAAAGTATTATCTAGTTAAAATCGTTCCATGTAAGACTATACAAAATACTAATGCTCGTATAAGGAAACGTACCTTACGAGTGTCACAATGCCTTACTCAAGATTTCCTTCTTTAACTCAAAAACAAGTTATATAGACCTTCGCCAATGAGGAAAATATCACGAAATGTTCTTCAAGTTGAGGCTACCTCATCGTTTTTAACTGCTTCCGATTTACATTAGGCTACTACTATTCTTCCTCATCGTAACTTCTAATTTCCAAAGAAGAAAAGACGGCAGAAATTAATTTCACATTCTTTGAATTATATCAACACGTATAGAAAAATGTGTGCTATGTTTATCTAACATAACTACTAGTTTATTTTTTATCTTTGTATGAGGAATTGATGACAAAGTGTGAAAGCAGAGATCTGTTGGTACAGCGACCCGAGTTCGAATCCCATCGTGAATTTTTTCTTTATTGGAAGGTATTGTTTACGTAATTGATATTGTAATTCTGTTATTCCTTTATAATAATAATAATAATAATAATAATCATAATAATAATTTTCTGATTGGATTTCAAGTTTTTGTGTTGAATAATCAACACACTCCATTGTAGGGTGTTTGGGAGAGGGAAATATCATCCTGTTACTTTTCATTTGTTTACTTGCACGCTACACCAAGCCTGGATACTACATTTCATCTTTCTATATCTACGGAAAGTAGTCTAAAGGTTTTGATGATCATAAGAGTAAGTGAATAAGTGATGAGATCAATGAATTATGCGTATTAACAACATTTAAAGTATCAGGTTGTCTGGAAGGTCATGTTGTATTTCGGTAAAATATGACAAATGATGATTTGTGGATATACTAGAGTTATTCGGATCATACAATAGTTATGTCATGAATACCTAAAATGTCGAGCATTTTGTGTGTTAATATTTCTCTTTCTTTGGTTTGGTTTTACAGATTTGACCAGAGATGACGTGGGTCAATGGAAACTTGATACACGACCGACTGATGCACCACCCACCGTGACCCACTCTGAATGACGACCCACCGTAACCACCCTGACCCACCACGCACCATGACCCACTCCGACCCAAGTCACACCATGAACCAATGACCCACCAAAACACATCGTCATCAACACTGAGACATGGTCCACGGTATCTTCTCTACCGACTAAAAAGCAATAAAACCAGGTTGTGAAATTCTAACTAATCGGAGTTTGAATTTCTACGGTCAATCGCTGAAGCACCGCTCTGTTGCAATAACGGTGGATCTTACCTTTACGACATAAAATGGTAAAGTGTTTGTCATGGGCAAAATTACGATGAATTTCAATTAAATTATCATGGTTTAATTATTTCCTTTTTGAATTATCGATACCTTTCTGTGGAAAAACGAATGAAATTTGAAAGCCCAAATCAAGGTAAGTGGACCAACGTACAGAAGCTTACATTACAAATTTTATTGTCTATTTTCCTCGCAATTTTATGTGTTGATTGCTCTATGCTCTAAGCGCTCCAAACAATAAACAAGCTTCAGCAATTATTATAGTAGAAAGCGCATGGTAAGCATGTATGGATATATGATGCGAAGCACTGTATTTTTTGTTTCTCAATTTCTTTCTCAACTAATAGCGATCCTTTTTGATTATTTTTACAAACTAACCCACTATCAATTTACAATGTACAGAAAGTGCCGTCCCTACCCATAAAAGATAATTTTAAAAAATGCTAGGAGACGTTCTGTTCATTTTCAATAAAGAGTTAATATACTGAATTGCAGCTCCGTAAGTTTAACGGCTTGTGAGACATTCATTTTTTTCCGCAAAACTTCGGATACCCACTATTCCTTAGGATAGTATTATAATGTAAGCAATATGATAAAATCCCACACCAAGCCTGGATTTTGATTGAGGTCTAACTATATACCAAAAGTCATTTCATTTGACTGCAATTTGGCTGTGATGATTATGCACACATAGTTACATTCAATTTTTTATATAATAATTTATATATTACAGTGATTCAAAAATGTATTTTTTCCAGTAGTTAGCTCCTCTAAAACTCACAGGTGGTGTGTCTCGAAAGCCAAGTAGTAGTATAAGTCCTATTGCTATTATTACAATTATAAATATCAATATCCAAAAATGCCTCAAGTTCTTTTAGCACTTACAAGGAGAAAGCAGACTAGTAAATGAACTTCGGAGCCATTTTTTGCAAGGTGATAGTGCACAATCAAAGTGTTCATATTACAAACTGGGAGTGCGCAATGGCCTAATATAACAGAGAAAAGAGTCTTAAAGTTTTCAACTCGCCGGATACGTCGTACGTTGCGCAAATTTGTAAGGTAAGGCGTGGCAGAACCAGTAAGGTCTGTGACTCACGTGCAAAGAGTCCCGGGTTTGATACCTGCTGGAGTCAACTTTTTTTGTTTTTTGCGTCAACCAATGAAATAGCCTTTGTAGCTACAAGTAAAATGTTAATTCACCATGTTTGTAATGACTTAAAACAATAGAATCAGTTGTTCAAATCAGTTGTAAAATCTTTCAATGTCCATGTTAACTAGCAACAAAATGTTATTTATTTCGTAAATATATTGATATCACTAGTTATGGTTACCACAGTTGTTGTGTAAAAATATTCTTGACCCTTCGTGTCTACATCTGTTGACAGTGTGTGTATTACAAGCACTGGCGCAAATGCACGGGGGGATGAGGGGAACATGACCTCCCAATCTTGGAACTAAAGGACTGTGCCTCTAATAATCCAATCTGAAATCTGTTTTTGGTGAGAAAAATGATGATTTGTGACCGATTGCCACGAAGGAAAATTATATGAAATTGATATTTCCCCAGAATAAGCCTCAAATCTGCCCGCCTCCCAATCTTGAAGACAACTCTGCTCCCCTGATTCTCCACATTATTGTTTTTTTTAACTTCATAAATATTTTGAACACCGCTTTAAAAATATGTGAACGGTGTTAACCGTCCTCCCCCAATGTTGGAGACAGATTTTTGCCGCTTATTACAAGGGGAATAAGGGGAAATCTTCTTTGGTTATAGTAATATCCAGTATTTCCCAAGGGGATTTCCTTCTCATCCCCCTTGTAATTCTTACACTGTCAACAGATGTGGACACGAAGCGTTAAGAACCTTTTATACACAACAACTGTGGTAACCATAATAAAACTCGTGATATCAATATATTTACGAAATAGATTACGTTTCGTAACTAGTTAACATGGAACATTGAAAGATTTTACAACTGATTTGAATATCTCTATTGCTTTAAATCATTAAAATACATATGATGAATTAACATTTTACTTGTAGCTACAAATGGCTACCTTATTGGTTGAAGCAAAAAGATAAAGAAAAAGTTGACTCCAGAAGAAATCGAACCCGGTACCCTTTGCACGGAAGCCACAGATGCTACTGATTCTACCACGCCGTCACTTGATAAATTTGTGCAATGTACGACATATGCGTCGAGTCGAAAACTTTAAGACGCTTTTCTCTGTTATATTAGGCCATTGCGCCCTCCCAGTTTGTAATATGAACACTTTATATGTGCACTATCACCTTGCAAAAATGGCTCCCAAGTTCATTTACCGAAGTCTGATTTCTCCTTGTTAGAGATACTCACCTCAGGTAAGTAAACAGAAACAAATGAAAAAGGAAAATGGAGGTCTTAAAAGTAAAACGTATACAAATTCACCAGTGTTCAGCAGCATATTTTAAAATCACGCTCAAACCTACTCACAGGAGCTAAATACGTAGTTCTAGTTAGTTGGAGTCATCCGTTTCTCGCCACCTAGCATAGATATACCAGAAATCAAGTGCCTGTTATTGGCGGTCATCATGGCCGAGCGTACTAGCTCAATGGGCTAGTAATTATAATTGCTTTTGGTGTGGGTTCAAACCCGTACCATAGTGTTTTTTTATTTTTATATTTTATTTTTTAAATTTTTAAAATACTTTTTTCACTGAAGTAAGATGAAAATAATACTCAAAAAAGTGATAATGTTACGTGTGCAGTTTCGTTATACGAATCCACAGTGTAGGTAGTAGTAGTAATAGTAAGAGTAGTAGTAGTAGTAGTAGTAGAAACAGGTTAGAAGCCCCGCAGGAATCATTTTGTTCCACCTTGAGTGCTATGATATAAATTTAACCCTAACTGCTTCTTTAATTTTCTTCTTCAATTCCAACAAGGTGACAATTTTATTCTATTACTACTATAATACACAATACATACACCAGAAGGTGTGGACAATCGCAAGCTGCAACCAATCAGACACGTGTTTTTAGTTTCTATGGCTAGGGTCGAGGATGAAAAAATATGGTGTTCAGCAGATGCTGTCTACAATGCAGTGAGCAGAGTGGGTCGGTGGATCATAGTGGGTGGTGGGTCGCAGTGGGTGGGTGGCGGGTGGCAATGGGTCATGATGAGTGGTGGATCGCAGTGTGTCACATGCTGTTGACCCACGACTCACTGACCCACTCAGAAAACTGGATCCATTTGATTCACTGACCCACTCCAACTCTGGATTTGACAACATATAGAAGATGGAAAACCAAAAATTGCATGTTCACCATAATTTATTGTTTTACTTCAGGCAAGGGAAGAACGCGCGAATATGTTTATGATTTTCACTGTCCTCAATGTTTCTGTAGTTTTGTCCCTGTACTTAAAGTTACTGAAAAAACTAAAAGTGAGTAAAACGCGTAAAAGTACGAAACAAAGTACTGAGGAAGATCCGTTAAATCAGTTAACTTTAAAAATAATAATCAATGCCCAGAAACACCAGATTCCAATCAATATAAGTATCTGTCCAATGCCGTGCCATGAAAAAAGGGTCTGAGGCGAAAGCATACGGCAGCGCCTCGTATGTATGAGTTGTCAATTTAAAGTTGAATTCTCTGGACCATTCTATCTGCATAATACTTTACTATTTTATAATGACTCAAATAACAAAGTTTCAGCATTATTACTCTGGAATCGTAAAAGTGTGAAATTACTGAATTCACTTCACATCTCGTTTTTACCTTCTCGTATAACAGTGATGTCTTAAAAGTAGTCGCTTGAGCGTTAGTTTCATGATGTTGGGATCGCGGGTTCGATTGCAGCTGTGGCAATAAAGAATTTTTTATAATTTGCAATATTGATGCTTCTGATGTATACCAACATTAAAAATATTCGATTTCTCAGGGTCTAAGAGTTGAGACGACTTCCTTCACAGCTGAAATGCCAACACAGAATTACGTCATCCGTATCAACCTTCATTCGTAACTGTCTGGGAAATAACGTGTTTGGACAAGAATTGATGAATACATAAGGACTAAACACGTCCTTACAGCTGTAGTATTGGTCAAAAATGAGTTCCAAAGAATTGTTCCTAGCTATGCACAAATTGCAAATAGTGATCCAACTTACAACGCTAGTTACGGAAATGATCCTATTTAAGATATCACCTCACCTTTCTACCTAGAAGAAGGGAGAAACAAAATGTATTTCTGTTATCAGCTATCAAATATTTATATTCCATTTCTTGTTATAAAATGATAATTCTATCTGTAAATCCATAAACGTAATAATATTGCTGCGTTCATGTGTAAACCTAAGAAACATCTGACATACTGTATATCTTTTCTGTTCCTATGAACACCTTCGACTATGTTACTTTTTCTTTCCTTCTGTGGTACTACTACTACTACTACTACTACTACTACTACTACTACTAATAATAATAATAATAATAATAATAATAATAATAATAATAATAATAATAATAATAATAATAATAATAATAATAATGTCTATATAACTTGTTTTTTAGTTAAACAGGGAAATCTCGAGTGTCATTAAGACACTCACACAAGCATTAGTATCTTCATTATATTTTTCTATGAAACGATTTTACCTAGGGTTAGTTTGCGTGGAATGTGAAGTGGCGCGGTAGGTGAGTGGTTAGCACATTGAACTTGTAATTGGTAGCCCCGGGTTCGAATCCCGAGCAGGGAGAAACTTTTTCACGTGTTTCAATTTCAATTCATACTCAGTGTGACAAGGAAGATCTCCCTTCCCTAGAAAGAAGCAGATGTTGGAATAAGGAGAATTGGAGAAGGTCTGTCAGTGGATACAGTTATTTACAAACTTATGCCCAGCAGTTGTTCTAGATTTGATATTTTCGTCTACTTTCAAGCATTTTCTGATTCATGTGTGATCGTGTTTTTAATTCTTTGAATATACAGTATATAATGAAATAATACATTACATACACAGCAATATTGAGATTAACATATAATGTTCATTGGACAACACACTCTCAACGAGAGAGATTCATCTCAGAGTGGAGAAATGTATCATGCTTCATTCACTCACAATTTTAGTTGCATAAAGACCTGACTCATATATTCGAAATCGTTTCATAGAAAAATATAATCAAGATACCAATGCTTGTGTGAGTGTCTTAATGACTTACTCGATATTTCCATGTTTAACTAAAAAACAAGTTATATAGGCATTATTATTATTATTATTATTATTATTAGTAGTAGTAGTAGTAGTAGTAGTAGTAGTAGTAGTAGTAGTAGTAGTAGTAGTAGTAGTAGTAGTACCACAGAAGGAAAGAAAAAGTAACATAGCGAAGGTGTTCATAGGAACAGAAAAGATATACAGTATGTCAGATGTTTCTTAGGTTTACACATGAACGCAGCAATATTATTGCATTTATGGATTTACAGATAGAATTATCATTTTATAACAAGAAATGGAATATAAATATTTGATAGCTGATAACAGAAATACATTTTGTTTCGCCCTTCTTCTAGGTAGAAAGATGAGATGACATCTTAAATAGATCATTCCCGTAACTAGCGTTGTCCAGGCGTTCTCACAACTGCAAATTACTTGGATCCGAAGTAATGGAATTATAGCAGTCAGGGGTCCAGGTACTTATGTGAGTGACTGTACATCCAGTTTCAATAAAACGCTTATACCTGACCTATACGTTACTTATACCTGACAAATAGTAGGTCTACTGGGAGGATCTTTACCATACTTTGTACGAAAATTATGTTGCATGGTTGCCGCAGACTTGGATTCTTCAAACCAAAACACATAGCTAGCACACTCATGACCAGTAAAAGGAGCCATCTTTATTGCAACTGACGCTAGCGGTCATGGTGGCTTGTTTCTGATTTAGTATACTAATGAGTCAAAGCTTTATGTATTTTGCTACAGAATTATACCAAAACAATGTCTGTAAGATAAATAAATAAATAAATATGAATTTTCAAAGTTGTAAAGTCCTTTTTGATACACCCTGTATTTAATTTAAGAAGTGTTTCAGAAGAACTGGCTACACTAATATTACCTGCACTACATCGTGTATGATAGAGGGGAAGCACAATGCCATTACGAAAAGAGTTCGGGATGTTAATGCGTTAAAAAAAAAATGGAGAAAACTAAGTAGATGATACGAAAATCCAATACGAAAGTGTTTGCAAACGTTAGAGAGAGACGAACAATTTAAGGTAGTTGAAAATATGAAGACAGATTGGTTAGGACATTATTTGAGAAGAACTATATCATGAGAAATGTGATACAGAATATACTAGAAAGTAAAAAAGCAGAATAAGAGGAATATTATAATTGATAAACAATATTTCATCGCTCTGTCCAAGTGGTGACCCACGCACTGCAGACTTTTTTTGGTTCAAGTTTCGATGAGATATATGATCATTAAACGCATGTCGTATTTATATATATTTGTGGCTTGGGTCTAAAAAGGCCAATGTCAGCTTTCAATTTTAACGTCTATAAGTGGACGCTTTCTTGTGCAAGAAGAGCAAATACGAGATGGTTTGGAATATATACCATTCATATTAACAGTTGCTTTTCTTGCACTTAACGCCTATGCGTTAAAATTTGAAGAAAACCTACATTTTGCCAAAAAAAAGTGACATTGTCCCTTTTAGACCCAAGCCACACACAAACACACACACACACACACACACATATATATATATATATATATATATATATATATATATATATATATATATATATATATATATATATATATATATATATATATATATATATACAGTGAAACCTCTCTAAAGCGGACAGCCGTGGGGAATAAAAAATTGTCCGCTATAGAGAGGTGTCCGCCTTAGAGAGGTGTCAATATTTCCTTTCGTAAATTAGTAAACAATGTAATATCCAATTAGAAAAAATAATTGCAGGAAGCATGTACTTACGAATATTACCAAAATGATACTGAACCTGAATTATCCTCTGCCATTCAATACTCTATGTTCTAGACACAACATGGAAATAAGATGTTATAGTTTTCTGCACTTTACACTTATCACTACTTACTACGTTTACAGTATGTTCCTTTAATTTGTGGATTAATTGCAGTCCAGTAGTGTCTGTTTTTAGACAATATGCGTATCCGAGGGCAGAAGATAATAAATTTGTCTTCTGCTTGGTCAGAGATTCCAGAGGGACAGTAGAATAATGTGTCATCTCAGACGGCAGGCGACTGTCAATCACTTTTGTGTCTAAACCAAATTGAGTGGGAGTGAAATGCAAGCAAAGGGCATGAGGGTGTTGCTAAACAGATAATGCTTCGTCTGGATTGCTGAGTAGACAGTTGAGGTGGCAAAATGTTATCACAATGCTTCCTTGACGACACATGTATGAATTACTAAAAATGTATTTTTACTGTATTTTTCAACTTGTTTCTAGAGAAAGTGTCCGTAATACAAAGGTAAATAATACCTATAAAAGACAGAAAATACTGTCCGTGTCCGTACTAGAGAGTGTCCGTTTTAGAGAGGTTTACCAATATGATTTTTCCTATTACAGTGTTTGGGGATTACAAAATATGTCCGTTACGGGAGGTGTCCGCTTCATAGAGGTGTCCGTTAGTAGAGGTTTCACTGTATATATATATATATATATATATATATATATATATATATATATATATATATATAATTTTTCAAGTTAAGCTAGGTGTCCATACTGCAAGAATCTTGTAGTTGTCATTAAAAAATTTTGCAACCCCCTTTTTTATCTTTCTATTCACTGTTTACACAGTACAACTTTCTGAAAGCAAGAAAGATATCTCCACTCATGCAGCATTGTACGCTTGTGGAGAAATAGTGAACCTCCTCATTAAAAACGTGTATTTTTTTCGCGCTTCTCTTCCCAGTCCAAAAGAATTTGTAGGTTCGGAAGCGGCGAAACTTTTTTTTATCTTTATGTTAGTGGGAAGGCGATAGCAGGTAGCAAGCAAGACAACTCAAAAAGTTGCAGATGGTTTGACTCCTTGCAACATGAAAAATTGTTGCATGTCGTTTCGAAGACTTGATTTACATGGATAAATATTGTAGGCTTGCAAGGTTTTTTTAATGACAGCTAGAAAACTCTTGCAGTATGGCAACATAGCTTGACAGACGTACTAGTTTTTTTTTTTTTTTTTTTTTTTTTTTTTTTTTAAGTTCCGCTAGTTACACTATGATGAAATCCATGTTGGGTACGCCTCCGTTGTCCCGTTGTCCCGTTGTTATACTCCCTTCATTTTTTGTATAATGGCCAACAATGTTTGGCGTATATGTAAGAACTTTGTTTTTTGCGTACGACAAATAACAGTCTTGCCATAGTCCCACAAACTACGAGTTTTTAATTTTTTTTTACTTTCTTCTTTTTCTTTCTTTACGAGTTGGACATGGTTTGGGCACGGGGGTACAAATGTTATCTCGTTGGAATATGTGGCTCATAAGATTTCCAACAAGGTATGGCTTATATCTCTGTGACAATTAGTGTTGCCAACGTCAGGGTACACCAAAATATATTTCGAAAAATTTGTAGAGGGTGATTCTCGGAGAAAACACGTTTGCAACTTAGTATTGAATTTTCGTCCTTTATCCTTTTAGATGGTTGTACCAAATGTCTGGCGTACTCGTGAAAATATTTTTTCCTGCGTACGAGAAGTAACAGTATTGCCAGCCTCTCACAAATTTCCAAAAACAAAAAATCTCATTTTATACAAAAAAAAAAAAAAATATTTTCCTTCTTCTACAAGTTTGGCACAGGGGCCACAATAGTTAGCTCGTTAGAATCTGTGTTCCATAAGCTTTACAACGAGGTATAGTTCTTGTCCCTGTGTCAATTAGAAGTGGTACTAGAGCTGCCAACGCAAAGGTCTACGATTTTGTTGAAATTCCTATCCGCTCTGAAAAGGTTAAATTCCATTAAACTTATTGATACTTTCACCTCAGAAATTATATTCATCTACCGTAATATGAGTCTCATCTCTCCTCTCCTCCCAGAATAACCCTCAAATCTGCTCGCCTTCCAATGTTGAAGACAACCCTGTTCCCCTGATCGTACACAGCATTGTTTTTCAACTTCATAAATGTTTTGAACGTCGGTTAAAAAAAAAAAAAAAAAAAAAAAGGAAAGGTGTTACTCGTCCCTCCAATGTTGAAGACAGATTTGCGCCGATGGTCTTGGTGATGTCATAATGGAAAGATTCTTGAAGGGCATAGGCCTATTCCAGTATCATTTTTTTTTCTTACAAAAATTCGTTTATCTTCATTTTCTCGAAAACAACACATGAAAATTTACACTTCCACTTCCATATCAGCTCGATTAGATATATTAATTGCTATATGTCCGATCTTTGGACTTTTTTTTTTAACGTTAATTTAAAGCCCCCACTTTTTTTTGGTGCTTCGTGATTGCTCGAACACTCGAAACCCTTGTTATAATGACCGACATTCTACTCTTTAACACACTACGCAAAGAGCCCCTCCAACGGCAAGTAGAAAACATTTTTTTCTTCATAGCACATAATGAGTATTTGGTGCATAAGAAATGTATTGTGTTAGCTTGTATGTTCCCATAGCGTGTTCTAGATGTTTCTAGTTGGCACAGGTCATTTATTACGCTACCAGATTATTTGGTTCATGACATCCAGTCATCGCTTCTTATTCTCTCCACACTCCATTCCATTCTCATCCGTGAGATAGAAGACAACAGAAGAGAGAATAGGGTGGAAGGGGGGAGATATTTGAGTTTTAAAAAAATAAAAGAAACAAAGCCAAAAGGCGAAAAAAAAATGATAGGGAAAACAAAAAGGGTTCCGCAAGTCACGTTTGTAGCAAGAGTGCCATCTTTGTTTTCTTCGGGGGTAATGCTGGGTTCAGAGACCGAACTCAAGGCCAGAAGAGAAGCGAAGCCAAGAGCGGACCACTGCAATACAAGATGCTTAAAGCCATTGGATGATGTTGCTGGTATCCTCATCTTCTTCGTTGTAGCGATTCCTTCAATTGTTCTGCGTGGTTAGAGGGGACGCTACAAGATTCCAGAGATTGGCATTTCGATGCTAGCAAGTTGCCTTTTACTACCCCCAATATCATTAGTCTTTATCGGACGAATAATAAAATAAAATAAATAACAAAAATAAAAATGTCCAACAGTAGGCCATATGCTAATCGATAATTCTTATTGAACTAAACAAAATTATATTGGTGACTGTAAATCCTTATGTGTAGTTGTCGAGAAATTCTAAACATCTCTGACAACTTAAATAACTAGTTTTCGATATCTGCAGGGGTGCCCACAAGGGGGGGGCTATGACGCAAACTGCGTCATTGAAATATTTGGGGGGTTAAAATCTATATAAATATGTTTGAGGGGGTGTAAAAATTAATCGAAAAGATTTTTTTCATGGAAGAACACCTATGGATAGACAATTGGGGGGGTGCGTCATGGACATAAGGGGGGGCACCACTGATATCTGGGTAATATTATTGGTAATGAAAGAACAGGAAGGACGAAAGAAGCCTTTAGGAGGAAGAAAAGTCTGTTTTGGGGGACCTTGAATAAAGAGTTGAGAAAAAGACTTATAAAATGCTTCGTGCGGAGTACTGTATTGCATGGAGCAGAAACATGGATATTACGTTAAAAAAAATAAATATGAAAATTGATTGGAATCTTTCGAAATGTGGGTATAGAGAAGAATGGAGAGAATTAGCTGGTTCGAGCAGAAAACGAATGAGTGTGTGTTAGAAATGGTGGGGAAGAAAAGAACAATTTTAGATATTATTGAGAAGAAGAAGAGGAACTGGTTGAAACATTGACTAGGAAGGAACTGTATCATGAGAGACGTGCTAGAGAGAATGGTGTCAGGAAAAAGAGGGGGGTGAAGGAGGTTATAATTGATGGATTACATGAAAACAGAAAAATCGTGTATGAAGACGAAGAGATTAGGGGAAGACAGTGGAACATGAAAGCTTCTCGCTGCAGCAAATGATCTGTCAACAACGGGCAGAATATCTATGATGATGATTATGATGATGATGATGATAATGATGTCAACCTAAGAATTGGTACTGTAGAATAACGATGCCACTTAAGATGAAACAGATACTGGAGTAACATCAATGTAACTTTTCATTTGTCACACTAGAAAGACGACAGTGTACAGAGTATGGTTAATTAAGTACAGCCCAAAAGTTATGATTAACTCTTGAACTTCCAATTTTTGTGTCCAAATACAAGACGTACGGCATATCAATCTATAAATCGGGGATGCGGCACAAGATCTAAACGGCATAAAGTCTAAAACTCATTTGGTGGCACAAGGTCTAAACAGCACAAGACCTAAACGGCATAAGACCTAAAACTCATTTGGTGACACAAGGATTAAACGGCGTGAGACTTAAAACTCATTTGCCGACACAAAGCCTAAACGGCATAAGACCTAAAACTCATTTGTTGGCACAAGGCCTAAACGGCATAAGACCTAAAACTCATTTGGTAGCACAATCACTAAACGGCATAAAATCTAAAACTCATTTGGTGGCACAAGGTCTAAACAGCACAAGACCTAAACGGCATAAGACCTAAAACTCATTTGGTGACACAAGGATTAAACGGCGTGAGACTTAAAACTCATTTGCCGACACAAAGCCTAAACGGCATAAGACCTAAAACTCATTTGTTGGCACAAGGCCTAAACGGCATAAGACCTAAAACTCATTTGGTAGCACAATCACTAAACGGCATAAAATCTAAAACTCATTTGGTGGCACAAGGTCTAAACAGCACAAGACCTAAACGGCATAAGAGCTAAAACTCATTTGGTGACACAAGAATTAAACGGCGTGAGACTTAAAACTCATTTGCCGACACAAAGCCTAAACGGCATAAGACCTAAAACTCATTTGGTGGCACAACGCCTAAACGGCATAAGACCTAAAACTCATTTGGTAGCACAATGACTAAACGACATAAGACCTAAATGGCATAAAATCTAAAACTCATTTGGTGGCACAAGGTCTAAACTGCACAAGACCTAAACGGCATAAGACCTAAATAACATAAGACCTAAAACTCATTTGGTGTCACAAGGCATAAACGGCATAAGATCTAAACGACATAAGACCTAAAACTCATTTGGTGGCACAAGACCTAAAATTTAGGTCTAGTGCTTATATTTTTAGATCTTAGGCCATTTAGGCCTTGTGAACGCTACACGATAAATCACATGACACACGTGAGATTAAATTCTGATGAGTAGTTTTCTGTGAAAAATGAACAAAATTAATTTTTACGGTCCTGAAAGATTATGACAGTCGTTGATATTTTTTTTCTGCTGAAATACGGTAGATATCTATTTGTGTACTGTGTATGAATAATATATAATTATAATATCATGAAAGTATATAAGTAGTAGGTTGTATGTATTTAGTGTTTAATTTCTCGTAACATTGCCACACATAGCCTATATTACGTGTACTTAATGTTTTCAACTTAATTTACTTTGCATCCTCTCTGTGCAAACCTTACAAGTTTCAGTTCTCTTTCAATGTTCCATTACGATACCAACATTTAGTCACCTGGTCCTGGGTTTGAATTCAGATAGAATGCAATTGATAATTCCACAGTTTATTCTTCGTTTTAGTATCCGAACCAGATTGGAAACTATTGATTCGCAGATGGCCGCAAAAAGTCCTGTATTAGTTTGAGGTTGGCATCTGGGCCTCCTTCACGGAGTTCCTCAGGATCACCACAACACCACCACTTGATATGCTTTATTATCGTTCTTTATCTCAGTTTTTGTTTCATCTCTCTATTCTCAGCCGTTTCTCATTTAGGCCTATAAGCACGGGACGTTTTATCTGATACAGGACCCACTTTTTGCGGCCATTTTGAAAACAGTGGCCCAAATAGAAAATTATTTCCTACAAAAGTTGTTTCATTTTCAAGGACTATTGAATGAGGTATGATTCAATACATGTTCCCATTTGAAAATTTGAAGTTGGCCCCTGAGCCCCTTGAAGGAGGGCCTTGGGGGTCACCACAACAACACCATGTGATGTGCCCTATGACATTTTCCTATCTCAATTTTTGTTTCATCTTTTTATTCTCAGCCGTTTCGGATTTATAAGCACTGGACTTTTTATCTGAAACACCCTGTATATGTGGAATGGAATGTTTTCGAGGTTATCATCGTTAAACGTAGCACTTCAAAAACTGCTGACGCGAAATTATTCAACAGATGGCTGAATTATGTGAGATAGAAACAAATATTTCACAGAGAATTTATAATTTTCATTATAGAAAAATCAACTTTCCTAACGCACTTCAGATATTTGATTTAAGAGTATAATTGAGAAATATTTCATCCATAAATATTCGTCTTAGTTAAATATGTAAACTAGAATTTAATTCTATAGTAAATAATATCTTTCAACAGATTATGGAAATAATGATTTGTTTATGTAACAATACTCGTAATTTAATTCAATGATGTAGCTAATATAAGAATAACACAATTTTATATAAAAACTAATTCTAAATGGCAAGGACAAAGTGATAATATAAACACAGTAGATGAATTAGCAAAATGAAAGAAAAATAATACTCCATATTAAAAAAAAAATGTGGTAGCCAAACCACAGTAAAGGCGTTATATACGTACTGGAAGGTGAGATCGATTAATCGAAAGAAAAGTTATTTTCGGCAAGTGTTAATTCTGCAAATACAGTCTTATTAGGATCACGGAAGTTGGATTTATAATAATACTTTAATGGTAGTACATACAAAGGGCACAAAGGAAAGTTTTGCAGTACGGTTTTATTTATTTATTTATTTATTTCAAAATAATTTCCACCACATCCAATACCCTCTCTATCCTCCAAAACAAATCGTTAAACCAGATCTGCCGAGTTTCACTATGGAGTATGGCACACACGTTGTCCCAAGTCTTCAGAAGATCCCTCATCACTGGAAAATCGCGTTTCTTTCAGCTTCAATATCACATACGGGAACAGCGCAAAGTCACAGAGAGCAAGGTCTGGACTGTGAGGAAGATACACAAGAAGTTTCAGTCTTGTAGTGGTCAAATATTCTTGTAGTGGTGCAATCTTTCGCGAGCTGAGCTGGAGCATTGTCATGATGAAGTAACCAGATGTTCATTCTTGAATTTGGTATTAGGTTTTCATAGATTAGATGACTTGAAGCAGGCACTGTACCACTTAGCTGCGACTGTCTTTTGCGTGCTCAAAATGACACGCTCCACAATTCCACTCGATTTGAAAAATACAGTTATCATTTTATTCTTTACTGATCGGGATTTTTTAACAGCTACAGGTGTATCCTCAGGGGTGTAGCCAAGGGGGGGGGGCATCGGGGCCTGGCCCCCCCAAATGACCAGCTTTTAAAACATCATAGTAAAATTATCTCGCTTCATTCATTTAAAAGTAACAAAGTTTATTGACAATAATTTATGGTAAAATAGTATGGAGAAATATTGTGTTTCCATACCGATCGCAAAATAGTATAGTATATCTTCCTTATACCGATCGAAAAATAGTATTGTATCTCTTCCTTATACCGATCGAAAAATAGGATACTTTTTTGTTGCAGCAGATTACACAATTTACTGCGATTTATATTTGACAGTTTGAAGACAAACGTTTTAACAAGGTACTACAAATACAGCCATAAAACAAAGGTACTAAACTGATTTGTAAGTACAGTTCATTTTTATATGCTTTAACAAGTGTTTTAAAAGACATAGAGGCAGGAAAATTTGGTGAGAAACAATGCTTTTATTGAATTTGGATTTCATTCGCTCTCTCTTAAAATAATTATGTTTTTTTTTAAGTCACGAATGATAAATAAATATTTTTGTCAGGAAACCGTAAAGAAATTAAGTGAAATTTCAAAGAAAATCAATCTAGTTTTATTGCTTTTTCACCCACCACCTTCGAACATCGATATGTCACCTAACCTGGAAGATCAAAAATAGTCCCCATCAGCATCGACGACCTTCTGAAAACGTTCTGGAAGGCCATGGAATCCATCACGGTAGAACTTGGTGGGCCGTGAAACGAAGAAAGTATCAGGTGCATTTTGGACTTTTAGTAGGGATTTGAACTGGCGTCCTCTAAGGTGATTGTCCAAAGAATGGAACAGGTGATAATCGGACGGTTCAATACCCGGGGAATATAGTGGTTGCAATATTCTTTCCCATCCATGGCGAAAAATGATGTCCTGAGTCATCCTAGCCACGTGGGACTTAGCGTTGTCCTGTAAACGAGGACCCATTTGCAATTCAGAAGTGATGGCTCCAGAGTTTTGAGTTTTTTCTTGAGCACAGCTCAACTGCTGACACTACACAGTTGCATTGATACTCTGACCAGCTGGTAGCAGTTCCCGATGCACGATGCACCAAACACACAGAAGGACCTTCTTCTGGTACAGTGCTGGTTTCGGCTGTTTGAAATCGGTTCATGGGATGCTAACCAATGATGATGGCGCCGTGGAGCTTCGTATAGGACACACTTTTTATCACATGTCAACGCCCTGTCCAGAAATGGCTCCGAAACAGTAAATAAGCACAGGCGACTGCCGCGTTGCCTTCTGGCCCGGAGTCAAAATATGAGAGACCCATCGACCCAACTTTTTGTGCTTCACAAGTTGATGGATGTGCTGCCGAATGGTTTCTCCACACACTGAATTGTAGTCCCAGTTCCTCTTTGTACATGTGTTGGTCTTCTGGCACGTGGTGTTTTCGGGTGTTTCGTCATCGTCCTTAAGCTTGTTAAACCATCGCTGCAATGTCCGCGTCGTCACGACACCCTCACCGAAGGCATGGTATATCTTCTGTCCCGGTACAGCGGCGTTTGACCTCCATTTGAACTCGTTCAGCATACATGCTCTTATGACGCTCTGTGGATGTCCCATGTTCCCTCTGTCTTTACGCACGTTCACGGTGTGTCTGAATTGCCACAACCAGGTAGTATGTTGGGTATACCCACACAACAACTGACGTTCGCCTTATCTCCACTCGCATTCAACTCACGGCGTGAGGTCCAATTGAACACAGATCTCCACGAAAAGGGACAGAACTTTCTTGGTTACCTTTATAGTTCTTGATTAAGCATAATAAAAACTATCTTGAATATAATTTATGGATAATAATAATAATAATAATAATAATAATAATAATAATAATAATAATAATAATAATAATAATAATAATAATAAGAAGAAGAAGAAGAAGAAGAAGAAGAAACTAAAATAGTGTTTTTACTTTTCCAGAAGGAAACCAAAATTTTCCTTTCTTTCAGGCCTCAAAAACACTAGCAGCAACACATTTTTTTGGGCTTTGTACATTGTAGCTGGCCCCCCCTCAAAAACGACGGCCCCCCCTACACAAACCTGCTGGCTACACCCCTGTGTATCCTTATCATCAAAATCTCGAACTGTGTTCTGAGTCTTGGTCGGCATATCATAATCGTACAACCAAGTCTCGTCACCTATCACGATGTTGTTCTTGTATCGAGATTATCCCAAATCAAAAATTTGCAGCATCTCCTGACACCATGTCACACGTCGTGTCATGTGCTCTTCGGTCAGACTATGCAGTACCCGGAGAAAACAAACCTTTTTCACGTGCAAATGATCATGCAAAATCGAACAAATTGCTGGAACTTTTAGGCCTAATGTATCCTCAATCTGCTGGCAGGTTACTCGCCTGTCTTCGTCAAGTATTTTCCTAACAGCAGTAATGTTTTCTTCCGTAACTGACGACCGTGGCCTTCCCGCCCTCTTAGCGTCCTCCTGAATGAAATTTCCCCTTCGGAATTTTCTGTACGATCTGAATATAGTCGTGCGATGTGAACAGACATATTGCAAAACTGCTCATATATCATTTCGTGACCAAGATGTCATAGCAAGCACTTTAAACTATCACTACTAATGAATAACTCAGTCCATCGACTTGGTGCAGCGGTAACTGTGGAAGTAATGCACCAAAAAGCAGACTCCTACGGCATATGGTTGCGTCGTATTGCAAAACTTTGCTAGTACTCCTTGTATATACATATGCTACTCTACAGGTAACTCTTAAACCGAAGCGAATTTTTAAATTTTGTTTTCTGTAATAGATAGCTAGAACGATTATCTCAATTCCGTTCGTTAATAGATTCAATCCGTAGTGGATAACGGTACTCACGCTCATCCGTTAGTCCACATGATAACTCTTGAACGAAATCCAATTTTTGATTATTTTTTTTTTCTTTTTTGTTTTGCAACAGGTAGCTAGAGCGATTATCTCGATTGAATTTGTTAATGGAAACTATCCGTAACGAGTAGCGATGATTTACGCTTATTCGTTCGTCCTCATGAAAGCTCTTGAACGAGATTTATTTTTTTCTGCAAAAGATAGCCAGAGTGGTTAGCTCAACCGAATTTGTTAATGGGATTAATGCGTTAACATCTTCACGGATAACGGTGTGCCATTTTCTACAGTTGAAACAAGATAGTAGAAGTTAGACATCTTGCTGTTAGATTGGAACAAACATGCTCCAGAGGTTGACATCTACCGGACGAAATTGTAAGTTCTATGCGGGATCCTTTTTAAAGCCTACCAGAATTATTTTTTGAAAGCAAATTACACCCTGCAGTATTTGGATGATTTTGCATAAGATTTTGAAAGAAATTGGTAAAACTGTATGACTGGAATATTTATTAATGTAAAATCACAATTATATAGTTTCCTCTATAAAATACTTAACAAATTTTTAGTATTTAATAATAGAATTGCGTGTTCTTATTGCATTACTTTTACTTTCAGTAAAATCAATGATGGTGACATGTGCTCGAGGAAAAACTTACCATACATGCAGTTTGTTTTGGAGCCTATTTAAATACATCCATGAGCGATGCTTTTTGTTTCTTTCTTTGTGGGTATTTCCGTAATCTCCCAGTATGGCTTGTTTCACACATTTTTCCAACAGCTAGACAGTGCCCTCGACTTCTTTTCAGCCATTGTTCATCACAAAGTTCCAGAGCTACGCTGGTCAAGTAATGAAACTATCATGACAACACTCAATATAGCAACATATAATACTCGTCGAAAAAAGAAAAAAAAAGACTAATATTTTGTTTGTAGATAAAATAGGAAATGGAAAGTTAAACTGTAATTCTCTACTTCCCACAATGATCCCAGTTCGCGCCAAGTGAACTTTGTGGTGGACAACCATCGTGTGCGTGGGTTTTCTCAGGTTCTCCCGTTTTCTACCACTTTCTTCATTCCTCCATTACATTTCTCATCATCCTTTAGCCTAGCCAAGCCGTCTCCTTTAGCCTAGCCGGCATAATCGTGGGACGTAAAACTGAAAGATTCAATTTCATTTTCTACTAATTAATTTCAGAATAGACCTACTCATTCGCACAACAGGGAATACGAATCTATTCTACTTTAAGAAACCTCGTTCATGTACAGGCATCCTACTGATTTCAACAAGCTTCCATTTAAAATAGATATCTTTACCCCAGAAAGAAGTTTCCGATCTGCATCGTGTACAATTAAATTGTAAATATTGTTATGTAATTGTTAGTTAATTTTCTCTTGACATTGTTATTTTTTTGCATCACTGTCTATATGTTTCTGTTCCAAGTTCTGTTTTTAAAACTGTTGTTAGATGTTTCAGTGTAAAATGGCCAACGTACTGTAGCTAGATATTTCAAAAATGAAATGAAATCTTTGAGTTTTACGTCCCACGGTTATGCCGGTTAGGCTAAAGGAGACGGTGATTATGAGAAATGAATGAAATGGTGGAATGAAGAAAGTGGGAGGAAACGGGAGAACCCCGAGAAAACCCACGCAGACGGTGTTTGTCCACCACAAAGTTCACTTTGCGGGAGCAGGGTTTGAACCCGGGACCCCATGCACCAGAGGTGAACGCTCTACCACTGAGCCCCCGCGGCCCCCGCTGGATATTTCAGTTTAACGTCCCACAATTACTGTATACCCTTTAGGCTAAGAAAGATAATGATTAAGGCAAGTGAATGATGATGGAAGAATTAATGAAATGAGAATGTGAAGGAATAATGGGAGTACCCCCGAGAAAACTCATGGACATGATTGTCGTCCATCACAAACTTACATGACCGAGCATCGAACCAGGAATCCCACTCATTAGAGTTAAGCACTTATACTGTATTTGAAACTATACATATAAATAAATACGTAATTCCAACACTTGGGTGTAATATTTCGATATTAGTAGGCCTATACCTATATAGTATAAGAAATTTTGGAAACATCCAAAATTAGTACGTTGTAGTGAAATGTCATATTGAAATACTGTAGACTAAGTCAATTCTTAAAGAGCTCACCTGTTCCCATACCCACTACAAGATCTATACTACGTGAATTTATAGACAAAACAAATACGGTATATAATTAAACAATGAAAGCATACATAATTGTAGCAGCATGAAGAGTAGTCCCTCAGCATTTATTAATCCATTCATTGTGCAACTGCTTGTTTGAAATAACAGAAATGGTTTAAACAATTCCTGAAGAGGAGTATTGCACTAAAATGAACATATAGAATACATAATTAAAACGAAATGAAATGAAATGAAATGAAATCTTTGAGTTTTACGTCCCACGGTTATGCCGGTTAGGCTAAAGGAGACGGTGATGATGAGTAATGAATGAAATGGTGGAATGAAGAAAGTGGGAGGAAACGGGAGAACCCCAAGAAAACCCACGCACACGGTGTTTGTCCACCACAAAGTTCACTTGGCGGGGGCTGGGATCGAACCCGGGACCCCTAGCACCAATAATTAAAACGAATCTTAATAATTGGACTTAATCTTTTAATATTTAATAATAAGAGAAAATTTAGGCTACGACTTCGTTCCTCATTTCTTGCACTAGATGTACAGAGGTTAAAACCAGGGGCGTCATTTCAGACTTCGCTGGGGGGGGGGGGGAAGAGTACCACGGATATAAGACATTCACGTTTTGTACTAGTATATTAGTAGACAATTGATTAAAGTATATGTATTCCTCAAACTCTTGGTGGGCAATTACCCCCTCCTTCCCCCCTAAATGACGCCACTGGTTAAAACGTCTATTAGTTATTCTCCTATCGTATCATCTGAATAATAAAGTAAGGTAACAAGAAAACATTTATAATATAGATATATAGCAAGATAAATTGAGGGGGTGAGTGCAACAGTGGTCTAACCCACATTTTTAAAAATGGAGGTAAATCAAGTTAAGCTTAAACACATGTTTTTTTTTTGTACTATATACATATATATATATATACATATACATATATACATATATATATATATATATATATATATATATATATATATATATATATATATATATATATATATATATATATATATATATATATATATATATAATGTATGACACATTCAACCACTTGTGGTTGCTTTTGGTATATTGTACAAAAAGCACATGTGTTTAACTTGATTTTTCTCTATTTTAAAAAATGTCGGTTAGACCATTGTTGCGCTCACCCCCTCAATTTCAATTACTTAAAAAATATAGCTAAATATAGGCCAAAACCAGAATTTGAGGAATCATCCCAAAAATGGTTCAAAAAATTGCGATCTTGGCCAATAATTAGTTTTTGGATAAGGGGCCACAAAATTTTTGAACGGCCCCTAAATTGAGGTTTTTCCATTTTCTACGGAATAAGCACATCATACTGACGTGAGTTAAGTGATAGTTTGGGTTTGGTTACACTATATGTAGTTCTCCAGATACAAAGCATACAAGAAAATTTTTGACTGAAATATATTGGATCTTTTGATCCAAACAGGATACATTTCAATTAGATTTCGTTTTGAATCAGATTAGATTTTAAAAAATAAAGTTAAAAAAGGCAAAAAAGACGAACTTTTCATCCACTATACTAAAATTTCGAAAATCTTTTAACGCGCATTAAATAGAAAAAAAAACGCAAGGGTCCTTAAAAGAATCTGGAATTCTTAACAATTCGTTATACTGGCGTTTGTTACAGAAACATTTTACTATATTTACATTTGCCACTAATGCAATTACTTATACTGTGTGAGCTGTGAGTAATTTCTCGGTAATGGGTACCTCTTATTTACGGATAAATAATTATATTCCATTAGTGTCCATTATTTAGAGATTTCACTGTAATTTCCTTTCTTTTTTCATCGTTATAACTTTGTCTGTGTCAGTTTAGGATTCATTCGTACTTCATTTCAACGAATTTTCCATTTACGATTTGCATTCGCTAATTCTTCTTCTGTGGTTCCTTCTACAAGAGTCAAAAAATAAACTCAACATTACAAGAACATTTTTCAATATGGTATATAGATTTACAATACCTCCTATCTTTAACTTCCAGTTGTTGATCTAACGAGAGAAAGAAGGTGTTATCTTGAGGGTTTGAACATTCAGCCATTCTATATACATTGCTGGTGAGGCGTAACACCTCAAGATGCCTCTTGTTCCAAGCTGCATGGGCAGATAAACACAGAACGAGAACCTTCTGCTCTTCAGACCAATGATTCTTTTCTGGTCAGTCAGTATATGAATGATCGATCAAGCGGAGAAAAAGAATCGTATGACCTGGGGATATTTAAACGAGAAAGACACGACTCACAAAAAGTATCCTTGAAACTGAAAGGAAGGATGATATGTTAGGTTCAAATGGTTCTAACACTTTTTAAAAACTAATCTCACCTAACCAAGTGGATATTGCGAAGCTGTTCACTAATGGATTCTCTTAATTGCTTTAGCTTCCAAAAGGTAATTAACTGGTAAAGAACTGCTAATATATTTTCCTAACATTAAGCATATGTAAATCTGGGTTTCTCTTTTAATGAAGTATTTCTCCACATCACTAGTATATACGGTTGTACCACCTGGTTTTGACATCCACGTATTTTAGTATATTTAACCTATTAGACAGCACCATTGTGCTCATAGTCAGAGATGATTTCGTGTTTTCCCCGAAAGTAGTACTGCGAAAATAGTAACGCTTCACGTTGAACATGATCGGATTTATGCTTCGGGAAGAAATTTCGCAGCTGTGGTGGAGAATCCTCTCAGGCCATCCCTGAAATCACTCTTCATCGTATACAATGTAATTGATTTACATTTCTACTTAGTGCAAAAGCTTCTCGTGAAATTAACATTCTCTGCTCTCTTTGCTTGAAACAGAATTGAAGACTCACTGTAGACAAGGGCGCCGATTTCTCTGTAAATTTGGAGGGGAGGGGCATTCAGATGCAGAAAGCATATATGAGGATTTTTAAAACAAATTGTATTCAAATTATGCCAAATATTGTAAATTTACAAATACAATGAGGGGGCCCACATGAGTTTTAGGGTCCCGAACCCCCTTGGCCCCCCAGGATCGGCGCCCTTGGCTGTAGAAAACAATGTAAGTGCCACCTTGAAATTGCTCCACTTATTTATTTTTTTTAAATACATTTATGTCTTAGTTAGATATTCATACTTCGTTATATGCTATGTTATATTTCTAAGCAATAGTATTTTCTATTTTGTGACGCTTGATCATCATTTACTGCCTTTTGTCTCTACTGTTACAGTAACTATTGTTTTTGGCACTGACATTGTTTTCTACAACGAGTCTTCAATTTATTTATTTATTTATTTCATTTATTATCACTCCACCTAACCAATACACGGTATTTGGACGGTTCAGTTCACATGTACACGCATGTCTAAAATGATTAATTTAATAATGATTTTGCAGGGTACTTTTAATACTGATACTATGTTTATAATCGGGTAATGTATATTTGTGGTAAATTTCATAGGAAAAGAATTATAAATACGAAAATTAGAATGAGTAAAACAAAATATTACTAAATGGACAAGAAAGTTTTATTGTCGTTTTATTGTTCTTATTTACTGCTCTTTTGACATGAAATTTGCCACATACATGTCTTTGCCGATTATACACATAGTAACATTATAAGAAATACCTGGCGAATTCGTCATTAAATTATATTCCTACAACAACATATTTATAGACATGCGACAATAATTTTGGACATGAGTGTACATAGTATTCATGTAAGATTATAAAAAAAATATAATACGATTTACAGAAGTGATTGTATTTATAGGTAAATATTTTACATTGTTACACATATATTTCTAGGTATTCTTTTATGCTCTATTAGATGTGTTTTTAATATTTGTTTAAATTTATTTAAGTCTTTCTGCATTTTTATGTGACTGGGCAAAGCATTGACCTTTTTTTTTTATTATCCATATATCTTACCAGTAATAATGTATTAAAGTAAGACATTTTGTTTTGTTCTCTAGTGTTATAAAGGTGTTTTTTTCCCCTCATCTTTATTTTGTGTCAGAATAAAAACGGATGCTTCATATATGTAAATAGATGGAACTGTTAATATCATTATCTTTCTTAAAGTACGATTTGCAGTTTGTTGTTGGAGTCTATTTACATAAGTCTTGGTGTCTATTTACATGTAAGTATGCAATGGAGTCTTAGAGCATATATAATAGAATCGAATTTAGTTCATGTATAGTTACTTCGATATGACTACTCCATCTGAATACACATATCTCTTGATTTTACAGACCTCGATTGTAACGGACATTGGAAGCAATGGGAAAAATCTGAAGCAGCTGATTCAGTTTAAAAGTCCTGATACAAAACTAAAAATATTGAATTTACTATATTATTTATACGTGTATAGTGTATCCGATTGGAGAGTGTACTTGATTACAAGTAGAGTATTGTGTCATTCCCCTTTTTTCGTAATGTAATTATGGGTGTCAGTCACTGCAGACTTTGTGTCAGAGCTTAATGAGCAATAGACAACATCGAACCACTATTATCCTCTTTTTGTCCGCTAAAACGAAGGATGAGCGAATAATAAATAATACAACTATATTCTAAAGCGATAAATCAGAATGACCATAGTGGTACCTGCAAACAGACTCGACATTACTATCGTCAATAAAATGGATCAAGAAATGGTTCTCATAGATATTGCAGTGTCACTTTCGACATTTAGTACAGAAATTAGCAAATAAAGAGATCTGGCAGACAAAATAAAACAAAATATATGAAAACACAAAATTGCAATAAGAGAATTTATTATTTCAGTCATAGCTATTATCCCTGAATGTACTTTGACGCAATTGGAACAGGTAAACGCTATATATATATATATATATATATATATATATATATATATATATATATATATATATATATATATATATATATATAGTGCGGCACGTAAAACCGGCCCGCAATATGCTGCTATATTGTGTTTTTAATATAATAATCATCCTTAACTAACTACCTTAAATAATCTACCTTCCTACCAAGAGATGGCGTGTCGAGGTCGGGTCGACTTACGTGACCTGCAGCAGTCACGTGCAGCCGCAGCCAGTGAAACTTGTCGAAACCAGTTGAGAAAAAGGCCTCGTTGTGTTAAGCCGGGTGAGTGTCAGTGTGTGATAATGCCGTATTCGATACCCGAGCGTGTTGCCATTGTTGAAGGGTTCATTCTCACCGGATCTTTTGTGAAAACACAGAATTTGTTTCGGGAGAAATTTCCAGGACGTTCTGTGCTAGCGAAAAGCACCATTCAGGAATTGATTGAAAAATGGCGGCGTACAGGATTGGTTCAAAATGTTCCCAGGAACAGACGACCATCTGTCTGCACACGACAGTGAACAGTGACGTGTATATGGGAATCTTGGAGGAGTTTTATACACACTTGACCGAAGAGGAGCGTCAGTTATGTTACTTTCAGCAGGACGGTGCAACATGCCACACATCAGCTGCATCATTGTCCCTTGTGCATGAGATGTTTACACCAGAGAGGACAATCAGCAAAGGCTTGTGGCCTCCTCGGTCACCAGACTTGTAAACGTGTGACTTTTACTTATGGGGACTGTTAAAGGGAAGAGTATACGAAACAAATCCACACACAATTGAAGAACTCAAGACCAGGATCCAGGATGTCACCAATAGCATTACAACACAAGAACTGACAAAGGTATATATATGAATCTCCTCAATCGTGCTCACATGTGTGTTGAAGTGGGCGGAGGACACTTTCAGCACCTGCTGTGAAGGCTGCTGTGAAGGTGAGTAGTCATATTCAATACATTACATTTCATTTATGTGTTGTAGTTAATCATATTCAATACATTACATTTCATTTTATGTGTTCACTTTACGGGCCGGTTTTACGTGCCGCACCCTGTATATATATATATATATATATATATATATATATATATATATATATATATATATATATATATATATATATATATATATATATATATAAAGAGAGAGAGAGATTTAACAAATCTGCAATTATCAATAATTATGGACGCCTATCACACGCGGCCTTATTTCAAACCAAAAATTACAGAGTGTAGGGCAATGCAAAATTTGCAAAAAAAAAAAAAAAAATAATAATAATAATAATAATAATAATAATAACTGCTATGTCTAGTTATCGCATACTAAAACGCAAATTTTGCGATGCGTTGACGGAACTGTTACGGAATGCGACCCATGGTCAGGAAGTAGTTTGGAGAAGAACTCTTCCAATATCTACACTTACTACAGACGATTGTCAGATTATGGAGTTACAACTGATTTATACAGTTCCTCGTTATGAAGTTTACGCCATTTCCCATTCCCGTCCCTCTTGGGTCCAAATATTAGCCTCAGCGTTTTACTCTCAAACACTTTTCGTCAGAATAGTTCTTCCGGCAAAATAGTGCCCATGTTTAATAACCATACAGCACAACAAGCATAGTTATTGTTTCATATATTTTAAGCTTCAAATTCTTCCACAGAAATCGCAAAGACAAAAGAATCTGGACTGAATAACAGCACAAATCCCTGCCTTCACTTAATATTTAATTTTTTCTTAGATATTTTCGGTCTATTAGTGTTGATCCTAAATTTTTGAAAGTATTCACTTGTCGAAAGTATTATTTGATATATTAATATATTCATAATTTGCAGTATTACAGTCGCTCTGAGTTCCCATGTATTAAGTTTTCTCTGAATTTACTTCTAAAGCCACGTCCCTATAGGCGTTTAATAAAACCTCTGCATTTCTTTCTATTGCCCTCATATTATCCTCTACAGATTTGTACCGTCAACAGCCATAATCTTGTGAGTGCCACTTAGCTCTGGGTTCACTTTGCAATCTTTGAGTTTCATTGTAGCATATTCCAGAACAGTACTGGCAAAAACATATCTCCTCGTTTCTAGTCATTCTCAACGTAAGAACTCGTGGACAATATTTTTCTACGCGGACTTTATTTTAGGATTCATGTAAGTATACATCTTAATTAATCTCACTAGCCTTTTCAGTATGCCAAATTTGATAAGAATGTTATACAATGTTTCCCTTCTAACTAAGTCGAAGGCTTTTGTGAAATCAATAAATAAATGAACTTTTTTTTTTTTGTATTCCCATTCTTTCCAGACTATTTGATAAATGGTAAATATCTGATCGATAGTTGATCAATTTTGCCTAAATCTTTACTGATAATCGATAATTTCATCTATGTATGGGATCAGTCTTCCTAAAGGAATGCTTGAAAGGATTGTAAAGGATATTGACAAACAATAAACTAACTCTATGGCCTATGGAACCAAGAGATTCAATGCTGCGTTCACAAAAGCTCTCCATTGGGTTCTGTCCTTAGCCAACTGGATCCAGCTTCTACTTTGTATTCATATTTCTGCGAGATCGATTTTTAATATTGTCTTCCCATCTGCGCCTAGGTCTTCCTAATGGTCGTTTTCCGATTGATCTTGCAGTCAAGACCTTGAAAGCGTTCCTACTTTCTTCCATCCTAGCTATATGACCTGCCCACCTGAGCCTTCTAGACTTGATGACTCTAAAAATGTTCGGTAAATCGTATTAATTATGCAGTTTGTCATTATGAAGTTTCTGCCATTCCCCGTACCCGTTCCTCTTGGATCCGAATATTCGTCTCAGGATCTTGTTCTCAGATACTTTCAGTCAACGTTCTTCCTTCAGAGAAAGCGGCCATGTTTTCGCAACCATACAGAGCAATAGGCGTGATTATCGTTTTATATATTTTAAGCTTCAAATTCCTCATCAGAATTCGAGACGAGAAGAGATTTTGAACTGAATAATAACACAAATTCCTTGGTTTTATTTGACATTTAATTTCTTCGTGAATTGACAAATAATTATAAATATCTGGTCCTAGAAACGGCGTTCAGCTAAGACAAGATTTTTTTTTTTAAAAAAAGATGATTTGTACGCGTAAATGTTCTCAACATATTTAGGTTTTGATACAAACTGAGGCTACGAACTAGGGGAGACTGGGATCACGTTTTGAGAGGGGGCTTCAGCTCAACGTATTTTTTTAGAGTATCAAGCAAGCTTCTATAATCCTCAATTCCTTCAACTCTCCTCTTCAAACACCGTGCTCGTGGGTTTTCTCGGGGTTCTCCCGTTTCCTCCCACTTTCTTCATTCCACCATTTCACTCATCTCTCATTATCACCGTCTCCTTTAGCCTAACCGGCATAACCGTGGGACGTTAAACTTAAAGATTTCATTTCATTTCATTTTTCTCCTCTTCAACATTGTGAACGGCTATTTAAAATCGGTGCAGAAAACGACTGTTTTGGGCGTCTATTAGAGATAGACTAATTAATATTATGCTATAGAGTCTGATGTAAAGTCTAAAATATGCATATAGACATGCCTCTAAGCAAAAAAGAAATTCCAAAAGGAAAAATCTCTCTTCCAGAAAGGTTAAGAAAGAAAGAAAAGAAAAAAAAAACTTATAGTTGTGTTACAGATTATGACCATTAATTTTCGAATGTGAAATCGTTTGTAACATATAATTAAGATCTCAGAGCTTGGAAATAATAACAACAACACATTATTCTAAGGTGAGTCGTCATTTAAGATTTGTGAGTAGACCTTCGAATGCAAATATCCTTTCACACAAAGAAATGTTACATTCCCTTCCTCTTTTGCTCCAAGAACCTTTTTTTCTTTTATTGTCTTTGTCTTAGAACTATTGATGCTGGTATTTTATGCTGTCGCTGAAATGCTGTCTTACATAAATAATGAATGGGTTGAACTAATGCTTTATTTTGTGTCCAAATAGTTAATGTGTAACTATCAATTTAGTAGTACTTGCGTGTCAGTGATTTAGTTTCTGTCGGATTAGCTAGTGCAACTTAATATAAATACAAACGGAAACAAAAGATTCAGCTATTAAGAATTAGCCATGAAGCAATGCTCCTCCTTCCCGAATCCGCTTAATTACGTTTTAGAAGTACAATCCTTATTTTAGCGTAATGTGAAAACAAAGTGGTGTGAAACAGAGATGGCGTGCGTCAATGAAAACTTGACCCATAACCATTGATCCACCATTTATCGTGACCCACGACCTACAAGACCCATGACCCACTCTGAGCCACCACCCACCAAAATCCATCGTCACCAACTCTGACCCATGATTCACTCTGACCTCTGATCACATTTTCAACATACATGAGGTTCGAGCCTGGGATGGTTTTCATCATTTCACTTTCACGGTGCAACTTAGGAGAGGGCGGAAGGGACAAAGGGGAGGAGGGAAAAATAAATAAAAATGAAAGTGACTACGTTTGTGACTTAATAACTCTTGAACCACCCGACCAATCTCAATCAAATTTTCAATATAAATGAGGTTCAGAAATAGGATGGTTCTTATCATTTCAATTTGACGACGCAACTTAGGAGAGGGGAGAAGATATTTAAAACTGATAAAAATGACCGATATTAATGTTGAATCCATAGGTTTTTGGGTCGCTGAGATGAACAGTGAAATTTGCGATGCTGTTTTATTTCAATCAAGTTTCAAACCAACACCGACAACGTTTGTGAGGAGATTCCTGACACTAAAATAAGACTAAACGTATAGACGAACCTGGGTGCACAAATGCCTCCTTTCGGAGTTATAGGCTGCCGAAAACATGAAAAAATGAAAATAAAAGGCCCATAGCTCCAAAGCTATGGGACCTACCGTAGTCGGGTCAAGACTTTACTAAGGAACTAATATGTGCTCTATCCAAAAATACATGTTTCAGAATCCTGCAGTTCTTCCGCAACAATTTTTATAGAGGTAGTTAGTGAATACTTCAGATTATATGCCCGTAACCAAATTGCCTATGCAAAAATTGTTGCGTGAGTACCTTAGGATTCTGAAACATGTATTTTTGGATAAAGTACACATTAGTTCCTAAGTGAAGCCTTGACCCGACTACGGTAGGTCCCATAGTTTTGAAGCTATGGACCTCTAAAGTTCATTTTTTTTCATGTTTTCGGCAGCCTATAACTCCGAAAGGAAGCATTTGTGCACCCAGGTTGGTCTATACTTTTCGTCTTATTTTGATGTCAGAATGCCAAACGTTGCCGGTGTTATTTTGAAACACCCTGTATATATGCTAGTATAGCATTCCTTGGTGCTTGAAAGGAATGCTATACTTCAACAAACACAAATCTCAGATTCCAACGGAAGGGTCACTCTAATGAAATTCACATAGATGTAACTTCGTACATACCTATATCATCATTAATCGTAAGTTTCCTCTTCTAATGTTGGATAGAAGATGAATCTAACATATTTTGGGGGTTGACGCCCACTTGTTGTTGGAGAGAAACATGCCTCCTCCCATTAGCAAGTTACAGAGGCGGCTTGCCTTTGACAAAGGAACCGGAAAAAGAGCATGAGTGTTAGAGAAGACGCCTTTCACCTCTTAGCACCCGGGGATAAAAAAAAAAAAAAAGCATTAAAATGTCTCCAGTAGCAACGACACATAATTATCAAGTAGTTACGAGATGCACAGAAGCCGTTCTAAGAGAGAATATGAACAATGGAATGGAAGAAAGGAAACGCTTTTTAAATAGACAATAGAGACGAAAGGAAAAGAAACGGATGACAATTCAGAAAGTTTGAGGAAAAATACACACAGATATTGTATACGCAGTGAGAAATTAAAAACTTGACTGTAAATGTTCGAGGTTTCGGCAATAGATGGCACTACATTTGCACTCTCTCCAACGTTTTTGTAGAGAGCTACAGTACAATATTAAAATTGAAACGTGCTTGTAATTAATTCGTTAAAATAATAAAGATTAAATTAGTAAGTTTAAAAATTTATTAATATTTAATTTAACCAATTAATCGAAGTAAATCAATTAATTAAATTTAATTTACATTTGCTAGCAGGACAGGATTAACCTATCTGGAGGCCTGGTGCTAGAAAAAAAAATATGTGGCTCCTGCTGACTTCGCCCAATACATTTCTGTGAAAGTACAGTAGGAACAGTAAGGGACTATGTTTAATATTTTTGGTATATTTTATCTTATGTTGATGATTGTATCTTGTATGATTCTTTTTAGACAGCCAGGTGAGATTTTGATCAGAGTGGAGACCCCCGTCCACCTCTAGCCCCGGAGCTATAGCCTCCCTAAGACCCTCCCTTAGTTAGGCCCTGTTTGCTAGCAGTTATTTTTTTTATTGATAATCGTTAAAAACAATCATGACGATTAGAGAGTTAATCTTTAATTTCTTTCCGATCACTTTTATTTATTTATTTTATAATGCACTACCAGGTTGCTCGTTCTTCGCACGGAGAGAATGTGTTTCATTTTGGGCATCAAGGGCATAAGAGGCTGAATTTTATTTAAACGGCATCGAAAGTGTCACTGTTCGTTTCAGCGAACCCGAAAACTATGGATTCGACACTGATATCGGTCATTTTCGATCATTTTTATGTATCTTCCCCTCCCTAAAGATGCACCCAGGAGGAATGAAGTCACATAGTCTCTTTCAATTTTATATATTAGATATCGCTACATGAGTTGTCGCTTGCGTGCCTAACGCTAGTAGATTTCGTTATCTATGGGATTGTTGTGTATAACGATATCTGTGAATACTTACATAAGTGAAAGGTACACGCTACCGTACTAAACTTTATCTCCTTCCATTGAATCATACTATACTATACTTATTACGAAAAGTTTTATTTAAGAGACCATATCACTGCGAAATTAAAATACCGCTAATTTTACAGTAATTACCTGATATCTTAAAATAGATAAAAGATAATCGAAATATGAAACAAGAACGCTCTAGACAATATTATTTTGCATGAGGTACCGTTATTACGAGTCACCTAGTAGGTTCCCGTTTGCAGCCATTTAGAAACGCGAAAATAAATGACGATTTTCAAAACGGCTGGAAATCGAAAGCAAGTAAGTGAGTCGTGATAACGGTATCTCATGTAAAATGATATTTTCTAGGGCGCTCTTGTTCTACATTTCGATTATCTTTTATCTATTTGAAGATATCACATAATTACTGCAAAATTAGCAGTATTTTAATTTTGCAGTGATAGGGCCTCTTAAAGCTATTACGAAGAGGTCCAAAACAGAAAAAAAAATTACATGGAGACGAAGAGGTTAACTGAAGACTTTGGTGCATGGAAGCTTCTGAGTTACAGCAAGTGATCTGCCAATAATGGCAGAATACCAATGATGATGATGATGATGATGCTATCAGAGAAATTTTCATTTATGGAATGTGAACAAAATTTTCTGAATTGTTTTTGAGAAAATTGTCCAGTAAAAATTCGCTCCTGTAGAGAAAATTACCTCTTGTGATTTATTTAATAATAATAAAAAAAATATTTATATGATATTGTTCGTTTCTTAATGGAGCATCTATTTATGAAATATGAACAAAATTGCCTGTGTTGTTTCTGAGAAAATTGTTCGAAAAATATCACTCTCAGAATAAACTACTCGTTTTAGAGTTTTTGAAGATAAATTAGTTACGACATATTGTCAAGTTAGCAATATGTTATTTATTTGTGAAGTATTAACTAAATTGCTTGAGTCGTTTCTGAGAAAATTATGCGGGAAAAAACTCACTCCAAGAGTAAATCAGCATTTGTGGATTTCTCAGGTCAATTTTTTTTAAAAAAATGAAATGAAATATTTTAAGTTTTACGTCCTACGCTTATGCCGGGTAGGCTAAAGGAGAGGGTGATGATGAGAAATGAATGAAATGATGGAATGAAGAAAGTGGGAGGAAACGGGAAAACCCCAAGTAAACCCACGCACACGGTGCTCGTCTACACACAAAGCTCACTCAGCGCGAGCTGGGATCGAACCAAGGACCTCAGGTCAAATTAGTTACGACACATTGTTAGGTTAGTAATTTAATATTTATTTATAAAGTATAAAGAAAATCGCTTTCTTTTCTTCTTTTTTTTTTTTTTTTTGAAAATCGTCCGAGAAACCTTGATTCACAAGAGTAAGTTACTCCTTTAGGATTTTTCCCACGTTGAGACATTATGAGGTTACTAATGAAATATTGATTTTATATATATATATATATATATATATATATATATATATATATATATATATATATATTCACCCTTAATTTTCGGGCTAGAAAGAAAATTCGAAAAATTAATGTAGAGAATCTTATAGAAGCCTTAAGTTTAAAGGATACGTTGAGCGGCACGGCACCTAAACGAGTGAACACATTTGCATCTGGACGAATGGACATCAAAGAATTACTTTTACATGTGCCGTGAAACATGTGAATCGGTTGGAATCTCGAATTTGATTTTTTTTCTCATGGTCACTATACTTCCTTTCCTCCTATCGCTGCTCGAAAGTAAATATTTGGTATAAAGTTTAGAGTAGTTAGTAGTAGTAAAAAAAAGAATGTAGACAATTGTAGCTTTCAATTGAATGAAATCTTTTAGTTTAATCCCCACGATTATGCCGGCCCCGTAACTTATTTAGTGAGGAAACTAAAAAAAAAAAAAAAAAAAAGTTAAATGTAAACAAATAGAACTTCTAATTAAAGGCGATTTTAACCTTGGGTACAGTCAGCCTAAGGCTTCGGAGAAACAACTACTATATGTGATTTATATGTATACCAGGGTTTCCTTTCGTACGAGTTTGTCAGCGCAGCTCAAACTATTCGTTTTACTTTGCTATAATTAGTATAGCACTTACAAAAGTTTGTTCCATCTTTTGTGTTGCACTTCGATCCACAAAATTTTGCCAAGACCGTTACGGAATGAGGCCGCAGAATTACAGAAAAATCTTTAATTTTCATGGTATTGAAACACACACAATTTGTGACATTTTGATCAATGCTAAGCTTTAACAGATACGCTGACTAAGAAGTATTTGATTCAAACCCAGCTGCTGATGTATCTAATCTTGATATCTATTGGTTTCACAATTTCTATAACACTTTCTTTTTTAACAGAGGAAAAAAAAAGAAAGAAACTTATGTAATCCTATCTGTTCTGTTACTTATCCATTGATCCATGTGAAGAAAGGTTTTTCTTCTTGCTGTGAGACAAAGAAGCTCCTTACTAAAGGTTTGCGTGACTTGACATCACCCACAAGACTTAAAAATTATCGTCTCTTTTACAAAAGGGAGTTTTCAGAAGACTCTCTTCTCCTGTTCCCAAGATGTAAGTTATGGTGGTATAGAGCATCAGAGGGAAATATATTTTCTTTTGAAACTGCTTCCATCTCCACCTGAACTGTCAGCTCAGAATGGAGAATCGTACATCTTCTGAGGTCGTGAGTCACTAGGGACACCCAAACGGGTTGCTTGCCCTCTCTCTTTTTTTCAGTGTTTTTATAAAATGGTTTAGTTTCGCACTATCAAGAATGGAATTTCTTCTTGTGCGTATGTACCATTGATGTTCAAATTCGCGACTTAAGAACATGAGCTTAATCAGGCTCGTGCTTAATGACTGAACTCGACCCAGTGTCGATAGCACACTACAGCCTTAGTCCAAGCGAGTCCGAGCTCCATTGAGATTTGCGAGTGTATTGAGCTCATTGAGGACAGTGAGTCTGTACCAGGGTCTTGTACTGGTTCAGGTTCATTTGTCCTCAAAGGGGCTGACGCCCACTAACCTTATAAGGCTAAAACTACAGGGTGTCTGAGGAGACCTCGTACCCCTAGATTTGAGTACCACAGACAACAATACCAGTGCAGTTTTATTTTATTTACTACATACGTGCTATAGTTGAGTAGTTACATGTGCAACTCATTTAGGTGGAGACACCACAAGACCGAGCAACGGCAACACATGTTTCCTCGTGCCACATCTTCTTACGTCCACTTTGCTACCCATCTTTGACACTTATTTTTCTCAACCAAGCGGGGTTACTTTTCGAAGTGGGTTTTTGACAAAGAGGTCTGTAAACGCAGTCATTACTTGTACTATTATTTGCTCTGTTTGCAGTCATTTGTACAGAATTTTCATTTATGTTCTATAGTGTCTGAGGAAGGATGTTAGATATCCGAAACCGTTACATATTATAGTTTAAAATATAGTAGGTTTGAAGCTTTGGTCAGTGTTTCTTTTGTTAAAATGAAATACAAACAAAATCGTTATAGTCATTTCTGAGAAAATCGCAGATTTTGATATTCACCCTTCAGTAAACTCCCCTTAATTTTTAGAAGTATGAAGAATTTTTAAGAAGTCGTCTGAAGAATCACGTAAAGACCGTATTTTTTTAAAATTTGGTCTCGATACATTGAACGGTATGACCTCTAGGTGAATGTGCATGAGGACTAATTGACGGACAGATGTCGAAAAATCACTTTTTCGGTATTATGGGCCATGAAATGTGTAAATATGTTAAAATTCGGATTCGATTCTTTTCAGCATCACCATACTTCCTTCTCTCCGTTTCGTTGCTCTAAAGTAAATATTTGGATAAATGCTGAAAAGTGTGGGAGAACGTCAAAAATACACGAAGCAGTAATAATTTGAAGAAGGGAGGTGTGTCAACACTCATTGTCTCTTGTTTATTTTTAACGTCTTGAATATTCTTATCTTGAACTTTTAAGGTACACTCATGCCCAAAATTTTTGTCGCATGTCTATAAATATGTTTTTCTAGGAATATAAGTTGGTAACGAATTTGCCTGGTACTTCTTATAGTGTTAGTATGTGTATAATCGGCAAAGACATGTATGTAGCAAATTTCATGTCAAAAGAGCAGTAAATAAGAACAATAAAACGAAAATAAAATTTTCCTGTCCACATTTAGCAACATTTTATTTTACTCATTATAATTTTCGTATTTATAATTCTTTTCCTATGAAGTTTACCACAAATATACACTTCCCTATTATACATATAGTTTCAGTATTAAAAGTACCCTGGAAAATCATTATCAAATTATATTCTTATAAGAAGACAGTTTCGGATATGCGACAAACATTTTGGACATGAGTGTACATATGAAAAATACACTCTTCGCCATTAATAGTGCAAACTCCATAAGGAGACATCGTAGGAAGTCCAAATTTGCAAAATACATAGTGTTGAAGAATAAAGAAAGTGATTTGCACAACAGCAGCCTGCAGGAGCAGCGGTGCCGGGTATGCCATCTAGTGGAAGAAAGCGCAGGCTGATCAAACACAAATAGTCCAGTGGTAAACGAAAGTTAAGAGGACTTCATACCTCCACAAAAACGCGCAGAACAGACCTTCCGTTTTGAACATTTTTCTCAGTTACGACTAAAGATAGAACTATGGAGTTTTTTTTAATATTCTTTACAAAACATGTCGGCACAAATACTTCAGAACAAAACTTTAAAAATTTTCATCCTTAATGAGTAAATTTGGTATAAAAATGGGGAATAAACGTCATTTTCACATGCAATTATCTCCAGAACCCCACATGCTAATAAAAATCCGTTTTGAAGGAATTGTGCATTGATCTTTGCACTTGACATTCGCACTATAACTTGTAAAGTCAGTTTTGATATATCGATACTGTACGTGGAAAACGAAACCCTTGTAACAGCGTAAAGTTTCTCTGCACTGTAGCGACATCTTGTGCTTAAAGTTTGACAGGGCCTAAGCCCCACCCACAGTAGAATTCGGAGGGATACAATAAAGTAGTTCGCGAGGGAAGATCCGCATGCGACGTCTGCTGGCAAGGAAAAGCAGCATTATTGTGTGTATTGTGTGACAGGTGTAATATTTTTTGACGTGTGCATTTCAAAAGTTTACTGAGGTCCCCAGCATGAAGCCAAGGAAGAAAGTAGGGATCACTGCCTTCTACATCCGTCCGATCGAGGAGGCGATGGTAGGGATGTATCTACATGAGCGCAGAAGCAAGGCCAAAATAAGAAAGATTTTTGCTTATACATTTGTTTTTTGCTCATTGCAACAGAGATTCTACTCAAAGATTTTTGCCCTACACCAACTCTACTAGCAATTTGTCGTTGTGTATATCTTCCTTCCGCCAGAAGTGTTTTGATAACTTCCACTTTACGTGGAGAAAGATCTCTGGTTTTCACATTATGCAGCGATTACAGGACTGTGAGGTGAGTGTGTGCATATGGTCATAAGATGTCTCGTCGTCGAATGCGGCAGTCCTTCTAATAGGTTTCGGCATTTAATCCCGGATGAATAGTGGCGTATCGCGAATATGACTTATCCTTCCAGGACACTTATATTCGTATTGGATAGAACGTGCACTGTTAAAAATGATTTCTTAAATTTGAGAAACCGTTTCTTATCTGTGCACCGAGACAATATTTTCTTAGAAATGAGATTTGGCAATTCTCATTCATAAGGAAAGTAAGAATATATTTTCTCGTTTCGCTTTATACAACATCATCTACTTTTCTTCATTTCTCATTAATAAGAGTTTCAAACTCTTATTTCTAAGAAAATATCTTGTTGGTGCACAGTTAAGAAACTGTTTCTCAGATTTAAAAAAGTACTTTTAACAGCGTGGCCACAATACACCGCATATAAACTCAATGGCTCCAGAAAACCACTGAGCAACAACACGCCGGATCTCAACGACTGCGAGAACAGACGGCTTGTGGGTATGGCTCTGACAACCACATCTCGCATATTGGTGCAAGCACTGGAGACTGTTATACAGCACCCAGTTTCACTACGAACAGTTCTACGTCAGCGGAGCCCATTGGTGCGGTTTCCGCTGATTGCACAGTATAAGTATGAAAAACTACATCGCGACGCAAAGGTCCTGCATGGAGAGATGAATGAATGGCATGACATTCTCTTTCCAAACGATACCATCATGTTGGTCGCATCCGTATTGGTACTATCGTGGCAGTAGGGTGAGAAACGCCTGCATTTTGCATCGTCATTTTGGTCCGGCACCGGGTGTTATGATGTGAGATGCCACTGGATTCCATGCCCGTTTCTATCTCCTATGCCTTGACGGATATTTGACCAGCCAACGGTATATTGATGGGGTGTTAAATCCTATTGTGTTCCCTTTTAGTGCATGTGCTGTCGAGGACTTCAGTCCAGCAGTAGCCTATAACGTGCACCCTCATGTGTCACGTATTGTTCCACAACGTTGCTCTGCTTCCTTGACCGGTGTGTTTCCTTTATCTCTCGCCGATTGAACACGTCTGGCTGATGGTTGCACCTGCGAACGACTCTCATATCTGCGAACTCCGCCAGCTATAGTTGATGATCTGTGACATTGTGTCGAAGATATATGGTTGCCATACCTCAGGAGAACGTCCTAGGGCTCATCATCTCGATCTCGTCTGTTGCACCCATTCTGATCGCCCATGGTGTGCTCACAAGCTACTGACTGTCGCCATGTTGTCACATATGTAAGGTCTCAGTTTATCAACTTTGGCGCTGCTATTTTATCTCCTGGTGCTACATTTTTAATGCCGAGCATATAAATAGGGACCAGATCTGCGTCTGAAATTATCCAGTTTTGTTCTAGATATACGGAAGTTGACATATAAGGAACAATATTAGCAATAGGTGAATGTTGAATTCATAATATTAGGCCTAACTGATGTGATTGTATTTTTTCAAGTATTTCCATTTATAACAATTTTGCATTGTCATAAATGACACAATTAGTGTTATTGAATTGTAATTTATTATTTCATTTTTATTATAAGTAAAATAAGTAATAAATGATGTAATCTCCAATTTATTTACACAAGTTAAGTTTATATATATTTATGAAAAACGAAACAATAACAGGAAATACAGGAAAAAATAATGTCAAAATACATATGATGATGCTTCATTTTAATGCTTCATTTTATATTAATATTTGATAACAATAACAACAATTAAATTTAAACATGATTTCTAAGGAGCAAACGTAATTTGAATAAATATTATACACCCTCCATTCCAAAAGAAACCGAACGTTTAAAAAAAACAAAAAAGCAATGTACATTTTGGAACAAATCATTTTTATTAATCAATGTATTCCCGTTCTGCATCGATACACATATTTGCACGCTCCAACAAGTTGTCAAACGACTTCTCCATGTCCTTTATTGGAATGGTCTTTAGGACGGCGGTCGTCGCCTTCTCAATGGCATCAATCGATGCGTGCCACTTTCCTTTCATCGCCAAATGCAGTTTCGGGAACAGATAGAAATCGCATGGAGCGAGATCTGGTGAATAGGGCGGATGATGCAACCGAATAATGTGATTTTTGACCAAAAATTCAGTTACAAGTCGCGAACGATGTGATGGTGCATTATCGTCCAAAAGAGTTCAACTGCCGATTTCGCGATATTCGGGCCGAATACGACGAATTCTTGCCAGCAAACGCTTCATGACGCCCAAGTAAAACTCTCCAGTGACTGTCTGGCCGGGCTGAACAAATTCTTTGTGGATAATTCCTTTTGAATCGTAAAAACAAATCAGCATCACCTTAACTTTTGACTTCACCAAGCGACTTATTTTTTTGGATGTTCCTTCATCCGGCGCTCTCCATTCAGCACTTTGCCGCTTTGTTTCGGGCTCATATTCAAAACACCACGTCTCGTCACCAGTTACAATCGATTTCAAGAAGTTTCGATCCTGCCGAGCACTTTTAACGATGTCTTTGCAATGCGCAATTCGATCAACTTTTTGGTCTTCGGTGAGTTTGTGTGGTACAAACCGCGAATTAACCTTCTTAAGGCCCAAAACTTCGGTCAAAATGCGGTATGCGGTTGTTTGAGGAATGCCTAATTCCATTTCAATAACTTTCACCGACGATTTTTTGTTATGTTTGATGAATTCACGCACTTTTTCGATGTTTTCTTCCGATAATCCGGTTCTGGGACGGCCTGATCTTTCGTCATCATCCAGCGTCTCTCTACCCGATTTGAATCGCCTGAACCACTCGTAAACTTGCGTACGGGATAGACACTCATCACCATATGCATTTTGTAACATTTGGTGCGTTTCACTAAAAGTTTTACCCAGTTTAACACAAAACTCAATTGCAGCTCGTTGTTTGAAACTCATTTTCCGACCGATGTACACAACACACTGACAGTTGAAACGCAATAACTTTGTTGCCGTGCATCCAAATGTCATGACATTTATACCAGTTGTCAATGAGGGACTACGCCATCTACCGGTAAAATATTACAACAGATGGCACTAGTGGTACTATTTGTTTTCAAAAGTTCGGTTTCTTTTGGAATGGAGGGTGTATTACAGGTGGATTGATCAACATTTAAAGTTGAAACCTAAAATATATTTTTAAAAATCATATTTGATTTCATGATTAGCGGCTGTGAATTAAGAGTTGCTACAAGGGGTCCGTGATATCAAAAAGTTTGGGAAACGCTGATGTATAGGAAATTTCGTAAATGATAATAGTAAGCATCACTGGCATGTATCGTCTTACAAACTTTCCATTCCACCCACCTGCTAGAATATGGAGAAGGACGTTCTTCCCTTCCAGAGCGGATAACCTGTTCAGTTGGATATCTGCTGCCCTCTTGTATCAAGCAATAAAAGCAAAGAAGCAAAATAAAATAAAAGAGAGGGAGAGAAAAACAAGGTTGAAAGAAAAAGAAGGCATCGATAGCAATGGCTTAAGGAAGAGGGAGTAAAGGAAAGGGTAGAATAGCTTACACGAATATGAAAACAGGCTTGGGGTCAAGGTGATGTCCGTTTGTTGTGTCAAGAAGTGGAGGGAGAACACAATACAGTATGGCACACACACTAACGAACAGTACGCTACAGGCTTTTTATACGCTTGAGTATGTAAATTGAAATGATTAGCAGCATAAATCATGTGACCACGCGACCTCGACTGCAAAGAATTTCTCGTTATGTCTCTTCGGTTGACAGGAATTTAAGGATATTTTTTCCAGTCTGCTTGGTGCATTGGTGTCGGGTTATGATATTATTCACAACTTTCTTCTTCTTCTTCTTTTATGAGGTAAATATGACTGTACGTGGCTCTTTGGGCGTGTTTCAATGTACTTCAATACTAAATAAACTTCACCTTTTTGACCTAGAACACGTGTAGTTTTTAAATGCAAAACAAATTGATCTGTATAACCTTACGTGACCCCCTGATTGTCTTTAAATTGGAATGCTGCGTTTCAAAGAACGATTGAACATCTGTTCAAGAAACCAGGGGCGGATCTAGAAGGTAAAAACTGGGGGGGACCAGAACCCAGATTATGATAGGTAATATACCATAAGTTTACTATGAACTTTCAAAAATATATAAATAATAGCTTCAGTCATTTTTGTAACTCAAAAAGCTGGGGGACTTAGGTCCCCCAGGCCGGGGCTAGATCCGCCACTGAAAAGAAAACACGATCTTCATGCAGTCAATATGTGTTAATAGGAAACCAAACACTAATATTTTATTATCATTTCCAAAAAAACACACACTCATTGAATATAGGATGTTAATGAACCACATATATGTGTAGGGTGTTAATGAAATATACAGACAAACTGCAAGTCTGTGGCTAATTGAGAATGCGTTTTCGAAGCGTTATTCGCCGCAGTGAACGCGACCTAGGTGGCTATCGGTAATTTTACTTTCTCCAGATAAGAGTTATAAATCATACTGTGAGCCAGTCAGGGTTTCCAGTTTTTTTTTTTTTTTTTTTTTTTTTTTGCCAGGTCCAGGTCTAAAATAGCAGAGTTCCAATACTCTGCACAAAGCATCTTCCAAGCAGCTGTTTCTTGCTAAAATGTCCTTACTTGGCAACACGTCTTTCTTTTTTTCCCCTTCCTTTAGGGATCTTTTAAACAGCAGGCGGTCTTTTGTTCCGAAACGCACCAAATACGCTCGAGCTGACGTTTTCTCCGCGTTTTTATTGCTTACGCGTTTGTGATTAGCCATCCACATTTAAATACATGGTCAGCGTATTCCAAGCGTACGCATGAGCAATTAAAACGCTTTGCGAACGCTTCAAAAAGCCACCTACTAAGAAGTGATTCCTCACATCAAAAATAAAAACAGAGTTTATATTAACCTGTGGGGGGTATAACAAAATACTTTGGATAGGGTAATAATTACCTGTACCTTGGGCAGAAAGTGCTCATACATGTGCACTATACTTAATAGAATGTTAATTTAATAATAACAAAAGAAGAATGTTTTTAAGATATGTAAAAATATTATTATGGGATAGTTGTTGCTATGTAAATGTTTATGGATACCTAGTCAGCAAGTTTGTGTGCTTGACAGTTTTAAGGAAAAGATATTATAAAGTATATCAACTAATAAACCATTTTTAGCACCGTTCATATACGTTATTATTCAGATAGAAAAGGTGAGAATAATAGTAAGTAATTATTGAAGCTAATTTTTACATGCAAAGAAATACTACCACTTAAGATTTATATATCTTACTAACCCGAACCAGGTTGACGACTACTCTAAAGTGAATCGTTCGTTGTAAAAATTTTGGTTTACCTCGCCCGGGACTTGCTGTAAATTCATATCCCGAAGGAGAGTAAGGTTGAATTTACTTTTGTACTATAGTTAATGAATACGAATTTGACCATATTGCGAAGTGGTAGAATAATTATAAGAAAAATGGACAACGAAACAATGGAGAATGAATCCCATAATAGTGACAACGGTGGACCTAGTGTAACACCTGGATTGACATCAGAAGACCGAATCTTGCTAGTATTACAGCAGCAATTGATTCAGATGTCTACCGAGTTAAAGCAGACGATGAAGCATAACTCTGAAGAATCCAACAAGCAATATGAAGAATTGAAGCAGACGATAGAACAGAAGATCGACGAATCTAACAAGCAATATGAAGAATTAAGTAGACGAATAGAACAGAAGTCTGATGAATCTAACAAGCAATACGAAGAATTGAAGCAGACGATAGAACAGAAGATAGAACAGAAGTTTGACGAATCTAACAAGCAATATGAAGAATTAAGTAGACGGATAGAACAGAAGTCAGATGAAACGAAACAGACAATTGTCCAGGTGGTGAATGACATCTCCTCACAGTTCGAGGAAAAGTTAAAAAGAATATCCGATGATTGTCAGGAGAAGCACAATCACCAAAACCAAGAAATCAGTGCTGTAAAAAAAGATTTAGAAGTAATAGAGTCTTCCGTTCAACAGCAAAAGATCCAGGTCATCAATAATTCTAACAACATACGTGTAAATACGCAATTGTTAGCTACTATACAGGAAGAGATTAGAACGCTACAGGTTAAGGACTACACATACCGTAATAACTTGGGTAGTGATCGCTTGGAGTTTCCCCACTCACCAGTGATGAACTCACCTTCGCCGGGGTCTGATGAGGATATTATATTGGACGAAATACATCCGAAGAGTACAGATGGGCGAAACATAGATGGTGTAACAACACATCACGTAATGGATAGGAACTATCACCCAATAAGTACACGGAATGATAAAAGGAAGGTAAAATTAAGTGTTAAGATGAGTGAAATTCGAGCTATGAGCAAATTCAGTGGTAAGTGTAACGAGAATGCTACTTCTTTCTTAGAAAAGTTCCAGGACGAATGCAATATAATGTGTATAGATAGATCACAATATATGAAATTAATCCCTCATGTATTACTCCCACCTTGTTCATTATGGTTTAAAGCAGTACGTGATCACATCAGTACATATGAAGAATTCAAAGCGGCACTGATCGCCAATTATGAAAATGACTTTTTGCTTGCGAATAGAGATGCTACCATTAGAAATCAACACTTCAATCCTCGATTGCATAAATCTGTTGTAGAGTTTGTTGTAAATACCTACAACGAATTAAAGGTCGTTAATCCATTGCAATCGGAATCGAGAATAATAGCATCGATTCGAAATTTGCTTCCATTTAAATTACAACAGATCTTATTTTCCACACAGTGTATGAGTTTCAACCATTTATTAATGCTTGTCCAATGCTATGAAACTCAATACCATGTCATGAATCAACAAGCAGGAATGGGTAAAAATAAGAATAATTCAGATCATTTTGTGCCTGTTCGGAATTTGAATATCCGAAGTGTGAACAATACGGAACATAACCTAAGCCGAGTAAATTCTAGCAGTCAAAACGAGCAAAATAGACAAAGTTATGTAGGGAATCCGCCTAACCTAATTAATCGTAGCAATCCATATGTTAGACCATATAATCAAAATAGGTTTAAAAATAGACCGAATGTATGGCGAAATTCTAGGAATACAGCAAACTACGCGGATAGACATAATTGGAGATCAAGAGATGGCACTTCACATCCGGATCCAGGTATTGAAGTAATTCCTGTACAGAACAATAATACGGGACATAATAATGATTGTGCAGTACAATGTACTTTATTAAATTCATATGCAAGTATGAATGTAACATGATTACCGTTAATGAAATTAAGTTAAATTCATATCAGTTATAGATTTTCATGAACATTTATTTTATTTTTATTCAATTTAATTCTCTTTAATTCTCATTAATCAATCATAATTCTCAAATGTTTTTAATATATGTAAGAATTATAATTCGATTCATAAATGATTAAAAGCAAAGGTTATTTATATTAGATTGATTTCTGTAAAAAAAACTTAACTGTCAAAGATTATGTTAAGAAGAAGATCTATTCTATAAAACTAAATATTCGACAACTATCTTGAATGAGATTCTTCTATGTTGTGATGCCTTATTAATCTAATGTTTATTTTAAAATATCACCTAAAATGATTATCATATAATGCGCCCTGACTATTTGTAACTCATGTTTGTCCCTTACGATTTTTGAATTCGCACCCTTCAACGATTAAATAAATGAGCGACGATATTTTTAATAAGAAAATATAATAATAATATAATGAATGTAATTAAAAATAAGTATTGATGAAGTGTAATATTTGTTATAAATATATATATATATATGAAATGTAATGAAGATATATATGAGGTGCGATCAAAATGTGATGGACATATGCAATGTAAGAACAGTATTGTAAACGGACCAGTGGTTCTTGAACATAAAAGCCAAACTCGCTTATGACTTTTATATTCAGTCCATTTGTCGGGCGACATTTTATATAACAAAATACTTTGGATAGGGTAATAATTACCTGTACCTTGGGCAGAAAGTGCTCATACATGTGCACTATACTTAATAGAATGTTAATTTAATAATAACAAAAGAAGAATGTTTTTAAGATATGTAAAAATATTATTATGGGATAGTTGTTGCTATGTAAATGTTTATGGATACCTAGTCAGCAAGTTTGTGTGCTTGACAGTTTTAAGGAAAAGATATTATAAAGTATATCAACTAATAAACCATTTTTAGCACCGTTCATATACGTTATTATTCAGATAGAAAAGGTGAGAATAATAGTAAGTAATTATTGAAGCTAATTTTTACATGCAAAGAAATACTACCACTCGAAATTTGTGTATCATCAAACGAACCAGGTTAACGACTATCCTTGATAAGTCGTTTGTTAAAGGGGAAAACATAATTTCAGAACTAGGGTCGTCTAAAAGCATGCAACACAGATTGCAAGATTGTAAGACGCGTTATTTCCCACACGAGGAGTCATGAACTGGAAGTCTCACATATGCTATCCAAAAGTATATTTTAGCAATATGGAATGAGTGTGCAAGGAATTCTTTGCAGGGCATAATACCCATATATACTGTCAACAGAATTCTCAGTTATGCTCTGATTTAAAGGTGGATTTTAAGTAGATAAAAGGTACCTTGACAGTACTGAATACGAAAATGCATCAGTGGGAAGTTGGAAGTGTTATGCACCGTCAGCTCCACGGTTCCTCTTATCGGTGTATTGTTTCACGCTTACGTGTGTAAAAATTGTAAAATATACCTTGAAACAATACATTATAGTGCACGTTATTCCAAACACGAAGAAACATGGAACTGGCAACCCCTAAACACTTATGACTTCCCGCCGACACGTTACGTATTTACTTCTATCAAGCTTTACCTTTTACCTACTTTGGAACCACTATAAGTAAGAGTATATCTAAGAATTCTCTCGAGAGCATGTCTGGAAATTATGCCCTGGGGAAAATCCCTTGCACAGCCATTGCATATTGCTGCAATATGGTATATATTTTTGGATGGCATTTTTTTTTTTTTTTTTTTTTTTTGCGCTGAAATGGACTGCCACTTCACGACTCCTCATGTTCCCCGTGTTGCAATTTTGTAATCTATGTGTTTCAAGCTCTTAGACGGCCCTAGCTCTGAAACTATGCCTCTTCCCCATAGGTCCATACGAACTTTGTTCTTATTTAGATAGTCATGAGTCTTTTTTATTAGGGGAACGGGAATTGCACTCGAAAAATGATTTTTGTTTTGTTTGTTTTTGAAGTTCACAACACGGAAGAGGTGCTGTCCAGGGTCGGATCCAGGATTTTCTGAGGGGAGGTGCACCAATCACTACAAGTACATTTGAATTAAATTTGATTTTTTTTAAATGCCTTTAGGCATCTGTGGTGTGAATGAGGAATCGCCCTGGAAATGCTAAGTGTCTGCTCTTGGTGGATCCTTTTGTTTCAACTTTTAGAAAATTGACTTAAACTACTGATTTTGCAAAACTTCCCTTTGTTTTAAGCCCAAACGGAAACACGAGAACAGAAATTTTCTGACAGTCTTCCTATTTTCACTGCTAGCTTCTCACTTTAGGTAGTGTATATTTACAACGAAGGGTGGTGGGGCACGTGCACCTTCGCACCCCCCTAAACCCAGCCCTAGTGCCATCCTATCACTTCTAGAGAAAATGTGCTCACGAAAGAGTTAAAACTCAAATCTTCAGATTGGAGGTGAGTAGAAGCAGAAATTTTGGAGTAGGATAGAGCAAGATCACGGAAGGAGAAGAATAATCAAATTAAACCAGAGGATTTGTTACAGCTCTTTACTTTACTCTTAAGATATGTAACAAAGTATACAGGGTAGTCGAAAAGTGAGGAAAGATAGGGTGACCAGACATACTCTTTTTAAGAGTATTATACTCGTTTCGAGGTTCATATACTCTATACTCTTTTTCCTTCCCAAAAATATCGAATTATACTCTTTTGTGGTATTTTCAATTTCATTTAACGTTTAATGCATTTTCCCATTGAAAATCGCATTTTTTTTTCTATAAAAAGTTGGACGTTGACAGCACTGTTTAGTACTTCGTACTTCGTAGTAGTATCCACTGCGCTGTGCTGCGTTTCTCGTCCTCGTTGCATTGTAGGGTTGCCAGATTTTCTTTTTGCAAAAGAAAAAATAATAATATAACTAAACTGTTTTTATTAGTTAGTACTAAAACTATAGAAAAGATGGCAAAATTAAAGTGATAGATTTATCCAAACTTTCAACGTTTTAATTATTAAATTGTTAATTAAATTGATCGAATACCTGGAATGATTTATATTTTCGGAATTAATATCTGGTATTCCTACAGTTCATGGCACGGGGTTTTGCTTTCCCTTCAAAGTGAGTCAGTTCTTGGTAGTCGGAATCGCACAGTGATTATTATTCTAATTAACGTGCGTACGTACACTCAATCAATTATATTATTCGAGGATTGGAAGGATTTATTTTATTAACAATGTCGCGAGGAAAATGTCAGTATAATCAAGCGCTTGAAATAAGCTATTCTTGCATTCAAAGGGCCCGCAGTAACGATGTTTACAAAGCATGGTGCACGGTATGTGAGAAGGAGTTCTCCATAATAATAATAATAATAATAATAATAATAATAATAATAATAATAATAATAATAATAATAGTTAAATTAGTATTACTTAATTGTTAAACATACTTTTCCATATTGATAAAATAAGGAAACGTATTCTTACGTTTTCTTTATAATATTCTTAATATCCATCGTTAGTTCAGTAGTTGTAGTTCAGAACAGATACACTGAAATAAAAGGTACAAATACGATCTCCATTTTGGTTAGGCCCAAGAGCAGTACGGCTTTGTATTTCCATGACTTCAGTATAGACAGAAACGAATACGCATTAAGATAATGTGCGTGATTTTCTGTGGTGATCAGTGGCGGCGTTTGGACGTTAAAAGTGGGGGGGCAAGACATGATCTGAATATTTGTATGTCAATCTTAGTTTTCCTGGTTGTTTCTAACACTTTGTTTCACGAAAGGCTGTATAACTAATAGGATACTATATTTTTAAGTTAAAATACTGTATATCGTATTTCATATTTTATTAAGTAAATTGACAAAACCAACGCAAGTAGGTACTAGACTTTGTACTCTGAAATAACGAAAATGTAAGAAGAGATTTGATTCCTTGCTCATGAATATCTTAAAATTCTGTCTGGAAAATTGTGTAATCAGATTATTTAATAACAAATTTGAAAACCAAATAAATAGAAATAACAATATTAATCATAGTAATGAATAAGGAGTCTTGTTTTGTAGATGCTATACTGAAACAGGGGATAATTGAACAACTTAATTTTTAGTTCCACACATGCTATTAAATGCATATTATTACTCTTAGAAAATGAAAGACAGTAAATACTACAAGCATGTGCTACGACATTTAAGCAATATTTGCTTTTGCAGCTTCCCGAAGCATGTTCGTTACCACTAGGTGTAGTTTTCACTTTCTTGGAACACATCAAAAGACAACAATACTTAGAATCACTCTACACTTTAGCTATACAAAATAATCCTAAAACCTAGAATTATGTTGAATTCACTAAATTTAATTGTATATACAGTTAAACCCTTAACACACACGACTTCACTCGTATATTACATTATAAACAATGGAAAAGGTAGAAGTTGTTTCTTATTACGCTCTTTTTAATCAATATTCCTTACTTTAGAAAGAAGATAAGACATTTTAGGAATTGTCAGTTTTTGCGCAATTAAAGAATAACTTGTGAAATACTTCTTTTTTTGCGAAATGTTCTCTCAATTAGTTTCAAAGCGGCTGACTGACATATCGAGCCTTTGTAAGAAGGGGATATAGAAGCAAAACCTGCTAAATCCATTTTTGAATTTTGTCTGGGAACGAAGAAAAAGTGACGCCCTCATGTTTTCAGAATTGTTGAACAACTTTATTTGTTTAATGGTTGATTTCACTCATTTGTATTAAGTAGGGACCTCTAAACAAGAAAATTGTTACAGTTCTGAAACATAAGGACATCACTTTTTCGTTTCCTGACAAAACTGAAAATGGATTTAGGAGGTTTGGCTTCTATACCTCTGGATTGAAAGTATACTCGAATTGTTGTGCTCCAATAGGTTAATTTTAGGTTGTTTTCCGTCGCACTTAAAACGCAATTCCTGTAGCTTTCTTAACTTCACGGGTAGACAACCAATACGTACTTACGCAACGGCAAATGTTACATAGCACCATTTTTCTTATGAAACAGTAATACATACATAAAATTTATATTTACAAATGAAACTACGATATATACATTAATGGGTTGCTTCAAAAAAGTGGGGGGGCAACTGCCCCCCTTTGCCCCCCCTAATCGCCGCCCATGGTGGTGATCATACATCAGTCAAAGAAGAATGTAAAGGATAATAAATAAGAAATCGTAAAATTTGAATTACGGTTGATTAAATACTCTCTTAGTGCTATTAACTGGGTATCTGATATGTAAGATTAAATCACACTGATTCAACACGAAGAGTACAAAAATAATATTGGAGTTGTCAGTTGATTGATTAGTTTAGTATAGTCTATACCGAGGCTGTATGAAACAAAAAGATTTATTGCGCAAAGTAGGGCGTGGATCATTAGTCGGATTTTGTCCAAGACTTAATGCACCCAGAAGGAGTAAATCCGCAAACACACACAGAGAGAAAGCGCGAGTATTGGCCCTTAGCAATCAAGGGGTACGCGACCTACAAAACTTCTCCGATCAAGGAAATGAAAAAAAGAAAAACTAATAAGTGCAAACAACAGCCTATAAGATGATACTACTTACACATTTTTTAAATTTTAACACAAATTATTTCGAGACTATCGAGATGAGATTACTACTTGGGTCTCGAGTCTGATACCGAGATTGAGACAAACATCTGTTGATCGAGACGAGACAATGGTTTTCGACTTGAAATGAAGTAGATATTGAGATAGCTCTTTGTCAATTGAGACGAGACGAGACAGTGGTTTTCGAGTTGAAATGAAGTAGATATTGAGATAGCTCTTTGTCAATTGAGACGAGACTGAGACTTATGAAGTTTCGTCTCGACACCATCCCTAAATGCCATCCACCATCCCTATACTATTTCGTCTCGATACAATATAGAACGTTCTTTATCTTTTTAGTTTGAATTGATGAAGCTTTCATTTTTACCTATGTGACTTCCCCACGAGCCACTCTGAAAATTCATTATGGAACCTAACTGATATGTATTTTTTTTAAACTAATGTTAATTATGTAATAGTTATTCCTATATAACATTTGGATTTCTTGTTATTAAGGGCAATGAAATATTTCAGTTTAACGTTCCACGTTATGCCCCTTAGGCTAAGGGAGAAGAATGATCTAGAACAATTGAATGATGATGGAATAATACGTGAAATGAAAATGTTGGAGGAAACAGGATTACCCCGAGAAAACCCCGAGAGACACGATGTTGTTCACTACAAACTTACTTGACCGGCGATCGAACCAGGGACACCCACGCACCAGAGATAAGCGATCAACCACTGAACCACACTAAGGGCAATATTATACCGAGACTATTTTCAGACGTCACGTACATAAATTTACAAAGCGAGACGGGAAAGGTTATTCGAGAATCGAGACGAGATATAAAAAGAATCGTTCTTGAAATGAGACGAGACAAGATTTGCAGAAAATATACGAAATGAAACGAAAAATCCTTATTTCTCGCCTAGCGGGCAACAGTCATTGCAACAAGGAATTTTTGAACGAAGTTTGTATAAAACTTATTTAAATATTTAATCTTTTTCTCCCAATTCTTCCAATTATTTAATAAATAGAATACAAAATTTCAGTTATAACAATTATAAAATGTGATAAATTAATATTTCGCTTGCTATTAATTGAGAACAGCTACACCATGCGGCGGAATTCCACTCTGAACGACCTTGATGCTGCTTCGCAAATAGTTGTTATATAGGATAAACTTGTAGATAGCGGAATTGTGCTACTACCAGTGGCGTCGTTGCGACAAAGCAAGAACTAGGTCAGCGACATACGCAGTGGGTTATTCTATTCAACGTTAGATACCAGTAAATGTACTGTAATTATTCACACAGAGGCGGATCCAGGACCGACTTCTGGGGGGGGGGGGTTGTCATACTGCTACTTTTAAGGGCTCCAAACTTTGGAATGGGTTTTATGTATATATATAAAATAAGAAAGTTTCCTCTTCTGGGGGGGCGATCGCACCGATTGCCCCCCCTGGATCCGCCCCTGTATTCACATACACCAAAGTAACATCCTTAGCAATACACACGCATTTGGTGGAAAATAATTGATGTTCGATTTCCAGTTTTTAAGAAGTTAGGTTTACCAAACGCTCCTTTATGTATTTACTCTGTCCGTGGGTTCGTCCGGGAGACACAAATCTTAAGAATTACTTTCTGGATCACCATCTACTTTTCCCTGGATATGGATATAGAAAAAGTTCGGGATTGACTTTGTTGATGGGCGTAATCTGTCAAGTTGATCCTAAGATACGGACAATCAAAAATCGGTTCCTCACGTATTCCTTTTTAAGTAATTATAGATACAATCCTTGCTTGATGGACTATCCGCAGTATTGTTGAGATTAATTTTTTTTTTAACGTTTACCCGCTTAAAGGATTGCGCCCTTTCTTCGGGAAGAGGTCGGATGGTATAGGAGCATCAATTTTAATATGAGAGGGTCTAGGTGTTGTTTAGTCATCTTTATTAAACATTTTATTCAGTTTACTCAGAGGGATGGGCATCAATTAAGTGAGGGCAATTTTCATGTGCCATGGATGCTAAGGAAGATCGTCTGGCTGACATAAGTCGTTCCTTAACTTCGGTGCCTGAAATGAAAAGAAAATACCAAAACACAGTTGCGGTGATTCAGGTTCATCAGGAGCTATAAAAACATACGGTGCAATCACAAAAAAGACGGTAAGCAAGACAGGAGGAGTGGTAGATGTCATGAGGGTGAAGTGCTATGACGCCACAACACATGGGTATTGTTAGTAAAACGAATGCTGTTAGCTTCTGTTCCTGGGTGAGATTAATGGGCTAGTATAACAATCAGGATGTAAAATAGTAATCTATCCGTGGAATAGAACGCTAAAATGAAACTAAATGAGTTTCTACTACACAAATCTAAAGATTTAAGAAGTCCCATCACAGCGAAATTAAAATACCGTTAATTTTACAGTAGTTGTGTGTTATCTTTAAATAGATAAAAGATAATCGAAACGTGGAACAAGAGCTTGCTAGATAATATTATTTTACATGAGGTAGCGTTATCATGACTCACTTATCTCCTTTCGATTTCCAGCCATTTACAAAATCGCCATATATTTTCGCGTTTATAAATGGCTGCAAACGGAAAGGTATTAGGTGACTCGTGGTAATGGTACCTCATGTAAAATAATATTCTCTAGCGCGCTCTTATTCCACATTTCGATTATCTTTTATCTATTTGAAGATGACATAATTACTGTAAAATTAGCGGTATTTTAATTTGGCAATGATGAGGCCTCTGTTTTGAAATATTCATTTATCTTAAAGTATACTTCATTTAGTTTGAGGTAAAATTTACTTTGTTAAAAAAATTGGTTTACCTAAAACCAAACCAAATTCCTTCACGTGGTGTACGCTGTGACACTGCAACTTTTTGTTTTGGTTTTATAAGCATAATAGTTTGCTACTCTGACACAGAGACTAACCTGTTTCTTCTTTCTGCTGTAGACACAACAATGCAACTATTCACTATATATCAAGAATCGGAATTTTCTCTTTGGAAGGGATTGTCAAAATGGTCGATTACGCCTTTCCTCCACTGCTCCTCGTGTGGCACAATCACAGCATTGTGTGCAGCACAAGAGCTTTTTTTGCTATCAAAAGAATTCTTTCACCTTCTTGACTCAATGCATTGTTAGTTGGCAATGGGTGGATCGAGGGCGACAGAATATTAACTCAAGGCCTTCGGGGCTGGATGACGGTAGTTTTTTCCTTGTTTATAAAAATGATTTATTGTTATATTTGTACAGTAATAGTTTTAATGTATGCAGGTTATATCAATTTAGCTCACTCGAGAAATACATACCTGTTTCTGTTCTGCTCCACCATAAAAGATCACAATTTCTATTTCATGTTGTGAAAGGTTCCCCATTCATCCTAATTTAAGGTATGGTCTAGTTCGAAATTAAGATTTCGTACACACACACACAGACACAGACACACACACACACACACACATATATATATATATATATATATATATATATATATATATATATATATATATATATATATATATATATATATATATATATATATCAGGCACGTAGCCAGGATTTTGTAATTGGGGGGGGGGATGACATGAAATTGAAAATTGAAAATTTCTTTAACAAGTGTAACTGGAATATATGTTACCAATCTCATGTTATTCGTGATTGTGGGCATTTCTTAAGTTCTTCTCAGAGTCTATCTAATCGAACCTGTTCATCGATCGTCATTTGTGGTCCATAGAATTAGCATGGAGCTAGATGAAATTCGGAATGCTCCGTTACAATAATATCCATTTTCAACTTTATCTCCCCCTGTTTCCTCTACACAAAACTCCTCATAAGAAAAAGTATCCAAACTCTTGCTGTAGCTTTATATTTTTACCGCTGATTCTTCTTTTTCTCGTTTCTTTTTGTTTCATTCTTCCTTAATGTTTATTTACATTTCTGGTACTGAAGGGGGGGGGGTCCGAACCCCCCGGACCCACCCCTTGGCTACGTGCCTGATATATATATATATATATATATATATATATATATATATATAGAGAGAGAGAGAGAGAGAGAGAGATACATAGGGTTCGGGGTAATTTTGACAATTGGTATTATTGCATGTAGATATGAGTTGTCGGAAGGATTTGCCTGCCAGCGTTCTCACATATTACTTCTCTTTGGTCTGAGATACAGCTGTGAAGTCAAACAGAACTACAATGGACGAATAGAAGCCAAGAGAATATTGGGAAAAGTTACCTGCATCATAATGATTCGTACGAGTCACCCGAGTCACCGAGTCACCAAAGTCTGCAATCAAGACAGCTGCTCAGTGCTCCTTGAACACTGTGAAAGCGGTATGAAGTGCAATGCAAAAGTGCATTAATATCTCCACTCCTTGCCATATTGCTGGGAAGACTCTGAAGTGGTTGCGTGACAATTTGTACCCGATCATGATTGTAATGTATTGAGCGTAGGTGGAGCAACACACCAACCGCACTACCACCAACAGAAAGACCAAACTCATGGACAGGATTCAGACGGCATTTGTAGCTCTTCCTAGGGACACCGTAAAACTGTGCGATCCAGATTCAGAAGCCGCCTTGAGGCAATTGTTATTTTGTATAGTGATTTTGCTTTCTATTGTTCTCCTTCTACTGTACGATTTCTATGTTTTCAACATAATTTGTTTTGAGGACGATATTCCCTGTTTTTTTTCTTTTTTCCTATCACTCAAAAGTGTCAGATTTATTCCGAACACCCTGTATATAGCGTTTTAAAACCACTGATCACTCATTTTGTTTCATAGAATTTTCTAAGTATTAAACCAGCTCATGTCTCGAGATTTTAATTTGTAGTCCGCTATTTCGAACATTTCTAAGAAGGCAGAACGAAAATTGCATAATGTCAAGAGATTTAAGATGGGGACAGTCGCAGAGGAAGTTCTAAGAACACATACTCAGGTGAGATATGGAGTTGGTGATTGAAATATCCAACTAACATGTGTCACTCTGAAACGGTAAAAAATGGAAAAGAAGAATCTAATTAGAATACTTGGCTATAGTCCGCGTCACCTGTTTAGTAACAGCGCACTGTGAGCTTATTGGCTGATGCCACACGCCAATTCGGATGACGCAGACTATAGTCAAAGCAATCTTCGGCTCCAACTGCCTACTCTTGCCGTTGCAACTATCCACTTTAGTAATATTTTTGGAAAATACTGAAGAATCGGGTTCTGCAGATCCTATGATGTCATACTTCTAACAGACGCAGAAAAGGAACTTGGAGAACGACTACAAACCTTTTTGAAAATACTTTTAAGATTTTCTTCACATACAAACACACACACATTCATTATGTATAGGATAAGTTTATTCTTTACCTGCTGGGCAAATCTTAAGAAGAAAAATACAAAACGCTGTCACACATTATGATGTAGTGGCGGAACTCCACATGAAGCTTCGAATAGGCGAAAATGGAAAGGAGAAGCGGGAGGAATTCCTTTGGAGTAAACGATCCAGACTTTAGGGACTACCTTTTTTATTATTATCTACTACGACCTCTCTCTCTTTCCCCTTGCACCTTGGATCCTTTCCACCTGAGACCGCACTTATAATGCAATTTTAAATCCATCGCTACTGGGCTTGAACAAGGCTTTTGTACTTCTTTTCTCCCACTGTGATATATAGTACCGCCACGCCAAGCTTTACTCTTCTCCAGTGGTGCCAACTGTATAGTATCCTAAATACAGCAACGCTAAACTAATGCTGTAGATCAGGGTTTCTCAACCTGGGGGTCGTGAAGAGAAGCAGAAGAGATGAATGTAATTATTAGAGACCGGATGTTAGGCAAAATGCCTATTCTTTAATATTAAAGATATGATCAAAAATAACGTTTTAAAGTTTATATGGGGGGTTATAGTTTCGATTTAAGCCAATTTTATTTTGCCTATTTTGCCTATTTCGACTGCCTATTCTATACATTTTCTTCAAAATAAGCCTTCATTGGGAAAATATATAATTTACGTAACATAATACACACATATTTACTTAAATTATGTGTTTGTAAACACAAGCTCGTGGTACGTTACAATATATATACAGGATGAACTTCAAAGATGTTCACATACTTCGGGAGGTGATTCGTGACATGAAAAGAAGATAAAAGTCCTCTTGAATGTCACGAATCATCTCCTGAAGTATGAGCGCACCTTTATGTTCCGTTCCAATTGTCAGGATCCGATTTCGATTCTAATTTGGCACCCCTGTCACTCGAACACGACGCAGAATTCGACAAAATGCAACAGCACTTTTTGTCTTCTTTCCATGTCACGAATCACCTCCCGAAGTATGTGCACATCTTTCAGATTCACCTAGTATGTGCAATGCATAACATGCCTCGTTATTGTATATATAGTAAAAGAAGATATTATTTAACAAACAAGTATGTTTCTATATTCTTTGAACATTATCTATGACCTGAATCTATTTTTTAATGGTATTGAGTATTTATCTTCATTACTTCGAGTTACATTTTAGTGCCTATTTTACTGCATATTTTTAAAATTTTAAGTGCCTATTTGCCTGCCTATTTTCCAGGTTTTTAGTGCCTAAACATCCGGTCTCTAGTAATTAGAATCTAAGACCGGAAAACATTATTTTGAATTTCGTTCTGATAGGCATATTTTAATTTTTATACATTCTGTTAAGAACAACTAAAAATAGGTCTACTAAACATTTTCAACAGGTGCAGAGTTGTTTAAAAATCAATCTAAATGAAAGATATACAATATGAAACTAATGAGAACTGCATATTGAAATACCAGAAAAACACTAATGCAACAAAGCCTACATGTTGAAATACAATTAAAATTGAAAGTTAATACTTGAGCATGATGTGATTTCACTAGTGCAGCAATGTCTGGTTCAATCTTCGTGACGCACATTATCAAGTCAACTGTCCAAATTTTTTAAACCAAAAATCGCTTAATTTTTAATGATATGACCCAAAATTAAGGAAGTTATAAAGTTTTAAAAAAATTAAACGGTCTCCAGTTTGATACAGTATGACAGATCAGATTCGATATTTCTAATATGAATGAACTGACCAAATTTGATTTTAATCCATTTGCTTTTAGGAAAGTTACTGTATCCACTATACCCAAGAATTGGATTCTACTATTATAGAAATAGATGGATATCGTGAGATTTCCGCAATAGGTATGTTAAAAATTTCACAGAAGTTTATTACAAACCGGAAATTATATGGGGGTCGCTGGCAAGAGGATATGATAAAATGGGGGTCGTGATAAGAATTAGGTTGAGAACCTGTAGATTGATTGGGCACGCTGCACGCTACAAGTTAAGATCGTGCTAAATTAAGAAGTCTAATTGCTTACATTTTTAGCAAGTTTATTCTTTTGAATTTGCAAACCAACCACCAAAAACTCGGTCTCATATTTACGTAGTTATTCAAGGATTGGTTATAGTGGTTTACACATCGCTGTGTTCATTTACGTAAATAATTGAATAACAAGAAATAGACCAGATACTGACAGCATGATGAATCTTGTGATCCAACACATACAATTTAAAATACAGGGCGTTTCAAAAATAATGACCTGATTTTAAAAGTTCATATGTATTGATAAAAATATATTGAAAAAATGGGATGAATTGCAAAATACTCACAAAAACTTTAAGTTTTTATCTAGGCTATTACAAATGCTATGTGTGTCCACCACCAGCAGCACGAACAACATATCTAGACCATAACTAAATTTGTCATAAACTTCGGAAGTGCGAGGCCGACCTGGATTCTTCTTATCTTTGCACAAACATCCTGTGTCTGCAAATTGGCGATACCAACAACGAATGTCTCTGGATGCAGGCGGATCAATGCCGAAACGCCGACGAAAAGTACGCTCGACCGAAATCACGGACTCCACAAACTGCAGCAGACGAAACGCCTTCTGTTGAGCGGGCGCCATCTTACTTCTGACTGACTACAAACTCAGAAGGCGCATTGACTGACATCTGACGGCAATTCTAAATAGTCTATGATATCTCGTATTTACCCAGAAAACACTGTATTTATAGTCATAATATTTTTGTCCTTCTAAAATAAACCTGCACTGAGGAGTCCAATGTTGCTCATAAAATATACCCTATCATTTTTTAAGGTAAGCCTACTAAAAGTCGATTTTTATGGAAGATGAAAAATATGGTGATTTTGCATTGGTACACCTATTCTTAATCTCAATCAAGTACCAGGCGTTCCTGTGAGATATTCTACGGTTTCTTCACAACAGTTAGAAGTCACGTCATCGGTGTGAGTTTGTATGAAGGACAAACAAGCATTTACCCTTTTACAAGATTTGACAATAAAGTTTCATAACTGATGCTAATACCTAGGAACTTGAAAGTACTGGATCAGAACGTAGTGAGAATTATTCTATGCAGTCTTCTTTTTTTTTCAACACTCAGATTTGCCCGTTTCTCGAAGTCTCTAAAACTGGATTTGAAATCATTCACTGCTGGCATGTGGCAGAGTTGTGTCGCCACGGACGTCTGGATGTCTTAAGCAGTCCTGAAATGTTTCTTCAGCGTCAGTTTGAGTTTGGAGAATAGAAAGAAATATTCTGGATCCAAATCCGGAGAATAAGGAGAATGGATGAACTTGGAAAATGCCGGTTAGGCTAAAGGAGACGGTGATAATGAGAAATGAGTGAAATGGTGGAATGAAAGAAGTGAGAGGAAACGGGAGAATACCGAGAGAACCCACGAGCACGGTGTTTGCCCACCACAAAGTCCACACGGCGCGAGCTGGGATCGAACCAGGGACCCTAAGCACCGGAGGTGAACGCTCTACCACTGAGCCACCGCGCAGGATGAACTTGGAATTTTCATATTTCCCTGAGAAATATGTCACACTTTTTTTTTCTGAGTGAGGACGAGTATTGTCATCCAGGGTAAGGAACTGCCGTGTCTCGCCGGTATGGTGTCAACGATGAACTTTAGTAAGTGATTGACGGACGTCCACCTCTGAGGAAATCACAAACATTTTCACGTTCATCACGAAATCAGTTCAAACACATGACCAGGAGATAAGGCATTTTCGCGGTAAACAGTTTCGATCATGTCGTAAGTCTCTGTTACTGATTTCCCTAATTTATAGCATAACGTAATGTTTCCCCCTTACTTCATGTAAAAATCTATGACATTTGGAACCACGGTGCTTTTGATGACCGATGTCAGAAGGACACAGATGCTCTCTTGACTAAATCTTCACATGTCCTGCAAAAGAAGAACATGATAACGCATTAATCTGACATGGTAAACATTTTATGTTATTTGTAGAGATAGGATTTCTACGTTCGTATGTGTTCTTTTGGAGCAAGAGCAATCTCTTTGAAAATGCTCGAGGTATTAAATGTTACTTTCAGTTCGAAATTAGTACAATTTTCCAGCACCATTTTTCATTTTACGGGGCCATTCATCCCTTACTCCTTTAATCTGTCTCCAATCCTCTTCCTTTTTTATTTTTATTTCTTATTTTTTATTTTTTACTCTTTTACTGCTACCTTTAAAAATTATTTCAAATTTCCTGATCATCCTGGGTTGAATGTGCTTGTTTCTTGTGCAATTTTGACAAGATCGTGCTTTCTCTGGATCCAAAATACTGGAGTGCAATTTCGAAGGTGGATTAACTTTTTCAGCTAGAGAAGATCCATGATTTGCAGATAGAGCTCTGTTTTTGTATCTATAGTTAAAAATTTCAACAAAACAGTTAAATGCAAGATAAGTTTGAAGTTAGTCTTTTAAAGAATCCGAATTATAACATTTACATAGTTGCCAATCGGAGTAAATACGCAGCTTTTACGTCGAATTTCTATGAGTATGGCAGAAGCTCTAGCACTCACACAGACAATTTGTATCCAGGTAGATTCGAATTTACAGCTAGCAATTTATATGTTTAATGATCATAAATACAAGAGCTTATAATTTTCCTTTTCAATTACGTATGTAGTCTACTTAATATGTTATGTTTTCAATTAGTTAAAAGGTCAGTTGTTAAAATATCTGAGGGAAGGCTACCATTTTACCCATTTTACATGCTTTTTCTTAACTGTTCAGTCTTGTCCTCCAATTCTGCAATCCTAATTTAACTCATTTCCTTTTCTTTAGCGTACAGTAGTTTAACCGTGTTCTCCAATCTTGGAATCCTAACTTAACTCATTTCCTTTTCTGTAACTTACAATAGTTCAACAACCTTGTCTTCAGCTCTTACAACCTTAGTTTAACTCATTTCCTTTTCTTCAACTTAACTCATTTCGTTTTCTTTAAGTTCAGTCGTATCCTCCAATTCCACAATCCTAATTTAACTCATTTCCTTTTCTTTAACTTACAGTGGTTCAGTCGTGTCCTCCAATTCCACAATCCTAACTTAACCCATTTCCTTTTCTCTAACTTTGAGTAGTTCAACCATGTTCTCCAATCCTAATTTAACTCATTCCTTTTTCTTTAACTTACAGTAGTTCAACCGTGTTCTCCAATCTTAGAATGCTAATTTAACTCATTTCCTTTTCTTTAACTTACGATAGTTCAGCCGTATTCACAGCTTTTGCAACCTTAATTTAAATCATTTCCCAAAGTCATACAATGATAAAATTTTGCAAAGTAAGTCGGGTGACAACACAATATTCCACTGTTACTTTTATAATATTTCTATCAGGGTTAGACCATTTATCTTGATACGCGATTGTAACTTTGAAACTAATAGACAGAAAGAATGATATTAAAGGAAGACATTGTTTGACATACTCTGTAATACCATCAAATAACAGTCTTTCCAACCCAACATACAGTTATATATTTTTCAAATGGTACTACCTTAGGTTATTACACATTTCAATAATCTAGACATTAAACGATCAGAAAAATCTAAAATTTGGTAGCTTCTACAACAGTAATTGCACGACTAAGACGGACAAGGTTATACATAACCAAAGTACTTTAGAACTTATGCAGAGTCGTTTTGACGTATGACTAGCGCCATACTAAAGGCAAGTCTACTACAGGAAACATATATTAATCGAACTCTTTAGTATGGCACTAATCACGCGTCAGAACGACTCTGCATAAGGCCCTCAGTGTCATGATAGAACTATGAGCATGATACAGCAAATTTCGAATGTATGGAAACAAATTTATAAGGGATTGAACATTATTTTTTTTTAAAAAAAGTCTTTATTTCGAAAAACTACTTAAATAAGTACTTCATCCAAGTGCACGCATGGTTTTTAATAGATGTGAGTGTGTCTGGATGTCTCGGACGTTCAATGAAGTGTGTCGGTCAAAAAATATGGAGAACCAGTGCTCTTGTATACAATCAATTAATAACATGGGGTGTCCCAAAAGTACGTATACACCCCTGCATTGATCAAGTATAACATTCTAGCTTATAGGTTTATTTGCTTTGGCTGTTCCGAGCTTAAAATATATCTAACAAGAAAACCGATTCAAGTGTGACACGAAATTGTGGACGAATTTATGCGCAAATGAAGTGTTTGTGTGTACAATTAAACCCATTAAAGGGGAAAATCCTCTATCTCAACCGTTCTGGAGATAGACAGGAATAAGGGGAAGGTTGGAGCTCCGATATTTTGCTAAGTTTTGAATATATAACGATAGTACAAGTAAAAGAGACTTTTAAAAATTAAGAATTCCTTCATCCACGAAACTCTAGTAATATGTCGCCCTAGACCTGAAGGTTACAAAACCGAAGAGTCCATAAAAATACTAGGGGAAGAATGTTTTGGAGGGGAAAGGCGAAAATACCGGAGTTCCACTGTTGCCTGAAATAGGCGTGTAAGATGTATATGTATAGGTTTCTTGGTACGCTGAATCAAATAAAAGAATCATCAGGTCAAATAGGGTGAAAAATATAAAAAATGGTGGCCGTCCGAACTTTCAAAACATTTATAATTTCTACAATTATTAGCCGATCGAAACTGTATGTGATATATAGTATATCAGAAGTACAGGTTTTCATTTTTTAAGTGAAAAATACTATATTGGTTTATTGATTCATACTTTGCGTATTAATATATGTCACACAACTACACACTGTCGTACTTACGTTTGCAACAATATGTGTTTATGTTTCATATTATTTGATATGCTTTTCTATAGCGCTTTTTCACAGAATATGTCCTTGTATTTTTGTTCACATAATAACGTCTGTTCATTTGGCAAAACGACATTTTCATATTATCTTTTCTCATTTTCTTCAAACTAAGGATGTGATATGTTAGTAAGTAATATCATACAATTTTGTTTTTCGTCTCAATAGCGTTTGTTATTCCTCATAGCCCCTTCATTCTTCGGCCTCGAGTAAAAGTTACGCCACTTACCTCAACATTAAACACCATTTTTGTTCGTTCTGGTGGATCTTTCTTAACATTTCAATGCAACTTCCAAACATATTCACTCGCTGCATAGCCGAAAATCTACAAAATATCAGAGCACCAGCTTTCCTCTTACCCCCTATATCTCCGGAACGGTTGAGATCCAGGGTTTTTCCCTCTAATGGGTTTAATTGTACACAAAAGCACTTCGTTTGCGCATAAACTCGTCTACAATTTCGTGTCACATTTGAATCGGTTTCCTTGTAAGTAAAAAGACATTAAGAACAAATAATAAAGAAACTAAGTCTACCTGATGGATAACAATAAGAAATGATATAGAAAGCAATGAGTTGATCAGTACAGGACTGTATACCTACTTTCTTTCTGCCACCCAGTGCTCTCTATGCTTAGTATTTATGCATATATATATTAAGTAATTTTCTTGAAAACCGGTATTTTAGTTTTTATCACGGTATGTTATATTTTTTTTTTTTAAAAAAAAGAAAGCATATTTTGTCTTTCCCTCCTCCTATGAAAACTGTCCTTGAAAATCATAACTCTGCTTTAGCTGTTACAGAGTACCAGTATTAGCCCTGTAACTTTATTGACAAACCTCGTATGTAAAATAAGTTGGTTAGTATATTTCACCGTTTCACCAACGCCTGTTACAGCAAATTTCACCAATGTAAGTTAGCTTAAGAGAAATGAAATCTTTCAGTTTTACGTCCAACGGTTATTAGGGATGCGCACGAGACAAGATTTGTGGCTGTCTTGTCTCGAAAATGTGCTGTAAAAGTGATGTCTCGACTCGAAAAATGTATATTTTTCTATTGGAAGAGCTGTGTCTCGACTCGAATTTTGTCAGGAAAATCCTGTCTCGACTCGTCTCGTGCGCATCCCTAACGGTTATGCCGGCAAGGCTAAAGGAGACGGTGATGATGAGAAATGAACATAGGCCTACTGGTAGAATGAATAAAGTGGAAGGAATCGGGAGAACCTCGAGAAAACCCTCACACGAGATGTTGGTCCACCATAAAATAAAGTCCACTTGACGTGAGCTGCGATCAAAACCAGGGATCCCACCCACCAGAGGTGAACGCGCTACCATTGAGCTACCACACGGCCCAATTTGTTTAACGCCTTAATGTTTTATATTTATCTTAAAAGCAATTGTCAGTTTAGAGGAACTGAACGTTAAGACATATAGTACGTATCCCCATACTTCACTATTCCGTTTTCTTAACACGATTCTTTTCATTCTTGTTTTTAAGCTGCTGCGAATAGATGAGATCAGAAAAAAAAAGATTAAGAGGGAAGACATTTTGTAGCTAATAACATGACACATAGCGATTATCTTGAGAAGCGTGTTAACAAGATAACCAAGTACCTAATTATTAGTTGCCTCTACCAACCAGATTGTGATAAGAGCTACAGAACCACCCAAAAGACCTATTAAAAAGCGCTGCCAGTCCGCATGTCACTTCACGGCCGAACTATTCGTCTGACACCTGTGCACACTGTCAAGGGATACACTCTTTTCGTTGAATCATGAAGTATTTATTATTCTTCAAGTGTTGCAAAAGATCTAATAATTTTCGTAGAGATACAAACTTCTGTTTAGTCAAATGTAATATGTTTAAAAAATCGACGATCAAACGCCGGGACATGGTTCCTTATACCAAATAAAACAAGACAAAAAAAAATCTAATAGACAAAACTCAAAAAGCGCCTATTTTTAGAGTTATAAACCGCAAAAAGTATGAAATACTGTATCTCATTTTAAAATGCCCTGAGATAAGGACTACCGGACTTCTCGTAAGCGGTTCAACGAATTACATAGAAACTAGTATGAGCTCTATCTATCAATGTTTTAGAGAGTTGCGTTAAAAGGAATTATATAAAGGAAGTTGGTGTACAGAGATGCGCTTTTAGGTAATTATTGGAAATTCGTTTCGCGAGTACCAGAGGATTCTGAAACATGCATATTTAGATAGAGCGCACACTAGTTTCTGTGTAATTCTTACCAGAGGATTCTGAAACATGGATATTTAGATAGAGCGCACACTAGTTTATGTGTAATTCTTACCAGAGGATTGTGAAACATGGATATTTAGATAGAGCGCACACTAGTTTCTGTGTAATTCTTACCAGAGGATTCTGAAACATGGATATTTAGATAGAGCGCACACTAGTAGAGCGCACACTAGTTCCTGTGTAATTCTTACCAGAGGATTCTGAAACATGGATATTTAGATAGAGCGCACACTAGTTTCTGTGTAATTCTTACCAGAGGATTCTGAAACATGGATATTTAGATAGAGCGCACACTAGTTTCTGTGTAATTCTTTGAACCGCTTGTTACAGTTCCCAAGTTTTCAACGGGGGGAGTTTTAAAACATGACATTTAGAACGCTTACCTCTGGTGCTTTGGGTCACTGGTTCGAACTCCGACCACGTAAGTTTGTGGTGGACAATATCGTGTCCATGTGTTTTCTCGGTGCACTCCCGTTTTCCTCCCATATTTTCATTCCCCAATTCTTCCATCATCGTTCGGTTACCTTAATCATCGTGGCGGATCTAGCCCGGGGCCGTGGGCCTAGGTTCTCCAGTTTTTTAAATGACAAAAATAATTGAAGCTACGTATTATTCACATATTTTTGTAAGTTTATACTGAACTCATGATATATCTATCATAGTCTGGGTTCTGGCTGTTCCTCCCTTCCCAGTTTTTACCTGCTAGATCCGCCACTGAACTCAAATGAGCCTCCAAACATTATCTCATTCCGCTTGGTATTAGTATGTTGACTACGGACCTATTCCACTGATAGGAAGTCTTTTGTTTTTGAGGATAAACTTTTGCATTGAATTGGTTTCGCTTTAAACTTCTCAATCAGTCTATATTCCTTTAAAAACGCAGCATACATGTTTCATTCAGCTATGGTAGACAATTAAATGAAGTGCAAGAAGTATTAAACACAGAGAGCTTTAAGAATAACAAGAATAATAATAAAAAGCAGAAATCATTTAGATCTACTTAGAGTCTATACAACTCACTTCCTGTTACCATTGTTTTCTTGGGATGACTGCTGTTGTTAGCAGCACACAATGGGTTATTGACAAAAGGAATTTCAGTAAGTGTTAACTGAGCATTGTTGTTGTCCCTCAGCCTTTGGAATGCATGTGCAGATAAAATACTGAACAATAGGAGGGGAAATGCGTCATATTCACCTCACTGCATTTCACAAGCAGATGATAATTTCTTTGTGTGATATGGTACAATACAGTGAGTGCTATTCATTCAGTCGTCCACTGGAAATATTTTCTGGTGCTACATGAATCGTGCGTCCTGAAATACGTATACTATAGAAAAGTAATGCTTTATTTACTCGAATTAATGTGCACCCTTTTCAGTAATAACATTCAAGTAAAATACAAAAAGAAAAATGTCCTACGCTAACAACCTGCTGTTGCTTTGCAATATTTACACATAAGGCTATCAGGCATTCCGATTTAGTCCGGACAGTAGTAGTATGGGCCTGACCTGATCTAACTTTTGATTATCCAATTTGGGGGCCACATGGACCGTAATGAATGAATCAGGGATGCTTTGGCCCGGGATTGCGTCACCTATTGAAATTTTGCTTATGCTTATTCAGGGGCCATGCACGCTGGTGCGAATGAGTCAGAGGTACCTTGGCCCTGCTATGACGTCATTGAATTGGGAGTTTTGGATCAGATGTTATGATGATTCTATAAAATTACTAAAAATATGGTCTTGATAATTCATTACGTTATAAATTAGTACAAGTTTATGAATGATTTTTATTTTTCGTTCCCTTTTATGGCATAAAATTTGGAGATTGTTATCCCTTTAATGAGATGGACTAACACTGGTGCAAATAAAATCTTTAGTTTTACGTCCCACGGTTATGCAGGTTAGGCTAAAGGAGCTGGTGACGATGAGAAATGAATGAAAGTGTGGAAGAAAAATTGGAGTATCCTGAGCATAATGTTGCCCACCACAAAACTATTTTCGCGGGGTTTGAATCAGGGACCACATACAGCAGAGGTGAACGCTCTACCACTGAGCCACTGCACCTCTACTAGTATGAATGAAGTAGAGGTATTTGGTTCGAGCTAATATGTTCGTTTGACGTCACTGAACTGGGATTTTTAGCTTGGAGCTTATGATGGCTTTTTCGTTCCATTTTATGGGTATAAAATTACCAAAACAAGGTTTGATCTCTTTCTTGATGACCTATTACATTATGAATTAGTAGACCCAGTAATAGTATAAATTAGTATTAGTATTATATGAAACTCGAAAACTTTTGAGTTCCTTCGTGGCTAACCGGTTAGCGTATGCGCCTTTATCGTGGGAGACCAGGGCTCGATTCCCGGAAGGAGCTCATGCGGTTCTGATTTCACGTTAATTAGTAGGTTCTATTTTCGCTGCTGAACGGGACGTTAAACTCAAAATCAACTTAATTCGAAAACTTTGGGAGGAATACTTGATTTTTGGTTGTTATCCCTTTGATGAGATGGGCTAACACTGGTGCAAATGAAATCTTTAGTTTTACGTCCCACACTTATGCCGGTTAGGCTAAAGGAGACGATGACAATGAGAAATGAATGAAAGTATGGGAGAAAATTGGAGTATCCCGATCATAATGTTGCCCACCACAAAACTACTTTTGCGGAGTTTGAACCAGGGACCCCATACAGCAGAGGTGAACATTCTACCACTGAGCCACAGCGCTCTCTACTGGTGCGAATGAATTAGAGGTATTTGGTTCGGGCTAATGTGTTTGTATGACGTCACTGAACTGGGATTTTTAGGTTGGAGGTTATGATGGCTTGTTTCGTTCCCTTTTATGGGTATAAAATTACCAAAACAAGGTTTGATCTCTTTCTTGATGACCTATTACATCATGAATTAGTAGACCCAGTAATAGTATAAATTAGTATTTGTATTAATATGTAACTCGAAAACTTTTGAGTTCCTTCGTGGCTAACCGGTAAGCTTATGCGCCTTCAACGTGGGCGACCATGGTTCGATTCCCGGAAGGGACTCATGCGGTTCTGATTTCACGTTAATTAGTAGGTTCTATTTTCGCTGCTGAACGGGACGTTAAACTCAAAATCAACTTAACTCGAAAACTTTGGGAGAAATACTTGATTTTTGGTTAATGTATGGTTTTCATTCACGGGACTTATGGAATTCGAACCACGATATTCAATTGTCAAAAAGTGTGTCCAGGAAAGCATACATTTATTTGAGACGCATAAAAGAGGGGGAGGGGCGATCCCGGACTTGGTTAACAATAATAATTTATATTGTATTCGTTTGTGGATTAAATAAAACTGTTGGAAAGATTTAAAAAGCTTCTTTGTGTATTGACTTATAATCATATGTTGAAAAAGAATCGTCACCTATATCGTGTTACATATGCTTACGTATTCGTTGTCACAGTATTGTTAGCATTGTTTGTTTGAACAAGCACGGTGTTTAATTGTCAAATAGTGTGTAATGGTTTACTTTCAAAAGATATATTCATTCTTTGAGAAGGAGAAAAGGGATGAGATGATGTTATTTTGGACCTAGTTAGTACCTCTCGTTTTCGTCTGTGACGTCACATTTACGTTTTGCTTAAAACTGATTGGTTCATTGTAATAACGATTAATCATACTTATGTAACGAGATAACATTGAGGAGTTATTTCTTATGACAAAACAAGAACATATATGTGTAATGGTTTACTTTGAAAGAATACATTCATTCCTAGAGAAGGTAAAAGAGGGAAGTGATGAGCTGAACCTAGTTACTACCTTTCGTTTCCGTTCGTGGATAAATAATAATGATGTCATGAGTATAGGCTTTTATAGGGCATGGGTACATGAAGGAACACTAAAATTTCATGATTGGTGGGGTTAATTTGGCAGAACCAAAGTCATGGTCTCCAGAACTAATTTTAGTGTTTGAGCACCTAAAATTGCTAAAGATATAATTTGGGAAGGTTTCTAACCTCATGTATTCTCTTTATTACGTTATAAGCATGCACAGGCTAGATTTAGTTTCCGAAGGTCATGAGTTTGATTCTCCATGATGGCTTATATGACTGATATTAACAAATTTTTGTGCTGTTTTGGATTTATGCTCTACATAGACGTTGTGTAAGCTCTTCAAAGTAGAGTTTACTGTCATTTTATTTACATATAATGAGAATATGCGTACCTTAATGCACTCCTCTTAAGCGTTTTGATAAGAGAGAACCACGATACTTTAAGGTTACCTTCTTGGTCTTGGTGTTAGTTCGTGTAATTTATATCTTAAATTACATTGACGGTTTAGTTAAAATCATCTCAAAATATTTTAGCCAAAATTTTTCAGTGAGTGCAAAGAGGGAATTGTTTCACGGTTAACCGTCAAACCTTATCCGGTTTTAACTATTCGATTAACACAAACGGTTTTTAACTATTCGATTAACAAATAAACGGTTTTTAACTATTCGATTAAATTTTGGTCTTCACTCTATTTTCCAGTTATTACAAAAGTTCAAGTGAAAATTTTAACCTAAAATTTCTAGAACTCAAAAGTTTAAAATTAAAAAAATTGAACTGAAATTTTCAAATTAAAAGTTTTAACCTGTGTCAAACTAAAATTTTTATAACTTGAAATTTTCAAATCACAATTTTCGAATTAAAAAAGTTGAAACCAAATTTTAGAACTAGAGAAGTTGAAGCTAAAATTTTCGAACAAAAAAATGAAATAATTTTTTTTCGAATTCGAAATTTCAAATCAAAGAAAAAAATCAAACTGAAATTTTAAAATTAAAAGTTTTCGAAACAAATGTTGGAAAACTACAAATTTTTTAACAAAAAAGATTTTTTTAATTCAAACAATTTCACACTGAAATTTTCGAACTAGAAATGTAAACTAAAAATTTTCGAAACATGAAATCAAAATTTTCGAACCAAAAGAAGTTGAAACTAATATTTTAGAACTAGAAAGTTGAAACTAAAATTTTCGAACAAAAATGAAATGAAGATTTTTCAAACGAAAAATTCGAACAAAAATTTTCGAATTAAAAGTTTCAACCTGTGTCAAACTAAAAAAGATATAACGAAATTTACAAATCAAATTTTTGAACCTAAAATTTCAAACCAAAATTTTCGAACTGAAAATTTAAAGTTTCGAACAAAAATTAATTCGATATTTTCATACAAACTTTTTGAAAAATAAAAATAAACAGAGGTTTGAAAGTGATCACTTAATTAGATTACACATTAGAAATAAACGGTTTACAACAAATGAACGTTTTCGACTAATCAAAGTGTAAAATTAATGAATGTATTTCAAGGTTGAACTAGAAGTCTAGAGGTAGGGATTAACCAATTTTGGGCAAAGGTAACTTTTCATCAATAACTATCCTCTATTCAAGTTTTATAGTCATAAAAGTTTATCATTTCAGATGACGAGAAAGCTCCATTTTTTTTAAATAGCAATGATCTGTTTGGTCATAACTCATTTCATAGCCGTTTACTGATTTTAAAATTTTAATTGTCTTGAAGAAATATTTGGAACTAAGTTTTGAGAGATGAACCGTTTGGTAAGCCATAGACGAATCGAGACATTGATATTGCTTGAAATGAAGTTTAATCAAGCTTTATCTCATCAGACAGCCCTAACTTACGAACCGTTTTAGTGCATTTTTGTTTCAGATCAACGGCCAGCCATAATCGGACTTTTTTTTTTCGTATCATCTTGAAAGCACGCAAAGCTTCTTAGAACGGTTACAGGCGTTACGCTACGTAAAAACCCGAATCCCTACCACAGAACAAACATAAACGCATATTTCAAGACCTTGAATCGAACCTGGAACCATTTTAAGAAAAGGTTACTTACCACAGCGCTTCTCAACCCTGGTTCGGATCGTGTTGTCCAATAAACAGCACATATTATTCTGAATATTGCTATGTATGTAATGTATTATTTCGTTATATACTATATGTTCAAAGAAATAAAAATACTGATCATGCATGAATCAGAAAAAGCTTGAAAGTAAATGAAAATATCAAATCTAGAACAACTCCTGGAAATAAGTTTGTAAATGATTGCCTTCAATGACAGATCTTCTCCAATTCTCCTCATTCCAACATCTTTTTCTTTCTGGAGACGAGATCTTGCTTGTCACGCTGAGTATACATTGAAATTGATATTGAAACATTTGAAAAAGTTTGAACATGGCGGAGATTTGAACCCTGGTCCGCCGAATAGAAGTTCAATGCGCTAATCACTTACCTACTTACTTATTTTATTGTTCATATATTGTCTTTATACAAATAGGTGTGCAAGAAACGGACTTACTCCGGGTTTACTACAATACAATAGTTTTTACATATGAGAAAAATGAACACCGAAATTTACAAGAATAATTGCCAAAATTAAAATAAAAGAAAGAAAAGACAAACATACATCAATGGTAGATGATCTCTTTTTTTTTCATTACAAGAAAGAAGGAGCTTACTACAATACCACTTCCAAAATCCGACTAAAACACTTCCTGTCCAACTCGGGGGGAAAGAGCTATCGGCAAGTACGTTTTAAAATATCGAAGTAGGTGCCAGCACCCAGCAGAGGCACATGGCGATGGATATAATAATAATAATAATAATAATAATAATAATAATAATAATAATAATAATAATAATAATAATAATAATAATAATAATAATAAAGGAATAACATAATTACAATATCAATTACTTAAACGATACCTTCCAATAAAGAAAAAATAAATAATTGCCACGACAGGATTCAAATGCAGGTCTCTGCAAATGGGAATTTCCTGTTTTATCCTTTGCCACAAATTCCTCATACGAAGATAAGAAAATATACTAGTAGTTATCTAACATAAACATAGAATACAGTACTTCTACACGTGTTGGTATAATTCAAAGAATGTGAAAATAATTTCTACACTCTATTCTTTGCAGAATAGAAGTTAAGGTAAAGAAGAATTGTAATGTAAATCGGGACCATCGTTGAAAACGGTGACGTAGCATCAACTTGAAGAACGTTTTGTGATATTTTCGTGATTGAGGAACGTCTATGTAACTTGAATTTGAGTTAAAGAAGGAAATCTCAATTAAGTTATTGTGACAATCAAATAAGGAACGACTCCTTATATGAGCATTAGTATCTTGTGTATCGTCTTCCACGAAACGATTTTAACTAGCTAATAGTTTGGGCGGAAGGTGAAGTGGCGCGGTAGGTAAGTGGTTAGCGCACTGAACTTCTATTCGGTAGATCTGGGTTCAAATCCCGGCAAGGTTCAAAGTTTTAGTGTGTCAAATTCATTAGTGTTAAATTAGTGTCGAATTCATAGTTTTTGGAGTCCCTAAGTTGATTGGTGATTGTTTTGGGTAACTTTTATGTCAAAAGTGAAAAGTATTCTTCCCCTGCGAAGAACGGGCATATGCTAGTACTGAATAATGCTGTAAGTATGGAATTATATTTTCTTTTAACATTTAAATTTGAAATATGTAACAACTTGATGTAGTGCCATTATAAAGGAATACAATTTTGTGTTGGGTTGCAACGCTGTGATCTTGTGATATTGCAGAGGTCCCCCATAATAATTTGTATGTTACAATATCTCACCGGATTTTATTTATTAGATTAAAAGTTGCAAGATTATTTGAAGATAGATGATCTAAGCTGTGTATGTATTATTCATTTATTTTTAATTGCTATATTGCATCACATGCTCAAGTACAGTAGACTTCCGTTAGTCCGGCATTGAATAGTCCAGAATGCCAATGGTTTAGTACCGACATGGTGGAGTTATTTTCATTTCCTTTATCCAATTTATTGTATGCCTACAACAATCCAGTAATTCTGTATCAATCTGTATTCTTTAAATTGTAACATTAAAATTAAATTTTGGTCGTATATTTGAGTTGAAATTATCATTCTATTGTTCCTGGTAAACAATATTTGCTACCAAACATCATGCTACATCCAGTTTACGACTTAGCGTTTAGAAATAGCGGGAGACACTGCCCGAGATTCCGGCATTTTCGATAATTTGGCATTAGCCAAGTCCCGAATGTGTAGGGTTACCGGAAGTTTATTCTATTACTCTTCTTCTTCTTATTATTATTATTATTATTATCATCATCATCAGTATTATTATTATTATTATTATTATTATTATTATTATTATTATTATTATTATTATTAGTAGTAGTAGTAGTAGTAGTAGTAGTAGTAGTAGTAGTAGTAGTATGATTGCCAATTGAAAATTCAATTAAGTTTAAGGGGGCAGACTACTAAATATTTTTCAAAAGCTAACAATTTTTCTTTTGCTCGTTTTTCGTAAGTGAAAACAGATAATGAAATGTAACTTACCACAATAATAGATAATGTTATTCTACAACTGAAAATACCAATCGGAAGAATTTTCAGTGTTTGCTATCCATAGAAATTGCAGTGTGACCAGAATTTGAATTACTCAAAAAAATCTAGGTTAAGGCAGCGACTAGAAAAATGAATCATCAACGATAATTCATGACTTATCATGTTGTCTTTGTTCCTTATTAACTACTTTTAAAATAATATTTGTATTTGCTTTGTAATAACTTATGTCGCAACTAGGGGAAACAAGTGGGGCGCCATAAAATGCAATATATACATATATATATGGCTGGATCCAGGATTGTCTGAGGGGGTGCATTTGAATTAAATTTGAGTTTTTAAATTGCCTTTAGGCATCTGTGACGGGAATGAGGAATTTCTTTGGAAATTCTATGTCTGCTCTCGATGAATTCTTTTCCTTCAACCTTCAGAAAATCAACTTAAACTATTGATTTTGCAAAACTCACTGCTAGCTTCTCACTTTAGGAAGTGTATATTTACAACGAACGGGGTGAATGTGCACCTTTGCACCCCCCTAAATCCGGCCATATATATATATATATATATATATATATATATATATATATATATATATATATATATATATATATATATATGTGTGTGTGTGTGTGTGTGTGTGTGTGTGTGTAAATTGGGGGTGGCGAATTCCATGTTACAGAAACCCTAGTAACTAGGAAGTTTTTTTTTTTCTTAATCCGAAACAGAAGCAGATTTCCTAAGACCGTTTGGTTCTTTACCCAAGTGATGCAATAATGGGTCACCTGTCAGTACACAGTACAGACTTGAGCAGAAATGTCAATTTATTCACAAAAATTCAATCCAAGCTAACTAAGCAAATCTTCTTGTGTGTATGCTTTGTAATGTAAATAGAATCTCCGTTTTCAGACTTTTTTTTTTTATCGTGGCTTTCAAAAGTGAAAGAAACAGAATGATCCTTTGAATCTAAGAAGCTCCTTTCAGTAAAAAAAAGGACCTGTCTACAAGATTACCATAAGGAAAATAGCACAAAGGTAGTGTATGAGGAAGAACGTCTTCTCTTCCAAGATGACAAGAGAATAGTCACAGCAAAATAGGAATAAAAGGACATCAGGAAAGAAAAAGAGGGAAAGAAAGACGTGATGCCTGCTTAGACTGTATCAAAAGAGACAGAGAGAGAGAAGGAACTCTTTTCTGTTGAATCTATTGTAGTTCCTGCATAGTTCTGGTTCTGCCTGATTCTCACTCAATGTGGATGACCGAGTGTCAACTCCTTAGAGCGACAGAACAAAATGTAACCTGTTCATGTATCGAATCGACCTGGTTCCCATAGACAGGTGTCTTTTGAGGAAACAAGATGGACAGATGAACAGAGTAAGATTTGGATTGAAAACTGGCCTCTCTCTCCCCGATCTGTGAATACCTTTGGTCTTCGAGGTCCCTCGACTAGAAGGTAGACAACGAAAAAGGTCAGCGAAGGGTGAATGATAGAGGGGAGAGGCAGTTGTAGTAGACCCAAGAGGGTGGATTGCTGCCGTAGGGTTGAGTATAGAGTAAAAGTAAAAAGAAGACTAGAGTGAAAAGGGCGTGCTGGTTTCTTTTAAGAGCTGCTATGGATGGTGGGCGGTTACCTTTAGATAATGTTTCACTGTTTGTCTCACATCCATCCGCCTTCGGTATCAAATTTTCGTTGAATATTCAAATCAGAACGAATTTAACTGTACGAAAGAAGAAAGATAATTTTCCATAGCAAAGCACAGTACCATTTACCTTCAGTTTCAAGGTCAGCATTTCCCTGAAATTAAGATTCACCTACATGTATTGGTTGAGATTTGTGCATTGAATATACACAGATGAACAGTTACAAATATCAAATTTCTGCGATATTTCTCCGGGAAACTAGGCCAAGTGTTAAATTAGGGAAATATATGTAGGCTATTTTTGTGATATGAGAAGGGTGTAAGGATTTTTTATGTTTTTTTGCTTAGTTGTAAATAACGTAATAGAACATACCTTCCTAAGTTATAGGTAAGTTGCTTATTCTATCGGAATACAATGATGGACATTGTCGTTAATAGTTGCAGTTTCATCGTAGTAATATGGTTAACATTGTCGTCTTGTATGCTTGAGACCCGAGTTCAATTCCCGGCGGGATCTAAGGTAATTCCGATTCCACTTAAGCTGTAGGTTCACGTCTCATAGTCTCATTCTCAGAGAACTTAAGTTCACCAATCAGCTACAAGCACGCATATAGACAAGTTTTGTTTTTGTGTGTGTGTGTGTTTGTTTCTTATTTGAGCTTAGCATTCCTAGAACGTTAGGGGTGAAATCAAAATACACAATATGTTCAATGCTCTCCATCCGGCTTAAAACAAAAAAAAAAAAGTTTACATATTAGGTTAGTGCGAACAAAATATCCTCTATAACACCTGGTGGGAAACTCACCTGAGCAACATAAGAGTGGACTAAAGATCATGTGTCTAACATCACAAATATATACATGTCCAGCAAACAGACTTGAGTATCCAGATACTCTGGAAGCAATATATTGTTGAATATACTTGTATAAAAGTGTACCATGGAGAAAACACCATTCTGTGTGATTTTTCTTTACGATTTCAATCTGGGACATTCTGTATATTTAGCCGCGAAAAAAAAAATCACCGTCTGGCGTCCGAAATCCAGATTTTTCTAAATTCAGGAATTTTTCCGATTTTACTTCCGAATTCCGGAAAGGAAAAATTTCGAAATTTTCTATCCCTAGTGATACGTGCTCCATGAGTTGACACGTAGAAACAAAAAATCACGGTCTGGCGTCTTGCAGTTCCCTGAGTGTTAAAAAATAAATCATGTATCGGATTTGGTCACTTTAATGGAAAATAGATTTTGCTACAAGAATCGTAAACAGTCAGAGGACAGTGTCATTTAGTGTTTCTTTCAGACATTTTTTTTTGAGGGCACTGCCCCCGCGGAGCTCTGAGAGTGCCCCCGGAGGAGACCAGAATAATACGTCTATAATATAATAATAAATAGAATAGTACCAGCAGTGCCCCTCCAGAATACTAAATGTGCCCCCAGGAACATTTTTTTCTGAAAGAATGACTGGTGGCATTCAGGGCAGTTAATGTTGAAAAGCCATGATGTCCTCATATTGCACGACAATACACGTTGCTGAAAGGAGGTTACAGATTTTCCCATAAGTTGTAGTAGAAACATTTCCTCATCTACTGTATTCTTGTGACGTCTCTCGTACCATCTTTTTCAGCATATTGATCACTTCTTGGGAAGGAGAAGAACTTTCCTGACGATTGGGCAGACCAAGGTGCGATGCATCTTAACAAGGGAACATTCCGATTTGATAAATTCAATTGCTGAAAATGATTGCTAGCACTGGATTCAGCACCAAAAGAAACAGAGAAAAAGAGGGTGTTTAGTGGCAGACCGTATATAGGGCGGGAGATAAGTGAGGGCAAAGTGCGAAGATCGAACGTAGAAAACGTCTAGAAATGCCATGTTATTTTTGAAACGAGTAGAGGGATTGAAGTCGGGAGGAATGCATGTAGAGTTCCACTGAATAGACGTAATGTGAATCATGAGGGACATCACCTTAATTTCAGGAAACGCTACATTTTTCGGGAATGGGAGATGAAACTTCTTTGAAACATATTTCCCAAAACCATTTCTTCTCTCTATACATTGCTTTTTTTTGTTGACAATTTTTTTTTGTCAAATTTTCTTGTTTCTAGCCATAGTATGAGAGACAATCAAAAACTAAGGTTACAATGGCGATATCTCTGGAGTTTCGTCTGTTATAGAGGAATGAGGAGTGTGCTGTAATTTTAATACATGGAGTTGGCAACTGTGCAGAGTTTCAGCCAACTGCCACCTACGGCGCTATTTATAGGGAAACACAAATGGCGACTTGTTTGAAAAACTGATCTCGAAAAGAAGTTCGCTCAGTTATTAGATTTCTGTTAGCGAAACGCAAGGCCGGATTTAGCATTTTGGCGCCCCTAGGCCCAATAATTTTTCCGCCCCCTAGTCTGGTTAAAGTTACTTTCCTAAAAAAAAAATTCTTAAAAAATTATATCAGGCCTATATGTTAATTGCTTAAACATCACTCCACAGTGGCAATACGACGCGTATCGCTCAACGACATCCCTACAGCCAGTTCTCCCGTGTTTGAGATCAATGTTGTATCGAAGTTGATACATAATGTTGAAAAATAGTTTAACTTTACCATTATTTGTTGCAATGAACTTCAAAATCAGAATGCTTTATTAGCCTGATTTTTTAAATCAATTCAAAAAATATGTTAAGTTATGGCTATTTATTTTTATTTCTAGATATTTTTATATTTTTTTCTCTCTGCCGTGCGCCCCCTGGGAGCTTGCGCCCATAGGCCCGGGCCTGCCGGGCCTATTGGGAAATCCGGCCCTGGCGAAATGTGTAACCGCGCCTTAAATTCACCGGCAGCTAGTAGATGTTTACGGAAAGACTATAATGTCTCGTCAGCACGTCGCAGAATGGTGTGGAGTGGATGAAATCTTCAAACTCATTCCACAATGAGACAAGTGCCTCAACCAATATGGAGACTATGTCGAAAAATAACTTAATGTGTGTGCTATCTGTTGGTGGTTGTATGAAATAAAATATATACGTTTCACTGCAGGCTTTGTAACCTTACTTTCTGAACACCCATCATATTATGACCTGCGAGTTAATGTGTCAGGAACTTCTATTCTTTTATATAATAGCACAAAGTTTAAAGTTTATAGGTAAAATATGATAAATTTCACTACTGAAGATGATTTAAACATTAGCCGAAACCTGAAAAAGAATAGTGAGTTTTTGAGATAACTTACATAAAAGTCGTATGTGTTGTTTTCAGCATTCAGAAAAGAAGTACTAATGAAAAATAAACGAAAAGATGCAGATGAAGAGACAGAAAGACAACAGAAAACCTTACCCGAAAAAGAAGAAGAAGTCGTCATCAAGCTGTGGATGAACATAAATATACATATTTCACTCTTTCCATTCAGATGACTGGTATATGGCAAGCAACGCTCTTGGATTCTTCCATCATCAACGGCCCCTCTTCATTGGAGAAACCCTTCGTCGAATGAAAGAGAAAAGAGAAATTGACCATGTTAGTTGGTCTTCTTCATTATTTTGATTTATCTTCAGTAGAGGGCGTCGAGGGGTCACCCGAAGGATGGTAGAGTTAACTCTGAATGACCTCTTGGTCACCTTGAAAAGTCTCCTCCGCTTTGGAACTTTTTGGATGAAGACTAAGTGTACAAAGGTTGCGTAGAAAGAAATAATAATAATAAAAAAAGAAATCTATAGAAGAGTTTAAAGAGAAACATAGAAGAGTGCTACAGGCGATGAGGGAAGCGGGAGGATCAGGTCTGAAGACGTGATCTGCAAGATAAGAGCATGAAACGAAAAAAAAAAAATCTCAGTTGGATCCAGCGTGTCTGTTCCATACATTTCCGTTTCAAAAAACGACCCCCGCACGGTCTTCTTATGCCGTTTTTTGCTTTTCTGAGTGTAGTCTAGCAATGATGCCAGCAAACTCCAGATATATTCCTTTCGGGTGCGTAATGTCTACACAATCCAAGTGTTTTTGAATTTTAGTGATTGATTTAAAGATTACATTGGTATTCTGACATTTTGAGCAGATCACTTGCCGCAAACTTACAAGCTTCATGCAGCATGGACAACAGCCAATGTCTTCGCCCTGACGTAGCAATTTTCTGTGTTAATTACATTCATCAATGGTAGTCTCTTTTCATCCCTTTCTCTTTTTCCTTCTATCGTATCTTCGAGCCAAAGATGTCATGGGTCAATGGAAACTTGACCCATGACCCACTACCCACCGTGACCCATTCTGACCCACGAACCACAATGAGCCCTCTTACTAACTGTGATTCACTCTGACCCACCATCAACCATGGCCTACTCTGACTCACCACCGACCATGACCCACTCTAACTCATCAAAACCCATCGTCATCAACTCTGACCCGTGGTCCACACTCTCCTCTCCACAGATTAAAAAGTTTACACTTCTATTAAAATAATGCTGTAAAATTATCACTAATCGGAGTTTGAACTTCTATAGTAAATCGCTGAAGTAGCGCTCTGTTACAATACCGGTGGATCTGACCTTTACGATGGGCCATACTACGTTTAGTTTCAATTTAATTATCATATATAGTTATTTCCTTGTTGAATTACACATACTTTTCAGTGGAAAATAGGATGAAATTTGAGTCTCAAAACTCAAATCAAGGTAAAATAGGACAACGTAAAGGGAAAAAAAAATGTGTAAAATTCGACTGTGTCTTGAAAGCCATGAAGTAAGTCTTATTGCTATTATTACAATTCCAAATATCAATATCCGAAAGTGCCTGAAGTTCTTTTTTCACTTATATATACTCATCTGAGGTAAGCGAATAGAAACAAATGTAAAAGAAAGAAAATGGCAGCCTTGAAAGTAAAACGAAGATAAATTCACCAGTGTTCAGAAGATGCTGTCTACAATGCACTGAGAAGAGTGGGATCGGTGGTTAATAGGACCCATACACGGTCCACGGTTTGTGCAAACAAGGCTGTTTGTGCAAACAATTTGACCGTGTGTGGTGCTGTATGAACTGTTTGTGCAAACGTTTGCGCAAACTTTTTCCACATCGAACTCGTTCAAAAATTGTTTACACGAACATGATGTTTGCGCAAACACGTGGACCGTGTATGGGCATGTTTGTGCAAACACGAGCTTTATTTCCGAGTAAAGGCCTAGTGTACAGACGCTTATTTCTTGCGATATGGCGTCAATGAATAGGAATCAAGAATTCTGGAGAGAATTTATTGAACTTGATCGAAATTTACCTGAACTGTGGAAGGTAAAAAGTGAAGATTATTTAAAAACAAAAAGTGTGAAAAGTGCGGCGTAGCCTATGAGAAATTGGTGGCTAAAATGAAGAAAATAGATTAGAAGGCGGATAGAGAGTCAGTGAGGAATAAACTCAATTTTCCAGTATTTCACCACATGTAGTTGAATCCATTCGTAAATAATTTTTATAGTCCACAGTCGTACTTATCTGAAGTTCGGATATTACCGAGGTAAATTTTGATGACTAAACTTAGACCGTTTCTTCAACCACTCTTTCATCCACACCCTCTTCGTCTGTTTTTGTTTCGCAGATCTTTCCGCTTCCAAAACACAAGCAATTTCTATCGGTAAACGACGTGTTTACGCAATCAAAGTCAAAATTGAACTGAAGTTTGTGCAAACAGTTGAACCGTGTATGGCCGAATGTTTGCGCAAACACAGTGTTTGCACAAACATGATGTTTGCACAACCGTGGGTCGTCTATGGCCCCTTTAAGAGTGGGTCACGGTGGGTGGTGGGTCGTAGTGAATCACGTCACGTTGACTCACGACCCACTGACCCACTCATTCATACATCTTGGCCTACTTCATCTCTGCTTTCAGCAGTTCCTCATGTTACAGTTCCTTTTCATCCAAGTCCGAATTAGTTCCTTTTCATCTTTTCAATTACATCTAAAGTTGTTGCTTTTTCCTTATTATTCATAATCACATTTCCTCATTCATTTTCCATTCGTCCCAACTAATTATATCCATTCTTTTCCGCACCCATATTTCAAAAGTCTGCAGTATTTTCTTTCTTTCTTTCTTTCTTTTTCATAATATTCACATTTCTGTTCCATAGAGTATAGTAATCCACACGAAAAATTTTATGAATTGCTTTCTTAACGCTTTATTCAAAGACTCACAAAATAGATGTTTCTTCTCCCTAAATGTTTTATTCCTATCTTTGATGTTATTTCATATTTACATTTCGTGTCCTCACTAACAATACTAATCAAGAACCATAAACTAATGCTTTGTTCTTTAATCTCTCCTCCTTCTTCTATATATCTGATAGTGAATGTTTCGTTTCAATCACCATTGCTTTTATCTTTATGTGTTTTTTTTTTTCATCTCATATTCTTCGTAGCTGTTTCCCAAGTTTTCTAACATTTTCTTTTCAGTTTCCGCAACAAGAGCAATATTATCTGGCTACTTCATACACCTAATAATCTCTTTACCTTCTACGAAAACAACACCTTCTTTGTCCAGCAGTGTTCGTAGGTTTCCTTAAGAAAAAATATTATGCTTTATTGTTAATTTCAATCATTATTGTTCATTAATCGTGTATAATGTATAATATTTACTATCTATTAAATATTCTAAATATCTTGATCTATTTATTAATACTTTATGTAACCAGTTTGTTTAATATTTAATGAACTTTTTGCTTAATGCACTGTAAAGAGATATGCTTTACTCAAGTCAGTTTTTTTTTATCACTTGTGTGCGTTTCAGAGGTCCATATATACGTATATATCTACTAGGGATGGCCACAAAGTTCCGGTTCCGCGAGGAACCGGTTCTCGGAGATCCGGTTTTCAGAACCGGTTTTGGAACCGGTTCCGGACCTGGAATCGAAAACCCGGTTCCAGAACCGGATCTTAGAAACCGGTCCCAGATCTGGATCTGAAAACCCGGTTCCAGAACCGGATCTTAGGAACCGGTTCCAGATCTGGATCTGAAAACCCGGTTCCAGAACCGGATCTTAGGAACCGGTTTCAGACCTGGATCCGAAAGCCCCCAAAGACTCGTAAAGGAGGCATAAAGTTCACCTTCAAAAATAGTGCAAAGAGGACCATGCGCTTGTGCCTTCCCCGCCCAGACCCGCTTGTGCCCCCAGAAAAAAAATTTTGGTCCACCAGTGGGTGTTTAGCCAAATGAGTTGGCCAGTTTGCCTGTTTAACCAATGAGTTTGCCAGTTACCCAGTTTATTTAGCCAAATGAGACAAGCTCCGCCGCCTGGGCGCCTGCCTGTCGCTTCCACCATTTTATCTAGCATACTGTTCACAGCTTGCCAGCAGCTCGGGTTTAGCGTAGGGATGGACACAAAGTTTCGGTTCCAGGTGAACCGGTTCTCGGTTCTGTTTTCAGAACCGGTTCCAGACCTGGATCCGAAGAACCGGTTCTAGACCTGGATCCGAAGAACCGGTTCTAGAGCTGGATCCTAAAAACCGGTTCCGGAATCGGATCTTCTAGAACCGGATCCGTTCAGACCCGAAAACCGGTTCCACCAGAAACCGGTTCTGGCCATCCCTAATATATACAAAAGGAAAGTAAAAGATGCCATCAAAAGTACAGAAAGTGCTCAGGTTCAAGAGATACACATAACAATATAGTTTAGTAGTTCTTGTGTATTATTCATTGTTGGCGGAACGTTTTTTTTTCTTCTTTTCCTCTTTTCTTTTCTCCACTTCAAAGGATTACAACGAAAAGTTTACAGAAATAAAAATTAGCTTTTCATTGTTGCACTGTTATGTTCTCAATGATTTTGCATTGTAAATATTGGCTTTAAAAAATAACACAGTATGTTAAACTTGCAGTTAAAAAGAATTTTCCAAGAATTCTGCTATATATTTTAAATTATGCTTTATGTTTTATTTTCTAAAATTATGCTTTATTATGCTTTTAAAATTAGTTTCTTCTGGACCTTTAGACAACCACATCAATGTTCAAGGTACCAACCATGTGTGTAAATTGCTGTTATGCTTTTTATCCTTATGGGTTGCCCTAGTGATAAGATTAATTTAGCCAACCGAATATTAAAGAAAGTGTCAACCACGTTTGTTTTAAACATTTGCCTTTTACTTCTGTTTTTTACGTTCTTTTTTATTTTTTTAACAAAAAATTCAAATGCAACCATCAAACAATGAGTGCAAATTATACTACTTTGAACACACACACGCTATTGCTATTGTATTGGTTTATTCCTGAACAACTACAACAACAACAACAATAACAATAACAGCAAAAAGCATTTATATTCGTCACTCAGTCAGCGCGAGAATTTCCCGGGATTTTTTCAATTTATCGAGAAATTCCCCTTTTTTTTCCTCTTTCTTAAATTTACCTATGAAATTTGCCTAGATTAGAGAAAATTTCTCTCGTATTACGAACACTGTTGTCAAGGTCCGTCTTGTCTGAGTCTTCAATAATGTTGACGAGAGGCTACTGTCAAACTCTACGATTGTTTATGAGGCAAGAGCTAAGGCTGTCTTGTCTCTATAAGGTGTTTTAAAGGTGACTTTTTGTTTGGGAAAATGTCTTGTCTCGTCTCGTTTTCGTCATTTCCAACACTAAAAAACAATATTTTTTTTAAATTTTATTTTTTAAAGAAAATATATACAAGGTGGCCCAAAAGTAGGTATACACCCCTGCATTGATCAAGTATAACATTCTTGCTTATGGGTTTATTTTCTTCGGCTTTTCCGGGCTTAAGGTATAAGTAAAAAGACATTAAGAATAAATAATAAAGAAGCTAGGTCTACACGTTTGATAACAATAAGAGATATGAAATACAGTGAGCTGATTAGTACGGGAATGTATACCTATTTTTGGGCCACCCTGTATAAAGTAAGCCAGGTATAATCTATAAAATTAAATGAAACCAGTAACAACTACCTTCCGGGCTTTGATTAGAGTCTACAGATCTTGGAGTACGTGTTATGCCGTTATAATTGTTAGGCAATGAAATATCTTCACTGTATGGGAGATCATAAAATCATGGGCTATGTTGCACACAATAGGAATAATTGAGTTACTTTCAAATTTACGAAGTAATAAATAAATAGTAGGTGGTTGAAATTTTCAAACAATTGTTTCAATGTACATTGCTGGACAATAAAATTTAACACTACGAAGAAATATCGGGTTGACCACACATATGCAGAAGTGTAGAGAATTAAAGGGCACCGTTTGTAGTTTGAGGAGTTTGAGACTATGACTAGCTACTCTGCTTCCCCTGGTTTGACCACAGACCTTAATACGGTGGGTGCCTTATTGCTTTGTGATCCAACAACACCCATCGACGAAATCGTAGTTTACATACTTAGTTGGGTTTCTCACATGAAAACCTATTCCACTGAGCAGAAACCTCATAAAGTTGATAATAAGCATACACCTGACAAGTGGAGAAAAACTTCTTCTGCGAGGCTCTTTGGTGGCGCCGACCCCATCTTGAGCTCACTACTATAGTTCAAGTAACTTTTCCACTTCCACTATTTGTAGGGCAGTCTCTTCACCAATATTACAAGAAGAGTAATGGGATGCGCCCATCGTGTGATAGGCGGAGACTTATCTCTTAGTTACACCTGTTAACGAAGGAAACTCCCCTAGCGAATAGCATTCTGTCGATATTTCTGATTTCGGCTCTGGAGCGTTAAAGCAATCTCACATCTTCTTTTTGGCACCCGTAAACAATGTAAGGTCTCACTTTACAACAACCGGCAGAGACTAACATAACCCATTTGTAGGATAACTCTGGAATTTTAGAGGGGGGCTTGCAATTCCAATTTACATTTAAAATGTACATGGTAAGATACCATATACACTGCCGGGCCCAATGACACGTTTTAGTCGCCCATTTGGCAGATGAGACAAGTATCTCTTTCCCTGGTAGGGGCAGGATTAAAGAACGCGTAGTATATGTGATCCTGTAATGGAATGGGTATGTACTCTATCTTAAAGAAAGAAATTTTACTACTTAAAATTGAACCGTGATTACAAAAACTCGAAGTAATTGCTTCGGTCAGAATTGTCCATGCAGTACTCAAAACCTCCAGTGAATATTAGTGAAAAATTTTTCATTTCACATCACTAGGTACGCTGTCAATGATTATTTGCGAGACAACACTACCGTATAAAGAAGAGTAATGCAATTGTACAGGATGGGAGGTCAAAAGCGTCTCACAGAAACATCAACAGGCAGGCTTGAGAGCCTAGTTCAGTTGTGGTCGAGTGTTGGCGTGACATGGGTGTGTGTGAATGCTCAAATAATGCGGCTGCAATTCCAGCAGGTTTCCATCTTTGAGCGCGGATAAAATTTGTCTCAATTGCGGATTATACTTCCTCGACACTGGTGCCCGTGCTGAAATACAGCTACAGTGATGTGAATATATGCGCCCACGTCGTGTTATGGAGCAAGAGGACAGACTTCTGCTCTACATGGCTATGGTAAATCTTACAGCATTACTGAAAACACTTACGCACACAAATTCTAGTTCTTGAGCAGCGATTAGTGACCGCATGAACATTTTGGCGTCGTCTAGTGGATTGGAGCATATTTATACCACATATTTATACTTATTGCTCCAACTCCCTTTTAGTGCACACCATAGGCGTGCGTGGCTGAATCATAGCCCTATCAGAATCCTGCCACCTACAGTCGGACAATTTGTCCATGCCGATCAGATGCCGCGGTCGGATTGCCGGCGCCGTCCACCGGCGCCTCTCCGTGCGATTTTCGACCGCGACGAATAGTTATCTTGCCGAGCAGTCGGCAAACAACCGGAAATGAGCATTAAATGCGTCGGCGCTGCCGTCTAAAAGAGGCCGGCATAAGGAGTCGGCAAAGGGTCGGAAAGAGGACTTTCCGACTGTTTTGCCGACTCTGACGGTCTGCAACAGTCGTCAAAGAGTTGGCAAAAGGCATTTTGTTTTACGATTTTCGACCGCTTGCCGCCTCGGCAAAAGGTCAGCAACTTTCTTTGAACAAGTAGATCGTCGTGCCGCCGCAGACAGCTGCCGGGTGCCTCCGGCGGCAATCCCTCTTTCCGACCGCGAGTTCCGTCGCAACTAATTACACATTATGAGCCAACTGACATAACATTCTTTCTTTGGATGAATTCTGGTTCTGTCTGGAAAACATAATGGACGCACCGTTTGGCGTTACCTTGCTAACAAGCTGGATGACGTATCCATTCTGCATCGCCATACTGGTCCCTCACTGCGCGCTATGATATTGAGTGCCTTTAAATTATATGTCCCCTTTTCTCTAATTCGCATTGACGGATCTTTGATCAGCCAAGTGAACATTGTTAATATAAGCAATGGCATTTTATTCCAAATCCAATTTGGAGATACTATTCAAGAACATATCGCGCGACTGTATGTGGCAAGCAATGTCCTACTCTCGCAAGTAATTGGTAGGAACGTTCACCTGATTTCTCGCCAAATGAACACATTTGATCCAGCATTCCACAACAACTCATACACCACAGAGTTCCTGCATCTTACGGTTTATGACGTTTAGAAATGTGTCACAGACAAACGGCTCGTTATACCACTGGAAGATATGCAAGGCATAGTTTTCTTTATACCTCATTCTGTCGCAGTCACTCTGGATCTCTATGTTGAATTCATGTGATTGACATCTATACTTTGTGTTACGCCCTCACGATGATGTCACATATCACAGACAGCGGTAAAAATAATCATTTCACCATTGTACCTTAAAATGTTTTGTATCCACATTTGACGCTGATACGTCTTTTCCATCTCGGTGTTTTACTTGTAATATCCAGCAATGTGTAAATGGCAACAGCAACCGGAGGACCAAATTTCAACATATTTTGTTCCATATCCTCTATGGCAAAGACTGTGAGCACGCTTTTTCTCGAGGTTCTCCTGCTTCCTCCCACTTTAATCATTCCACCATTTCGTTCATTAGTATCATGACCCGAATTAATCATTATCATCATCCGAGAAATGCCATTAGACTCAAAGCTTAATTACGGAAAGTTAAACTAAAAAGAAAACTATCCTTTAACTTGTTAGTTGGTTGGAGATCACTGTAGCTTTTCAGCACCAAAGGTATGTGAGAAGAGGACTTACAATTTAATGTAAAATACCAACCTCCACAATACATTCAAATTTCAATGTTCTCCCAGTTAGAATCGAACCCAGAACCCTATGAGCTAAAGGCGAGCGAGCAAACTACAACACCAACTGGGAGAGCTCCTTTGTCTTAAGAATTTTTCCTTAGAATTTCCCTATGCCATTGGAATTTTCCTTCAAACTAGCATCATTGTTGGCCCTTCTCATCACAAGAACAAAAAGTCTAAGAAAGCTATAAGAAATTCACATGTCTTTAGAAGGGTTTGGAAACACTTTGTACCACGAGAAAGGAGTATAAAAAAATTAGAATTATATATGATAGTATGCAATGGACTTATATATTATCATGGCATTGATCTCTTTCCACGGATCGTTATAATAGTTACAAAACGAGACAAGCGGATCAGGTCAAGAACTTCAAAGTTACTCAACCATGCGACAATTGGATATGTCAGAAGTGTCTCCCTGATTCTTTCTCAAGCCTAAAAGTTATGCTATATACTTCAGATGTGAAAAAAGAAAGGAAAAAAAGATAGGAAAACGGAAGAATAATGATGTTCATATTAAAATGCCAGATATAGTTCGATATGTAAATTATACATCCGTACTTCCCCAACTCAAAATCAACACACAGTATGCAAGGAAAGGGTCACATAGCTTAAGACTAACAAGTGACAGGCCAGAATAGATAGAAGTTGTATGAGTATTGTCGATAGTGGCCAATGAAAAACGATGAAACAGACAATTAGCCAATCAAGGTGTTCGAAACAATTCCCCTATATCCACAAAATGGCTGCTGTGTCAGTACACTAGAACTTTCATTTACTCTGTAATCCGTAGTGCAACAGCGCCAGTGCAACTGGGACAATGGCACCGTTGTTCAACGACAACTACGTACACTCACACCAACCAACAAGACCCTAAAAACAATGATAAAGGCAAAGTGTTTTAATAAACAAAAGCCTGGTATACACCCCGACCAACGACTGAGTGCAAGCGGTAGGTTTTGTAACTGAAATATAAACTTCAGTGTTACCAACCGGTTAACTTGTAACTAATCTGTTGCGGTTTTTATTGTCCTGATTGTAATACATCACTTTACGCATATGTTCAAGTTAAGACAATTGCAGAACATTTAAAGTCACCCGCTAAAAAAAAGTATACACATCCTCGATAATTATTGGGTTATTGAGAAGAAATTGATCTCAGTGTTTTACAAAGAATCAGAATCTATGTATGGCAAATAAATAAATAAAATTAGTCAAGTAGACTCGTTTGGAAGTTATTGACAAGAGAAAGTGTATTTTTATCTCAATGCATGAAAAAAGCCATGACAAAACGACTGGTCGGAAATCCGGTCTTTCTTACATTACTTCATGAACATGGGTTCTAATGGTAAACACGTATAAACATATAGCTATGTATAACTATTGTAATAATACAATATATGAAAATTATCGAGATGCATGAATATACACAAATGCACGGACACTCTCACTACGAAGAAACAGCTGGTTACATCTTACAACTTCCTCTGACGTGCTCCACCCACAGACTTGATAGATATATGAAGATCCATTCCCAAAAATATCCGAACGAACTTTTAATTAAAGTTTTAATCGTTTCGTATCCAATCAAAATTAACCCAGAGATCGTCACTCCTTTTTGGATACCCTCGAAGGCGTTCCGACTCAATACGCATGCTCGATTCTTCAACTTTTGCATTTAGAGAATGCACACGGAAAGTGAATTTGTGCCATGTGTCTCTTTGCACCCATCACACTTGGATGTTTTAAAAACGCAGGTTCCGAACCAGTTCGTCGGGATTTGCTCAGAGCTTACTCATTGAGCGTAGTATACCTACCAGGAGTAGGCAATTGGTTATTTATCACTAGTTTCTGGTGTTTTAGGGCCCACTTTGCCCAGGGTCATCTTCAGAATCGTCCCTTGCCAGGAGCTTGCGATTGACTTTGCTCGACCGAACTTTCCAGAATTAGTCTAGGTATTCCTTACCAGATTCCGTAGCTCAAAGCTCTTTTCGTCGAACTGTCAGCCAACACCTAGCTCTCACCTCAAAACTATGTAGCTCACTGAAGACTCAAGACAAAACATCCTTATACGAATTTTAATAATACTTCTTATAGTAATAATAACATTAAGAACAATATTTGAGCTTCTTCTTGGCTAAGCGGTTAGCGAATGCGCCTTTGGCGTGGTTCAGTTCCCGGTGGGAGTTCATGTGGTTCGGAATCCACGTTAAACTCTATGTCCGCGCCTCATATAGCTTCGCTGTTGAAGGGACACTAAAATTAAAATAAAATGAAAAACAATATTTGCCATCCAGACATTCATATTGATATATAATTTTCAATGTTTTTATTTTATCGAAGTCTCCTAGAGTTTCCAAAGTGTTTCCTTCGTTTAATGTGGTACTCTGGTGTCCAGAAGTTCTGTAAGTAGAACTGCATTTTTATGAATACTTTTCAAAGACAGTTACTTCACCAATTCTTGGAACTTGTATAGTTTTTAACATAATAAATGCGATCACTCTGCAAGGAAATAAATTCTTTAATTTGCTGCCTGTGACATATTGTCTATGTTGGTGTCTATCAAGTCTGACAAGGAAACGATCAGGACCGGATTAAGGGAGGGGCTTAGAGGAGCTATAGTTCTGGGCCTCCAGGTAAACAGGGGCCTTCACTCTGATCAAAATCTCAACTAATTACACTAGTTAACAAAGGTTTTGTTACATTAAAGGAAATACCTGTTCTTAAAGGAACTTTTTGCGCTGAATTCGAATATGCACTCGGTTTTTCTCCATCACGTACGATTTTCCTGTAACAGAGGGATTTTCGGGAAAATCCCTCAAAAATTTCCCTTTTCGTTTGTTTTACACCCCAAGATCTTGTCCCCTTGCATATACTAACATAGAAATTATACCTAAGTATACTTTGATTCATATTTAACAAACCCTCCAAGTTTCGTAATAATCGCTTTATTCTTTCTAGAGAAATAAATATGTTTGTATATATACTGTGTGTACTGTTTATTGCACCTTATAGTAATGCTTTCAGATCTCTTAAGTTGAGGTAAAACGTTTTGCTTTATTACCACAAACACATATATAAAATATAATACAATATAATTTACAAGTGTGACAATTTACAATAAACAATAATACAAATGTACCAAAAGGTCATGAAAAGACAATCAAAACTATCACAATATATGAAACTTCCATTGGGTTACAAAAACCTACACTACTTCCTTCTTTTGTAAGAAATGTTGCATTCTCTAACAAGACCCCAACAATAGTCCCCCATCACTGAAGGATCCCATCGTCCCTGGTACCTTTTCTCCATTGCCATTATATCTTGGTGGAATCTTTCCCCCTGTTCGTCGCTGAGAGCACCTAGGTTAGCAGGGAAGAAGCTGAGGTGGGAGTGCAAAAAGTGGATTTTTAAAGACATCCTAAAACCCAACTCTTTGTATTTCTGTATCATGTCCTGTACGATTTCTGTGTAACTCTCAGCTTTGTTATTGCCCAGAAAGTTGCGCACAACACACTTAAATGCTGTCCAGGCAGCTAGCTCAGCACTGTTCAACTTGCTGTCAAAGCTATCATCAAGCATTAATTTCCTAATTTGGGGACCAATAAACACTCCCGCTGAAATCTTAGCATCACTCAGGTTAGGGAACTTATCTCGCAAATACTTGAAACCTTCACCAGATGTGTCCATGGCTTTGACAAAGTTTTTCATAAGTCCTAACTTGATATGAAGTGGCGGTAGTAATATCTTATTAGGATCTACCAAAGGAGCGTATTTGACGTTGCATTCTCCAGGTACGTAATTCACTCTAGGTTCCCATTCCTTCACTTCATAATGTTTGTCATCAGCTCGGCTATCCCATAAACATAAAAAACATTGGTACTTCGTGTAACCGCACTGCAGTCCTAATAAAATACCAACTACCTTGAGATCACAACATATTTGCCAACAATGGTCCTTGTAATTTATAAGATTTAGCAAAGTTGACATGGTGTCATAGGATTCCTTAATCTTCACTGAGTGCGCAAGTGGTATAGAAGGTTTTTTATTTCCATTATGTAAAAGGACAGCTTTAAGGCTGACCTTTGACGCGTCGATAAATAACCTCCATTCTTCTGGAACGTAAGGAATTCCTAGCTCCGCCATCAACCCATTTATATCCGTACATACGCACACATTATCTTGCATTGAGAAATAGCTTGAAAATTGAACATGCCTTTTCCTGTACACTGATATGTTCGTTTCTGCATCCAATAAGTTCCACTGCTGGAGCCTTGATCCCAGAAGTTCCGCCTCTTGTTTTGTCAGGTGCAAATCACGGACTAGGTCATTAAGTTCACATTGCCGGATGAAATGTGGCTCGCGAACACAGTCAGGGATGAACGTTGGATCCTTGGATGTACATGTTGATGTCGATGGTTCATCAAGGTCATGATCATCATCAGAGTCTTTTGGCCATATCTCTTCCCAGTTGATAGGGGGCTCGGGAAGTGGAAGTTCATCCCCGCGCGGAATAGGTCTAATTGCGGATTTAGCGTTGGGATAGCTTATTGTGTATTTGCTTTTTTTAGAATGTCCCTTAACTACTGTGAGACAAAAATAACAATCATCCAGATGGTTGGTGGGTTCTCTCCACACCATTGGTACAGCAAATTTCATGAACCTCCGTTTCCCTTTGGCCCATGCAAGTAAAGTGACGTAGCACGACGCACAAATTATGTTGGGTGCCCAAGTTTTGTCCTCATCTCCCACACGACATCCGAAATATATATACTATGCTAGTTTCACCGATGGCGTAATGGATCTACACTGTCCTTTAACTACAAACTGGCCACACACATAACAAAAACTATTTGGTGAGTTAACACACGAACGCCGTCCTCTTGACGCCATTGTACTGATCACAAACTAAACTTCTGGTCTTAGTTGGGTATAGTGCCGTTAAGATCAAACATGAAAGCACTCTTAGCAGCAAAGACAACTTTGAAAGTGAAGTAGTGTTAAACCACACGTCAATATAAAAATGTACAAAACTCCCTCACCAGGTGTCAAGAACACAAGAAAGAAAGAAATGCTAGGGGGGAGGGGGTATGACAGTCGTCACCTCTCACAATTGTGTATGTATTATTAAATAAAATTTGTATTTTTATTTTTGTTTCACTTTGTATGTATTTTTTTTTCGTGTTCTGTTTGGAGTCTGGACAGAGAAGAAAATATCTTTAAGAACCAGAGCAGTGGTCATCTCACTGAAGATCCGAGGACCCTTGCTGTCACCATGCTAATTTATTGTTCTCGGGTGGCGGAGAAACCCAAGCCATTTTAACGGACACACTAACACACCCACACAGAGAGAAGAAAATTCAAAAATTAACAGAAGAGAGAGAAAGACAAAAATTTTAAAAAACTAAATCAGTTGCTACAAGAAACGTGCAGCGAGAACACTAGAAAAAGGAACGCCTTCACAACATCGTTGCAGATATATGTTAATTTTTGTTTATCTTGATTATACAAACATGTGTCTACGATAAACTCTTAGTGTTAGTGTTGTTGAAACGAAAGTGCTTATATCCTAAATCGCTCCATAAATTCGAACTCTCTCTCGTTACTATCATGGAAAGTTTATGTGGGTCTACATTGGTGCATAGACTTTGTGTCTTCTCTACAAAGCGAGTACAAAGTCCAGCGGGATGCTTTAACTCCGGACTCCAAGTGGGACATGAGGATTCTACGTGTCGTGTGAAATTAAAACACAAGGTAGGATCTATACATGCTTTACATTGGCTTTGCATTCATATTAACCTTTCTTGGCACGAATACTACAAGACGCCCAAAGGGACGCCAAACCATTCGCATTATATGGGCCAGTTTGGAAGTGTCCAGATTATTGTAATGAGACTTCTGTTGTTATTTTTACATTACCCCTTTTCTTGGTGCATTTATTCAAATGTTGACTACTACTGAGTCAACAGTCATTTGCCCGCGATTGAAGGGACGAAAGAACATTAATGTTTGAAGGATTTTTAGTGGCAAACTTCCCAGAAACGCTACTCATTCTTTTTCTAATTTAAAGTTTGATCATGCAGTGATAAACTTATTTGAACTACACTTTTTTTTTGTATGTGTTTTAGAGAGAATCCTGAAATGAATTATGAAAAATATTCAAGTGCAGTTTCAGGACGAATAAATCATTATCTTCGTCACCACGAAAACTAGCTTTATTTTTTTTAAATATCATTTTACTTTATTTTATAAAGAAGATTGAAAACATCAGTTATTATACCTATTCATTGATAATTAATATAATCTATTAAAAAAATCGAAATGTAACTTACTTACGATATATTATTTTAAATAATAACTTCTGAATAAAATTGGTTACTATTAAGTTATTTGGTCCGCTAAGAAAAGAAGGTATCTCAAGGGACAGGAATAGATTTTTTAACAAGAAATATTTGTTTTGTTATTGATAGACTACCAATACATTCCCATTATGTTGGAAAGAAAGTATTACAGATGATTCTTGGTTACTGTACGACATAAAGAAAATGGAATACGTATGATGAAATGTATGTAAGCGAACATAAAGTATTACGTTTAATTGTAAAGTCATATTTAACTTTAGTCTTTCTGTAGGTAGTTGTTGGGTAAACTAGGCGTCGACGACCTAAAGTAATGTAGAGTATAAATATTGGCCAAGAAAGATCGATCTCTAGAAGTAGATTTGTGATTTAATTTCCTGTGTATTGATTTATAGTAATGTATGTTTATGTCAAGTGTGAATCATCTATGTCAAATGTATGAATACAACTATGGTATTTTCGTATTAGTATTAACTAGTAATATTAGTTTGCTTTCAGAAATATAAAGCAAATTATGAAATTGAATTTTATATACTCTAAAAATATATCATTCACTATACTTCATTTTCCTTGTCAATTTTCTTTCAAGTAACTCAAAATTAAAGGTCATGACCCCTATAATCTTAAATTTTCATTAAGCAATATTCTATCTTGCTATTCTTCTATACTTTTCTAAAAGTTTTCCGTCATTTAAGTAACTGATCAAACTAATCAAACAAAGATTCGATTCTGGTATTGTCAATGCAAGTAATTGGTATATGATAGGGAAACTATTCAAATTTATCAAATGAAATATGATAATTAACTTGTAATTTAAAATCTTGTTACAAACTTGCATTTTAATTAAAGCATCGTAATGTGGTTTAAAATGCCGTTTGTATTAATGTTACATATCAGCATTATGTAATTTTGCAGACATTCAAAATTTAGAAAGTTATTGTAGTATTTTTTTTTAAATTGATAACCTTTACAGTAAAAGTTCAATGGAATAAGTATGTCATTTTTTTAAAATGCAAATGTTTTCATCAGATGTTGTTACCTGTTGCTATTTTTCTTATCTAAATTAAAAATTCTATCAATGTTATCCAAATTCAGTGTTATCTTTTCTATTCAATCAAGTTCAGATTACCTCTAATCTCAATTTAGGCAGAACAACAAAGCTCTATTGCTAAGTATTGCTACATAGGGATCTAGCTGAACTGACTTTCACTTAAAACATTTTTTTTATAAGTAACTTGGCAATATTCTTCGTTAATTAATTTCTAATAATTTTTCTGGCTAACCATTTTCCTTTTTGTATAAATTATACAGCACAATAAAAGCCAGTGCAGCTATTTCCAGAAAGTCAAAATTAGAGAAATATTTCCTTTTTCAGCCATGCAGCATGTTTCATATGAAAGAAGATCGGGAGCAAAGCATTTTTTTTGGCGCTTGCAATTTTTTTTTATTATTCCACTTTTAAGACTTTCCTTTCTCTAAAGCCCTGGAATCCGTTCGGAGAGGGGTTGGTCTAGAAGTGAAGTAGGAGGGGAAGTCATATTTAGGCAGCCCAGCGAACGAATCCTCGCATCTGTAGCGTTTTCAGCTGAACCGAGGTTCGACTCCAGTCGGACTCAAACCCCAGGAAAGCTAACCGTGAAAAATGGCGCCGCAAACAGGCACACGAATAAAGTATACCGTGAAAAATGGCGCCCGAACAGGGACCCGAATAATGTTTAGCGTGAAAAACAGTGCATCGAACTGGTACACGAATAATGTTTACTGCAACAAAATGTCGCATCGAAATTGGGATTCGTGTTTTCGAGATAAAAGTGACGTTGCAATTATTGACCCGCTTTACTTAAATTAGATTATTTCACATCAAATTAAAATATTTTCCCTTCCTAATTACGAAATTGTGGAGTGTAGCAACACTCATGGCATTGAATTTCCATTTCCGATAGTTTGAAATTTTCCTATTTATAGCGGACACAACAGTTTCAGCGGAACAACCCAGAAAAACTTAACTTAAAAAAAGTAAGAAAGAAAGAAAGAAACGTTCTGTTTGCTGCATAATTTTTGCTTCACATCCTCTGAGTGATTGAAGCACAGAAGGGAGGAAAACACAGGTCAAAAAGAAGACTTCACAAATGACGGTTTACACACTAGCCTTTCTAAAAACGACAGGGGGTGAACCCTCTGAACGTCGTAAAAAAAAAAGTAAAATAAAGAGTATTGACTACAGCTTAGAAATGGTTTGTTTTTTTCTGCCTTTTGCTTGGACTTGAATGGATTGAGTAACAGAGGAAAAGAAACAAAAATGAAGAGGATACCGGAAAGAAACAGGTAAAAAAAAGTAAGTACAGTCAACTCAATAAGCAAATTTATCTTAATATAGGTATTCATACTTTGAGCCAAGTAAATCAGTATTAATGTTTAGTAGTATTTTAGATTAAGATTTACGTTTGTTCTTCGTATTATGAATTTATTAGTTTCATGTTTTTGTATTCATAAGTTTTATACTACGTTAGAGAACAAATATTTACTACTAGGATTTATTGATTTATATATATGTAAGGTAACAAAATCTTTAATATTTGTGAATATTTATAAAAGAATCAGAGAGAGAGAGAGAGATATGGATTAATTTGGGATATTTAAATGGCACTGGAGTGAAGGCGGCACTAACTACTCCATAAAATAATTTTGTTTAATGGGTTTGTGTAACCATACGTTTATACATTATATCATTTGATTTTTGTTGTTGTTGTGAACATTTGTCTAAAGGGACAACAGTTCTATTTTTTTAAATTTCAGATGCCAAAATTGCGTGCTCAGACATTGGAAATAAGAACCAAAATGCTGAGTGGAGAGCAACAAACTTGCCCTGATTGTGGCAGAAATGTATGGAAACAGGATGTAATCCCATCTTCTCCTAATGCAGAGTGTGTCACGTGTAGCTCTGTCAACACAGCAATTTCGTCGGCCGAGGGAAGGCAATCTCCAGCAACCGAAGAAACGCCAAGAACAGAGCAAGCAGATGCTTCTAATAGAAATCTTGATATTATCGTTATGCTACAGAATCTTATGGGAGACCAGAGAAAATTTCGAGAAGAACAAAAAGAAGAACAGAGAAAATTGCGAGAAGAACAGAGAAAATTCCGAGAAGAACAAAAAGAAGAACAGAGAACATTGCGAGAAAGTCTTGACCGGAAGCTGGATGAACAACAGAGAAAATTGCAAGAAGTGCTGGAAAGAAAACTCAACGAGCAGAAAGAACAGCAAATGCAAGATATGAAAATTTTGCAGGAAAGTATTGCTGCCAAAATGGCAGAGAAGCTGGATGGGCAGGCCCAGAACTTGCAGAGATCAAACGAAAAACAAATACAAGAGTCTGAGAAGGTAAGGGAAGAACGAGAAGAAACTCCTGGAAATGCATCAAATAATGTTCAAGATGTTGAGTGCGAGCAGGAACTGCCAAGTGAAATTATTGTGGCCAGCGAAAGTCTCCAAAAACAGGAAGACAGAGAATGTACTGAAGAAATTTGTGAAAAGGAGCAACAGATTGAAAAGGAGAAGCATATTGCTACAGTGCTACATAATGCAGATCTAAAGCAACTGATAGCAACACCTCAGCCGTTGAATTCACCTTCAGCAATTCCGGTGAATGTAGATATGCACACTAAGCAGCTTGATTGTAAGGCGACCAGGAGGCAGCGATTGAAGAAGAGGAAAAGAACTCGTGAGAAACTAAAAGGGAACCATAGAAAAAGAGTGCGAAAGAAACACATACGCATAAAGTTTCTGGAAAAAGTGGACAACATGGTTGTTAGACCAACTTTCACCGATGGATCAGTGTACACGCGAAGAGGGAGACAAGTACATGTCAGAGAGATTTCCAGACAGGAAGCACCACCTGACAGAGGCGAAGACGGCCGGATCTCCGACGACGACCAAAGCCATGTAAATTATTAGATGCATGTGACTCCAGGGTTCGAGTTTACGATCAAATAGAGTGCCAAAGGAATAAGCCGCTACTTTTCATATGAGAAACTTGCGCCAGGAAGAGAAATTTCATAGTAATGTAGATCGATTTTTTTTAAATAGAAGAAACCATATAAAAAAAGACTATCTGGTCGAGGTGAGCAGCGCTCTTGTAGCAACAGAAACAGCGCTCCCTCCCAAAGTTAAAATTCATATCGGTGCAACATTCCTCTCACAAGGAAGAGAAAGAAGAAAAAGAAGAAAACACGTAATTCAGGCTTCAAAACTGAGATTGAGAATAATTGCGGAAAGCAATCTGGAAACCGAGAGATGTGACAATGAAGACGAAGGAGCAAAACTTGAGGAGAAATTTAAACATGTAAATGACCACGCATTGTGGCTGGCAATGAATATGACACTTGTTGACTTGAGAAAAATGAAAGTTAGAGCACTCGGTTGTACTACGGTCCCGAATGAGCTCCGAAGTAGAACTTGCGTTAGAGGCACTTGTTAAGAAGCTCAACGCAACCTTCCTTCGTATTTGAGGTGTAGACTTCCTGCAGGACTTAACGCGCCGAGCTAAGAGTTCAAACTCGCTTGCAGCAGCGAACTTCCTCAGGGTCCACCAATATTTTAAGTTTATTCCTACCCAGTATGGTAGAAGATAGATGTTCTCGTATTTTATTAATTGTTCGTATAGATGAAGTCCAAGTGGATCATGTAAGATTAGTACAGCATGACAAGAGTTATAAACTAAAGTATCAATAAAGAAGTTAACCTCGCAAAGAGAAGAACAAAAGCTCCAATAGCATCCTCCGGACATACCAGGACGCATCTCCAAAAAAAAAAAAAAAAAAAAAAAAAAAAAAAAAAAAAAAAAAAAAAAACAATATATGATACAACACCACATCAATGGGTAAATACCAAAGAGCCAATTACGTTGCATTCAAAATATGTTAAATTTGCGTTTTTTTTTTAAAAAATCTTGCGATATATTTATATGTATATAAAGGCGTCCAAAATATGCTAGCGAACATAAATAGCACTCTGGTGGCTCGTCCAACTTTGATCGGACTCGAAACCCTACAATATATTACGCTTTGACAGAAAGAAGTTCTCTGCTAACACTTAAACGAAAAATGGTTGAAGCAACATCAGAGCCAGGATTTTCATGGAAAACATTTCTGCAACAATTGTAGTCGGTGACTCATTATCATTTACAGACTCCGTTGAGATGAAGCAGATCTTCCGTTTCACTTCATCTCGTGCTTCATCTTAGGAGGGGGGTAATTATGACAGTCGTCACCTCTCACAATTGTGTATGTATTATTAAATAAAATTTGTATTTTTATTTTTGTTTCACTTTGTATGTATTTTTTTTCGTGTTCTGTTTGGAGTCTGGACAGAGAAGAAAATATCTTTAAGAACCAGAGCAGTGGTCATCTCACTGAAGATCCGAGGACCCTTGCTGTCACCATGCTAATTTATTGTTCTCGGGTGGCGGAGAAACCCAAGCCATTTTAACGGACACACTAACACACCCACACAGAGAGAAGAAAATTCAAAAATTAACAGAAGAGAGAGAAAGACAAAAATTTTAAAAACTAAATCAGTTGCTACAAGAAACGTGCAGCGAGAACACTAGAAAAAGGAACGCCTTCACAACATCGTTGCAGATATATGTTAATTTTTGTTTATCTTGATTATACAAACATGTGTCTACGATAAACTCTTAGTGTTAGTGTTGCTGAAACGAAAGTGCTTATATCCTAAATCGCTCCATAAATTCGAACTCTCTCTCGTTACTATCATGGAAAGTTTATGTGGGTCTACATTGGTGCATAGACTTTGTGTCTTCTCTACAAAGCGAGTACAAAGTCCAGCGGGATGCTTTAACTCCGGACTCCAAGTGGGACATGAGGATTCTACGTGTCGTGTGAAATTAAAACACAAGGTAGGATCTATACATGCTTTACATTGGCTTTGCATTCATATTAACCTTTCTTGGCACGAATACTGCAAGACGCCCAAAGGGACGCCAAACCATTCGCATTATATGGGCCAGTTTGGAAGTGTCCAGATTATTGTAATGAGACTTCTGTTGTTATTTTTACATTACCCCTTTTCTTGGTGCATTTATTCAAATGTTGACTACTACTGAGTCAACAGTCATTTGCCCGCGATTGAAGGGACGAAAGAACATTAATGTTTGAAGGATTTTTAGTGGCAAACTTCCCAGAAACGCTACTCATTCTTTTTTTAATTTAAAGTTTGATCATGCAGTGATAAACTTATTTGAACTACACTTTTTTTGTATGTGTTTTAGAGAGAATCCTGAAATGAATTATGAAAAATATTCAAGTGCAGTTTCAGGACGAATAAATCATTATCTTCGTCACCACGAAAACTAGCTTTATTTTTTTTAAATATCATTTTACTTTATTTTATAAAGAAGATTGAAAACATCAGTTATTATACCTATTCATTGATAATTAATATAATCTATAAAAAAAATCGAAATGTAACTTACTTACGATATATTATTTTAAATAATAACTTCTGAATAAAATTGGTTACTATTAAGTTATTTGGTTCGCTAAGAAAAAAAGGTATCTCAAGGGACAGGAATAGATTTTTTAACAAGAAATATTTGTTTTGTTATTGATAGACTACCAATACATTCCCATTATGTTGGAAAGAAAGTATTACAGATGATTCTTGGTTACTGTACGACATAAAGAAAATGGAATACGTATGATGAAATGTATGTAAGCGAACATAAAGTATTACGTTTAATTGTAAAGTCATATTTAACTTTAGTCTTTCTGTAGGTAGTTGTTGGGTAAACTAGGCGTCGACGACCTAAAGTAATGTAGAGTATAAATATTGGCCAAGAAAGATCGATCTCTAGAAGTAGATTTGTGATTTAATTTCCTGTGTATTGATTTATAGTAATGTATGTTTATGTCAAGTGTGAATCATCTATGTCAAATGTATGAATACAACTATGGTATTTTCGTATTAGTATTAACTAGTATTATTAGTTTGCTTTCAGAATTATAAAGCAAATTATGAAATTGAATTTTATATACTCTAAAAATATATCATTCACTATACTTCATTTTCCTTGTCAATTTTCTTTCAAGTAACTCAAAATTAAAGGTCATGACCCCTATAATCTTAAATTTTCATTAAGCAATATTCTATCTTGCTATTCTTCTATACTTTTCTAAAAGTTTTCCGTCATTTAAGTAACTGATCAAACTAATCAAACAAAGATTCGATTCTGGTATTGTCAATGCAAGTAATTGGTATATGATAGGGAAACTATTCAAATTTATCAAATGAAATATGATAATTAACTTGTAATTTAAAATCTTGTTACAAACTTGCATTTTAATTAAAGCATCGTAATGTGGTTTAAAATGCCGTTTGTATTAATGTTACATATCAGCATTATGTAATTTTGCAGACATTCAAAATTTAGAAAGTTATTGTAGTATTTTTTTTTTAAAATTGATAACCTTTACAGTAAAAGTTCAATGGAATAAGTATGTCATTTTTTTAAAATGCAAATGTTTTCATCAGATGTTACCTGTTGCTATTTTTCTTATCTAAATTAAAAATTCTATCAATGTTATCCAAATTCAGTGTTATCTTTTCTATTCAATCAAGTTCAGATTACCTCTAATCTCAATTTAGGCAGAACAACAAAGCTCTATTGCTAAGTATTGCTACATAGGGATCTAGCTGAACTGACTTTCACTTAAAACATTTTTTTTTTATAAGTAACTTGGCAATATTCTTCGTTAATTAATTTCTAATAATTTTTCTGGCTAACCATTTTCCTTTTTGTATAAATTATACAGCACAATAAAAGCCAGTGCAGCTATTTCCAGAAAGTCAAAATTAGAGAAATATTTCCTTTTTCAGCCATGCAGCATGTGTCATATGAAAGAAGATCGGGAGCAAAGCATTTTTTTTGGCGCTTGCAATTTTTTTTTATTATTCCACTTTTAAGACTTTCCTTTCTCTAAAGCCCTGGAATCCGTTCGGAGAGGGGTTGGTCTAGAAGTGAAGTAGGAGGGGAAGTCATATTTAGGCAGCCCAGCGAACGAATCCTCGCATCTGTAGCGTTTTCAGCTGAACCGAGGTTCGACTCCAGTCGGACTCAAACCCCGGGAAAGCTAACCGTGAAAAATGGCGCCGCGAACAGGCACACGAATAAAGTATACCGTGAAAGGGGGAAACGATACCGTAGTGGAAAATTCAGACTGCATTAGTTCATTGTTGTCAACAATGAGTCTGTATTCCATTTTTTCTTTCTTTTGCATTCTGTTACATTTGATAACAAATATTGATAACCATTTCATGAACAAAACGAAAAAACTTGGAGAATTGTATATATATGTATTAAGATATACATATACTGTACGTTTAAAAAAAATATACGTTGGAAGTACATTCTATTTTTATACACGTTTTTAATTTACAGAGAGCAATACAAGTGTGTTGTTGACTATTGTAAATATTCATTTTTATGTCTGTGTTTGTAGTAATAAAGCAAATCGTTTTTACCCCAACTCAGGAGATCTGAAAGCATTACTATCAGGTGCAATAAACAGTGCACACAGTATACATACAAATATATTTATTTCTCTAGAAAGAACAAAGCGATTTTTACGAAACTTTTAGGGTTTATTAAATATAAATCAAGGTATACTTAGGTATAATTTCTATGTTACTATATGTAAGGGGACAGGAGCTAGGGGAATAAAATATCTGAAAAAGGGAAATTTTTGAGGGAATTTGCTGAAAATCCCTCTGTTAGGGAAAACTGTACGTGATGGAGAGAAACCGAGTGCATATTCGAATTCAGCGCAAAAAGTTCCTTTAAGATCAGGTGATTTTTCTCATGTAACAAACAAAAAGTTTAAATTTGTTAACTAGTGTTATCCAAAAAATAATCATGGAGATACAATCATCATCATAAACTAAAATATGATCAAAAATTAGAAACATATTCCCTTAACTTTCCTACCGTACTTTCACAGAAATGTATTAGGTGAAATCAGCAGAGGTCACTTTTTTTTTTCCTAGCCCCGGGTCTCCAGATGGGTTAATCCAGTCCTGGAAACGATTGAGAGCTATCTAAAGTTTAGTGTTGGCCGAAGCCAGCGCTACGTATAAAGCTAACTGATTTCTTGTTTCTGGTTCTGGTTTTCCCGCTCTCATTACATTTAAGTTTGCAGATACTTTTTTTAAAAAATATTTTTTCTAAAGAAGAACTTTGGCTCGTTACTAAACTTTTCTGTAGGTTGCGATCTAAGTAAAAATAAAAACAAATAAATAAAAAATAAATAAATAACATACCGCAGGTACGCGACAATCTAAACAATTTACTAAACTTGCAAATACATTGTAATTTGATGTTCTAGCCAATTTGAAGTCTACTCAAATTTATTTATTGTAATAATAATAAGTTTACAGCTAAAAATAAATATACAGTGTGCGGCACGTAAAACCGGCCCGTAAAGTGAACACATAAAATGAAATGTAATGTATTGAATATGATTAACTACAACACATAAATGAAATGTAATGTATTGAATATGACTACTCACCTTCACAGCAGCCTTCACAGCAGGTGCTGAAAGTGTCCTCCGCCCACTTCAACATACATGTGAGCACGATTGAGGAGATTCATATATACCCTTGTCAGTTCTTATGTTGTAATGCTATTGGTGACATCCTGGATCCTGGTCTTGAGTTCTTCAATTGTGTATGGATTTGTTTCGTATACTCTTCCCTTTAACAGTCCCCATAAGTAAAAGTCACACGTGGACAAGTCTGGTGACCAAGGAGGCCACAAGCCTTTGCTGATTGTCCTCTCTGGTGTAAACATCTCACGCACAAGGGACAATGATGCAGCTGATGTGTGGCATGTTGCACCGTCCTGCTGAAAGTAACATAACTGACGCTCCTCTTCGGTCAAGTGTGTATAAAACTCCTCCAGGATTCCCATATACACGTCACTGTTTACTGTCGTCTCAAAGAATATGGGCCCAATAACGCGTGTGGCGGAAATGGCACACCAAACACCAATCTTCTCATCATGCAAGCATACCTGGTGGATTGCGTGTGGATTTTCTGTCGACCAATACTGGTTGTTTTGGGAATTTACGTACCCATACAGGTGGAACCACGCCTCGTCACTACGGCATTATCACACACTGACACTCACCCAGCTTAACACAACGAGGCCTTTTTCTCAACTGGTTTCGAGAAGTTTCACTGGCTGCGGCTGCACGTGACTGCTGCAGGTCACGTAAGTCGACCCGACCTCGACACGCCATCTCTTGGTAGGAAGGTAGATTATTTAAGTGTTGCCAAAAACACAATATACCAGAATATTACGACGGGCCGGTTTTACGTGCCGCACTCTGTATTACGTATGTATAATCTTGCACACGTGACAAGAAGTGCATTTTCGAATTCAAGTCTAAACGCGAAATGTTTTCTGTCTTGTGGACAATACTAGTTCACCCCAGGGGCGGATCCAAGGAGGGGGGCGATCGGGGCGATCGCCCCCCCAAGAAGAGGAAACTTTCTTATTTTATATATATAAATAAAACCCATTCCAAAGTTTGGAGCCCTTAAAAATAGCAGTATGACAACTCACCCCCCCCCCAGAAGTCGGTCCTGGATCCGCCCCTGGTTCACCCAAGTCTTAGGCATCAAGTACTGTTTCAGTGGTGTATGATTCGTAATACAAAAATTTAAATTAATAAAGTGAGTGTACACTCATGTCTAAAATAATTGACGCATGTCTATAAATATGTTGTTGTAGGAATGTAATTTGATAACGAACTCGCCCGGTATTTCTTATAATGTTAGTATGTGTATAATCGGCAAGGACATGTATGCGTATGTGACAAAGTTCGTGTCAAAAGAGCAGTAAATAAGAACAATAAAACGAAAATAAAACTTTTTTGTCCATTTAGCAACATTTTATTTCACTCATTATAATTTTCGTATTTATAATTCTTTTCCTATGAAATTTACCACAAATACATATTTTTCGATTATACACATAGTATGAGTATTAAAAGTATCCTGCAAAATCATTATCAAATTATATTCTTACAAGAAGACAGTTATTGATATGCGACAATCATTTTGGACATGAGTATACATACATGATGGAAAACATTTATCAACGTTTAAAGATACGCAAGTTGTTACACAATATTTACTTCCCAATAATAAATACAGTTTAAATGTTGTTACATCACAAATATAATAAGACCATATTTTTTAAACTTAAATTTACAAAACGACACGGGATGAGAGAAGTCTTTCAAGAACCGAGACGAGACTAGGCTTCCAATAAACTTATGAGACGAGACGAGAAAATATTTTTGTCTCATCTCGTCTCGTGGGCAAAACTAATTACCTATTACCCTTATCCAAAATATCTGGGAGTATGTCTTGACAGGAACATCATTTACATAAATAAATAAATAAATAATATAAATAAAATATTTGCAGCAATAAATAACATAATTTAGAAATTTTCAAACACAATCTGGGATTGCAATGCATCTACAGTCACTCAGGAGACCATCATTATCTTTAGTTTTCTTAACTGTAGAGTACTACTCTTCTGTCTGAAACAAAAAACCCATCATACCAATCTGATAGAGACCCAGCTGAACGAGACAATGAAAATATTTTCCGGAAGTTACAAGTCTACACTGTAAAGAAATTTCGTAGGTAAATTTAGAAAAAAAAAAAAAGTTGGCAATCTGCTTGCCAAGCCTCTATTTAAACCAATTTGCACCTATAAACTAAAATTCCTAATATGAAATGGTGTTAAATTACATTTTTATCAATAAAAATATTTTTTTAATAAATTTACCGTAAATTTGTAAAAAAAAAAAAAAAAAAAAAAAAAAGAACAGCAAATTTTGTAATTTGATCTTAGGAAATGTTACAAAGAAGAATCAATGAATTTTACATTGATATTTGGCAATTTAACCCTTTGACTACCATTTTTAAAAAATGTGAACATTCTTTTATATGTACGACTCCTTTAATGTGGGATATTCCTGACAAATGTACACTGTTTTCGAAACTAAAAATTGTCTCCTGGTCATATCTGATCCGATGGGAGAACAACATGTATTCTTTTAGAATTTTCTAGAGGCAAATTCCCAACGATGTTTGAATTATTCGCATGGGACACATGTATACTGTTGGTAGTCAAAGGGTTTTTGCAGTGTACTCATCTGGATTGGCTATCTATTTTCTCCAACATCCTCCCTCCTTCAAACAGAGACGAGATGCAACACTAAAGGCATTGGGAAAAGTAGCTTCATAGCTGTTAGTCTCAATCAACCAAATAGTTGAAAATCCACCAACTGCAAGAATGTGATTCTTTCGTACAGAAGGATTAGCCCCAAGTTAATTTCATTTTGAGACCATGAGAAGAACAGAAGACTCTTTGGACAGTTCTGGAGCAACAAATTCCTCGTTCATGAATTGATCTCTACAAATTCTCTACAATTTATATTAGATTAGATAGAAGCAACGCCAATCAATAAACCAATAGGCCAACAGTGAATAATTTACATCATCTTAATTTGGTAATGCACTGAAATTTTGACCACTAATCATGGTTTTAGGAAGAAAAACAAACATCCCTGGGGATGCTTCAGTTAGTTTTTTTGAGGAGCTCAAGAAATGATTAAATGGGAAGAAAATCTCCCTTATCCTCCTCAAGAAATTGCACCCTGCTCTTATATTTCCTAAGAATTCAGAAATTGTCTAGAAGAAAGTTTTACTTTTAAATCCCCGACTAACCAATCAAAGATTTTTTATGTATATAATTATTTATTTACTTTTTAGTTAAAGGGTATCTTACTCAACCAGGCCAAATAAGGGGATTGAACGTTTTAATATTTTTGATTTGATGAATTGTGTGATTCGCATCATAATTTATAACATGAAATGTCACTGCAATGTTTCGGTGAAATCATTAAGTTTACACAGAACAACTAGGTACGCTCTCGCCTTCGGTGCGACCGGTCCTGGACTCGATTTCCGGAGAGGCACTCGATTGAAATATTGTAAAAAGTTTTTTTTCAGGCAAGCCATCCTGAATAAGGTTTTTCTCATTCACACCAGGCAAATGCCGTTGTGGTACCTAATAAATAGGTTACAAGTCGCTTCCTTCCTTCCCTTTCCCCAAATAGTGTGCTCACCGATGGACATCATCCCTCATACCTGACGGACTAAATGGCCATACATTCCGAAAGCTCAGAAATCAAAATCCTAAATCTAAAGAACTACGTAGGTACAATTTAAAAGAAAAAAATGCAATGGTTGGTAATAAATCAATTTTTAACATTATTTTTAATTAGTCAGTATTTTTTGGGGGGAGGGAGATTTTTTAAACGTAAGTTTGCTATCTCTACTGCTAATTCGTGAAAATGTCTATCTCCAAGTTAAAATAAAAACCTGTAAAGGGTATGATAATTATGAGTGTAAGGAGTTGGCAACCTTGCGCGTATTCAAGATAAATCTTTAGAATTAGTAGAGCCAACATCAAGTAGGTTCCAAATGGATTTTGGAAAGAGCAAAGATTAAACCAGAGACAGCAAGAAAAAAAATATATAGAGCTCTTATGATAAAATGCACTCTACTATGCAACTCCATTTTTTTCAACTACTAACACTTATGTGGAAAGTTGTCAGAGCACGATAGTACGCAAACGTTTGAAAGGGAAGGAAATTTTTGTTGTGTGTTTTATTATTACCCTTTTTATTATTTTTTTAGTTGTCTTCTTTTTTTATTATTTTGTCTCTCATTTTAAACATCTGAAAGTTTGTAAAGCTCTTTGGAAGTTGGAGTACCTCTTCACACGCATGGCGCCAGTGTTATGTTTTTTTTCTTGACTTTTGTCTGCCCAGTATATTTATGCATATACTGCCTCTTCATTAGAGACTCCTTTATTTTCCTTTTTTTTCTTTTATCTTAAGAAACAGAAAGATACTTTTTTTTTGGTTACTTTGTGATTTTACCGTAAGAAGATATTCCTTTAACACAAAGTTAGAAAGGCAGGTAAACACACACACAGGGTCGGATCAAGGATTTTCTGAGGGGAGGGGGGTACCAATAACTACCAGTACATTTGAATTGAATTGGAATTTGTTTAAATGCCTTTAGGCATGTGTGGTGTGAATGAGGAAATGCCCTGGAAATGCTAAATGTCTGTTCTCGGTGAATCCTTTTCTTTCAACTTCTACAAAATTGACTTAAACTATTGATTTTGCAAAACTTCCCTTTGTTTTAACATGACAGCAGAAATTTTCGGAAAGCTGCTATTTTCACTGCTAGCTTCTCAGTTTAGGCAGTGTATATTTACAACGAAGGGGAGCGATGCACGTGCAACTATACACCCCTCCTAAATCCGGCCCTGCACACACATATTTACTCAGCATATACCCCTATGCAATACACAATTAAAACATGGTATCTTCGAAAATGTTACATGGTAAATTGAAAATGTTAACTTTATTTTTTTTTTATTTATTCTCTGATATATAGAACTAAAACTACTGTCGAATTAATTGCAATTCTGAGTCTTATTTATATTTAAAAAAAAAAATGCCTCGATTACTCTCTCAAAATACCCTACAAAAGGTAAATCAAAGTTAGGATATTTTTACAAATGACTTTTGGTTATTATTTAAACGTTCAAAAATGTTCTGAAGTGTTTCAGCAGTGACCAAAAACTGCCTAGAATACCTCCTAACTGTAGCTCATACGAGGAAGTGCCCTAAAAGTGTTCTAAATGTACACTCATATCCAAAATGATTGTCGCATATCTATAACTGTCTTCTTGTAAGAATATAATTTGATAATGATTTTACAGGGTACTTTTAACACTGATACTATGTGTATAATCGAGAAATGTATATTTGTGGTAAATTTCATAGGAAAAGAATTATAAATGTGAAAGTTAGAACGAGTAAAACAAAATGTTGCTAAATGGACAATAAAATTTTATTTTCGTTTTATTGTTCTTATTTGCTGCTCTTTTGGCATGAAATTTGCCATGTACATATCTTTGCCGATTATACACATACTGATGACATTGTAAGAAATACCCGGCGAATTCGTTATTAAATTATATTCCTACAACATATTTATAGACATGCGACAACAATTTTGGACATGAGTTTACGGGTAGAAACGACTTGCGAATGTGTAAAGTGTCCTTACACAGTTTAAAAGTATCTCTGTCCATATCCTCATTAGACACATTAAAATTTCAGGTACATTTAGAAGACTTTTAGAGGAGTTTCTCGTATGAGCTACAGTTAGGAGGTGGGGGCCGCGATGGCTCAGTGGTAGAGTATCCATCCCTGGTGCGTGGGGTTCCTGCTTCGATTCTCGCTGAAACCAAGTGAACCTTGTGATGGAGAAACACCGTGTGCGTGGGTTTTCTCGGGGTACTCCCGTTTCCTCCCACTTTATTCATTCCACCATTTCATTCATTTCTTATCATCACCGTCTTCTTTAGCCTAGCCGGCATAAACAAGGGACGTGAAACTTAAAAAAAAAAAAGTTAGGAGGTACTCTAGACAGTTTTTGTTCACTGATACATTTCAGAACATTTTTGAACACTTTAAATAATATAACCAAAAGTTGTTTCGAAAGATGTAAAAAAAAAAAAAAAAAAAAAAAGATTTATCTTTTCCACTGTAGTGCAAATTTAGCTTCGACGGTAAACTTAAGTGTACGAGGCAAGGGTTCAAGAGTTCACTATCTTATTGCACTGTACTTCCCTGCAGTTTTAAACATACTGAAGGTATTACGAAATAATTTTAAGGATTGGGCAGAGGCGGTACTCAAGCATCATGCTCTACTAAACAGAACGAGGTAACGCTTAGCTAAAGTGGAATTTCAGCATCCTTTGACACCGTCTTTTCAGCAGCAAGGAATTAATGTGTCTAGTTCTGTTGATATTGAAGAAAATATTATTTCACTTACTTTATTATGAATTAATGTTGATTTATATATGTGAATAATATTATATAACATTAAAAATTCAAGAACTTTAAATCGTATGATCTCTGAATTCTGGGACGGCAGAAAATGGTGATCCTGAAATTATATTTTCTATACTCGTATGATATGGAGGAATTTGTTGCAGTGCAGTACTATATACCACGGGCGTCTCTTGCGGGGGGACGAGGGGGACGCGTCCCCCCAATATTTTGAAGTAGGAAATATTCAATACTTTATTCTAATTTAATTTATTTACTAACGACAGAATAGCATATAAATAATAATAATTATATTTATTTGGAATATAATATCCAGGCTGTGAAACAATTATAACAGAGTTCTTGATATGTCTCAGGGGGTCCATGAACGTAAGATGAAAAGTAACAAATTGAATCGAAGATAATACACAGGTTGGGCTAGGTTAGTCTTGGTTGAAAATTATTAGTATTAGATGGCACAGTAGTAATTTATTATGTACGATATGATAAAGTTTCTGTAAAATAAAGTATACGAAAACTTTTATTTAAGTCCATATTTCTTGAAAGGAGTTTCAATGCTCCAATCTTAGTCTCAGAGGGGACCGTGACTAAAAGAAGATTAAGAACCAATGGATTATAACATTATGTTAATGTATGCCTAATATTTTTACCCTCCTTCGAGTAATAGTCCTTCAGGGTAATATTTGGAAACTCATGAATGCAATGCAATGGGCTCATGAGTTAGGTGTCTTGTTTGCTCAATCACTTATAGCACGAGGAAATTTTGTTGCTGTACTTGAATCTAATCTGAAGGTCCAATAGACAACACCACTACAATAAAACCACTTTGTCCTACAAGGTGGTTATACAGAGGTGACCAGATTCAGAAATTCTAGATAAATATGATATTATACTAGAAACTCTGCATGATATTTCTGAAACCGAAAAACAGCTTACAAGAGCTCCAGGTCTTCTATTCCATTTTGAAACTGGCATAACGCTGTTGGGTTTATTACTTGGACAGAAAATAATTGGCATGCTGGAACTTCTGAAGAAGTCATTCCAAAGTCGGAAATAAACTGTAACAGGCTTGATTAAAGGTGTTGAAATTGTTTCAGGAAATATTCAGAACCTACACAACGAAGAAAGTTTTGATGCAAGAGGATAATGCAAGAGGCTAGTGAGAAAGTAGAAAAATATAATTTGAACCCCTCTTCATTGCCAAGAATGAAGAGAATACCAAGAAAGTACACAGAGCCGGTAGAAGATTGGGTTCCTAAAGATGTCAATGTGTATTATAGGGAAAAAATATTATGCCGTCATTGATGTAGCTCTGAAAGGCCTAGAATAAAGATTTACTCAGTCGGATTTCCTGCGTCTTCGGCAACTAGAAGATAAGCTGTTATCAGGTGTAGTCGAACAAGTTGGCATACTTGAAAATTATTCAGAAATAGATGCAGCGTCATTTTCTCTTGAGATGAAAATGTTTCTCCAGAAGACTGGTGTCTTGTGTCAGTCATGCTTGCACAGTACTGTACTACAAGAAGTGGAACCAGAAGTTCGAGCTATGTTTTAAAACGTTGGAAACTTATTGCGTCTTTTGATTGTGCTGTTAGTTTTCTCATGCGAAGATGAACAGAGCTTTAGCTCTATTTGAAAACTAGAAACACAATGCCACAGGAGAGACTGAATCATATTATCATCTGTCCCACGCATCATGATTTACTAGACCTCAGCCTAGACGAGTTAGCAGACAGATTTACTGCAAGCAGTGACTGTTGCATGACGATCTTTGGTCTAATCGCCATTAAAAAATAGGTGACTAAAGTACATTAAAATGATTTTGTATTCCTGCGTTATTGTATGTGTGAATTTGCATTTTCGTGTAGAAATTTTTAAAAATTTTATTGATCAATATTGAATAGGTGCTAGATAATTTAATTTTGTTCAGTCTATCACAGTCACCTGTTTAATGAATAAACAACAAATCGACGAGATATAATCTAAAATTCCGCTGACGTACAAGCATTTAAATAACTTCCTTTCATGCCCCCCCCCCAATTTTAAATGCCAGAGACGCCAGTGCTATATACAGTTGATTATACCCAGTTGACAAGCGTAAGTCCATATCCGTATTTAAAAAAAAAATCATTTGGCAATGTTTGAGTCAACTACCCCGTGGTATTTTCTCTATTAATATTCAAACCGGGACAGGTAAGCAGATTTAAACCACTTCTGATTTTAGTAGAGAAATCATAGTGAATATTAAATGTACAGGGTGGCCCAAAAGTAGGTATACATCCC